>NC_080639.1:18409774-18711889 GCF_027579445.1 Ammospiza nelsoni
TATTTCTTTGACAATTTGGCAGCATTTTTAAGAGCTTGCTGAGACCTAGGGAAGAGTAAAGGGGGCAGTGAGGGTTTTTTTTTGACACATCAATTTGAGATCTTGCTGAGAATATTTGCTAATGTGCCTTAACAAAGAACTGCAGCCTTTATCGATGGGCATGTGCAACTTCTGCAGACTTAAACATCAGTCCATTAACTCATCTTTCCCAACAGGTAATAATGGACCATTAGGGACATTGATAGCACCACCTGTTGGTGCTGTTAGAACCCTGCAGCTCATCATAGTATTTTGCATAATTAAAAAAAACCCAAAAAAACATGAAAAAACTTAAATGCACAATCTCTGCTCTTTTACTATTGAAGCAGGCAATGGTGCAAGTCATCAGTCAGTTATGCAGATAATCAGGGAATGTTACCTAGAAATATTATTCAATAAAATTGAAAGAATGTTTTTGGCAACTCTGTTGGGAGACAGGAGTATGTGTTTGTGCCAGACCCACTCATTCTGTGGCACATAAATTGATGGTCTGGAGGGTGTGATGGTAGTGAGTCAACAGCACAGGCTTTGTGAAAATACAGGAAATCTAAAGGGTCCATGGGAATCTTTCCTTGCAAAAAGTGCTTTGAAAACCTGCGCTCCCTCTTGCACAGTGAGTGATTAAGCTGTTCCAAGCCAGGCTGTGCTGTGCAGCAGGGCAAGCCCCAGCCCTGCCAGGGGCTGTGTGTGACAGGTGCTGGGCTTTGGATGGGTCTGTCCTGCTGAAATCAATGGCTCCAGCTGCAGGTGCAGATCACATTGCAGGACCAGGGCACTGGATGTCAGATTTATAGGCCTATTTCTTTCAACCTCATTCTTGTATCCTTTCTCTGCTAGCCTCCAGCAGAACTATTTTACTTGTTTCCTAAACCCTCTTTTCTTGCACAATATAAAAAGTCTGGTAAAAAATAACTCCTAGCAGTTCAACAATTTTTAACCCAAATCTCAGATAACTCATGTGAATTTAATTCTTTGCTGTCTTCTGCTGTGTTCAGGATGCCACAACTAAAGTCTGGGAGTGAAAGTAGAAAAATACAGGTACTTACACATCACACAGGCTACTTGTAAAACCTTGAGGCAAAATCCTTTGGGGAAGAATGGATCTGTGCCTGGAATGGATTTCTTAAGGCCAAGCCTTGGTTTAACTTAGGTGGTTTTTATCTCACAAGATGTACCCATAACACTGCTTCTATCAGGCTGAGCTAGGGTTGGAGGGTGACAGGTGAGTTGGTGCAGGGACTGCCCATGCCCAAGATCTAGAGGAATTCTTCATCTTCACTGCCCCATCCTAACTGTGGTATTATGGTGTGTGTGTTAGGATCTAATTCATTGCTCTCCATCTATTTTTTTCTCTGGTACAGAATTCCTTTTGGGTGGTCTTCGCCAGTGTAGCTGTCAAGCAGCTTTTTGTGTGTGTTGTTTATTCATCATGAGGGCTCTCCAGAACATGAATTTTTACCAAATAGTACCTCAACCTAATAAAAAGTTTGTGAGAAAGTCTTGTTGGGAACTGAGGCTAATGTTGCATTTTGCTTTGCAAAATTGCCATACCTGTGTCATCTGACAGACCTTTAAACAATACATGCTTGGCAGTCATTTGAGATTTTCTTTGATACTCAGCCCAAAATCTATCCAGGGTGGTTCTGGGTTAATATTTTAATTTCTCTCCTGTTCTGATCTATTATATAAAGTCTTAAAATATCTAAATTAATAGATGCAGTTTTCTTCAGCATGTTTGGAATAATGTAGTTCTCTACAAATTCTATGCATAATCTAGGAGCATGAATTAATTTTAGGCCCCCTGTTTCTGGAACTGTGCCATCCGTGAGTCACCCTGACAAAGGCACCCTGTTTCAGAAGAGGTTTTGTTTTTTTCTCAAGGCTCTGCAAAATAACAAGCATATCCAAAGAGAAGCTAAGTGAAAACATGGCCATCCAAAAAGCAAGATACTTAAACTGGAGAAGAGGTTTTCTTTCTCAGATCTTTTCATGTTCTGTTTTTCAGGACTCAGTTCTAGTATGAGATTATTTTTAAACTGAGATTATAATGTTTTAGCCCAAATGTCTTTGCTTAAGAGTGTCAGGATACCCACACTATTTTCTTCCCTTTATGTTTAGGTCTAGGTATTATTATAATAACAATAACAATAACAATAACAATAACAATAACAATAACAATAACAATAACAATAACAACAACAATAACAATTATTATTATTATTATTATTATTATTATTATTATTATTATTATTATTATTATTATTATTATTATTATTATTATTATTATTATTATTATTGTTTTGCAAGTTTTGCAAGTCTGGCATGTGAAAGACTGGATCATGATGATATCCTGCCATCCGTTGTCCAGCAACTCACTCAAATTCCTGAAGAAAAATATTTTCTTTTCTCGCCTAGTTCTGGAAATGTTCATGAATACAAATAACAAATGCAAATGATACAGGGACAGTGGTATTAGAAATTGAAATGCCCATTGTGTATTTTGTATAAATATATTCATTATGCTAGAAATGCATGATGACTGAGCGGTGGTCCCTGTTGGTCTGTGGTGGCTACAGTTGATGGATACAGATTATTAAATTTTATTTTAATAGCAGGTAGTGACAAAGTGTCTCAGAGCTTAACAATGCATCCTAGTATCTGCTGTACAAACACATGCAAATGTATTTCTGTAAGAGTCAATAAAATCCTATTGCATCTCTTAGGCTGCAGAAGAAGCTGATACATGAGTCCACAGGCATGGACAGTTTATATACCTAAAGGCATATAAAGGTAAAGACCTTTAGGTAAAGGTATATAAAATGAAGAGAACTGAACAAATTTTTAAATGAGTGATCCAAAAAGTGCTTCCCCACAAAGTCAGGTGGTCAGCACACACCAGGCAGGATGAATGGATGAATGCAAAGATTCTCTGCCTGTGCTGCACCTGTGTTTGCCAGAAGACAGTTCTCCCTGTGCCCAGCCCAGTGCCCCAGCAGGCTTTCCCATGGCCACCATGTCTCCCTTCTGCTGCCCTGTGTCCCCAGCACTGCTGTGACCTGAGCACAGGCTGCTGGGGCTGTTTCTGGGCCAAATCCTGCCAGCACCACCTGCTCTCTGCTCTGGGGCCTCTGGACCCCTCAGCACATCTGGCCAGATGTGTGCTGCTTAACAGCCTGAGCAAGGCAGGGAATGGTTGTCAAAAATCCTTGCTAAGGGTAGCCCCAATTCTCAAATGCCACAGGCTGCTTGCAGTGAGTGGCAAACCTGTCTGTGATGTTGGGTGGTGGGAAACAGAGGCAGTGCTTGGGCAGGGTGCTGGGCCAAGGAGTGAGACCCCTGTGAACCACCCTGGGCTGTGTGGCCCAGTCAGTGCCTGGGGCTGGAGCTGTGCTGCTCACCAGCCAAGGGGGCTGCAGGGTGCAATGGAGGCTTTTGTTGTCTCTGAATCTTTCTGCAATCTCACTTTTTGAAGCCAGCCGAAGTGAAGGGCTTGTGGAGAGAGGATTTGCAAAGTATGGAAACACTGTGCTGATGATTTGCCAGTAAGTGTTCTTCAATTACAGCTTCTCCTGCTCCTCTGACCTTCTGGCCCCAGTGCCTTTGTGAACAAGGTCTGAGCTGCTGTGAGTTTGAAGAACTGAGTTTGACTCAGTTTTTGTGCTCTGGCAAACTCCCACTGCCTTCAGGACAAGCTTGATTTAATGTAAGGACTAAAATCCTTGGGGTTTGGCCTTAGGAGAGCAGTAAATGCAATCAGTTTCTTTGGTATGACAGAATGAATAGAGAGAGGCTCTGGGGTGCTGGGCATCAGCAGAGATGGCAGAGATTATGTGGGAAGATCTGGATCATGTTATGGGTTCCCAATTCATGGTAACCACTTGTGAGAGATGTGGGCATCACCCTGGACAGCACAGGGAAGGGCTTCCCTCCGTGTCTTGCAGTGGTTAAAAGTCAAATGAATGGTGTCAATTGGGAGAGCAAAATAACAGGGAGACCATTAGAATGGCATTATTATAAAACCCCTTTCTTTTCCTGAAGTTCTCATTACTCTGACTTGAAAAGGAAATAGCAGGAATTACAGAGCTTGTACTGGGATGATGGAAATTTGTGGAGATGTGAAAAGACTTCTGAATGAGGAGAGAGTGAAAAGATTGGTACTATTCAATTTGTACTATTCAAATTGGTACTATTTCAAGATGAAGATAAACAAGAGGAGACGTGACCGAGGTACAGCAGGTAACTGATGCTATTGAAAAGGTGAATCCAGAACCACTTTGTCTCTTCTCATGACACCTGAATAAAGCAATTGATTAAATGGATAAAATGCACATTTCAGCCGAAGAAGGAAGATATTTGAACCCGTCTTAAAAGACTTATTGCAATCAGTTGCGGTCCAAGCCAGATCAGTGGTGCTCTCCCAGCTCTGTCCCAGCCCTGGCCATACTTCACTGCTGCCTACTTTTCTTCCCAAGCATTTTTCAGGAGAACAGCCATTCTCTGGAATTTGGGTCTGCCTTGGGATTTGCACCAAAAAATGCAAAGGGGAGGTGGGCTGGAAGAAGGGACACCCACTAAGCCCTTTTTGGTGTGAGTACCTTGTGTCTCAGGAATTTCTATGGTGTGGCTCTGTACCTTGGGTGAAGTGCAATGGGTGGTTTGAGCTGGAGTAATGCTGCTCAGCTAATGAGCAGTAACTTGTTTAGGCACAGAAATTCAGTCTCCATACTGTCTCCATACACCCACATTCTGTCCTAGCAGGGCTTTCCGTGTGAATAGAACTTAAAGAAACTTAATTAAGTAAAGGGGTGAGCAGAAATTTTTCTTATTCTCTTTCATTATGTTGGTGCTCATCCACACTGCCTCTCCTTTCATCCAGTATGCAATAAGGCAAGTCCATGGACCTGATTTTGATCACCTGGGCATTATTGGAGTGAAGAACAAACACAGTTGGAAAGATTTAGTCAAGATGATCAGTCTTTGAGGGATGGGTCTTTGCAAATTAACCAAAATAATAAGAAACAGCTGATTACACCCACAGCTCTGAAAGCTGCAGGAAGGAACCATGAGTGGATGGTCACTTTCTTCTTTGCCTTTTGCAGGAAGGAGTCAGGATTATCTGCTAAACTCATTTCAGGTGCAACTACTCAGGTCTGGGCAAGTTTAAGGGTAAGGAGCTTAAATACCCTTGTTTTTTTCCCAACTCCCCCTCTCTGAAGTTACTCTTTTATGGCTTGCACAAGTAGCTGGTGAGCAGAGGGTGAGCACTTCACTGCCTGAACTGTGGTAAGCACTAAAGTTTATCTTTTCACTTCTCTTTAGTTCAGCACCATCTGCTAGGAGGCGCACTGTATATTGTGTGGTTACATGGTAAATGTAAGTTTCCAAGCTATATGTGCAGAAAAGGGTGCCAGACAGTGAATTACTGAAGTAAGTTATCAGTATTAAGAGAGATTTGTCAGAATTTACTGAAAATATAATTTATTGTGTCCCAGTGGGGAAAAAAGTGGGCAATTTTATTAAAGTTGTGTTGGTGGGGTTTTGGCTCTGTTCCTGTGACGAGAGGCAGAACTGGCAGTGTCTCTGTGCTGGTGGCTGTGCTCGGGCTGTGGGGCAGCTCTGGCAGAGCTCTGTGGAGTGAGGGGTTTTGGCACCACTGTGGTTCAGAGGCTTGGCTTGCCCCAGGCCTTTTGCTTCACAGATGACAGGTTTGCCCTTTATGTACCCCAGCTCCAGATTCCCCAGTGAAAAACAAAAGCCACAGCAAACTCAGAAGTTTTTCAAGTGAACCTTCCCTTGTTTCTGCAGAGGGTTCCTGTTGGAATCCTAGATGCTGAGAATTTTAAACTTTCTGTGCTGAAAGGCACAGACTCACAAGAGAGCACTGCATTTGAACTAAGGCTGTGAAGACCACTTCCAAAATTGATTACTAGCACTGAAGTTACAAGTGTACAGGGAGCTAGAAGTGTGCAATATCACAAAGTAGAAAAATTAAAGTTTTAGAATATAGTAATAAGTATGAAACAAGATGGAAGTTTTTAGGACAGAAACAAGTTGTTCTTCTTCACTTTATTCTTCATGGGTTTGGGTGGTATTTTGTAATTAGACAGAAAAGTCCACATTGCAGACTTCAAAAGATAGGTATTTAAGTTAAAAGAGAAAATAATCTAAGTATCATTTCTTAATTAGATAGTTTAGTCTTAAAAGACCTTGTAAGAAGAAATAGTTAACCATTTTGTACCTTTCTGATGAAGAACTACAAAACTCATAGTTGTGGGGCTGTTACACTGATAAGAAATAACAAACACCTAAGTCCAAACATGAAACACTATCTCACATACCTTCAATCCCAACCCCATCAAAAGTAAAAAATACAAACAGAAGATCCACAGGTTCCCCATGTGAAGATGGCACTGCTCTGTGTGCTGCAGCTGAAGGGTCTTTAGGGCTGCGCTGGGTTTCTCAGGACTCTCTGATGGAATTTGGCTGGCGTGATGCTCTGGACAATTCTCTGAAAAAGCTCAAAACCAATTCATTTGTTTTCTTAAGCATTTATTGCTCTCATTTGGGCTGATGCTCTCAGCAGGCTTGCAGAGTAAGACCAGATTTGGAAACAGCTTGGTGCTGGCTTTTTTTCAAGCTGGTGTCACAAGTGAAGCAGGGACCTCCTGAAAACTGGGTCCTACAACCCACAGTATTTATTGCTGGGGCTCTCTATCTGTAGGGAACTGGGAATGAGAGGGCAGAAACAACGGTGATCAATACAGTTTAGACTTTTATGTACAAGGATGCTGTGCTAGAGTGGCAATGGGATTGGTAATGTCAGCCTTAGGCCACACCTGCAACACTGCATGAAATCCTGGGAACAGCATCCTCACAAAAAATATTGACAAACTGTTGAGAAAGTGAGGGGAGCAATGAAGCAATCAGAGCAGAAGGGACCAAATGATGAGAAAGGATTAAAAAAAAGCTAAGTGCCATATCTATGACTTTGCTAGAGGATGATTGATGGGAAATATATATAAGTTTGAAAGGAGAGTGAATTAAAAAAAAAAAAACAAAGAGTGAGAGAATAGTTAGGACAGTAGAAGAAGGTATAACTAAGAATGATGGGGTGAAATTAAGCAAGAGAAAATTTAAGGTGAATCTTAGGAAAAAAATCATTACTGAAATATATTAGGCTGCTGAGCGGGTGTCCGTGGGGAGCAGTGCAAACTGCTGCCTGTATATTCTTTAGCCTGGGCAAAATGTTGTCAGGCAGGCAGCCAAGGAAGCTGCAGGAGCAGCAAACTGTAGCATTCAGAATTTTATCAGTGCTTTTATGGTTTCATGTGTACCATTTACAGCTGTAATTTGCCTAAAACTACTGCATCAAAGCATCTTTGACCACTCATCCCTGCTGAAATCGGTGAGAGCAAGATGCATGAATACCTAAAGTAGACTTTGACCCGAAGGGTTTGATACCCATTGTGGGTGAGGATGACAACAGCAATGTGAATTGTGCCTGAATGCTGGTGCATGCCCAGAACCAGCCCTGAGCAGTGGGAGTCCTGGCAGGGTGCAGGGCATGCTCTGCTGTGTTTTGCTGTGTCCTGGCACTGGCACCCACCCAGGCATCTCCTCAGCCCAGCTGGCTGGGCACCCTGGACCCTGCAGCCACAGGGACAGTGCCCTGGAGATGCCTTGGCTTTGGGCACAGAGGAATTTTCCAGAAAACAGCCACAGTTTTAGTTCTACCAGGCAGAAGGAAAACCTTCTTCCTCAGCCGTTCCTGTCTGGGAAAGCTCAGTGTCCGTCTGTGCTTACCTGGCATGTGGGATCCTGTCTCCCTAAAGCCTTCCCTGGGAGAGGGGCTGAGGGTGGCATCTTGGTTTTCATGAGAGTTCCCATGGAGGGCTTTGAGCGCAGGAACTTGCACTTGTGCTAAGAAACTCCTCAGTTTTGTGGAAAACTTAAGTTTCTTGTGTTGAAGAGTGGCAAGAATAAACCCAAATAGTCCATGAGCCAGCCCCTGCTGGGAGCAGTGAAACCTGAGTTTCATTCCCTGCTTTGGTGGTATTCTTGAAAAGTAAAGCTACTGTTTGCATTTTGTGCGTGACCTGCATCTTCTGGGTCTGCTGTGACTTTGGGGTGTAAACAGAGGAAAAGCTTGTTTGTGGATCAAACATAAAAACAGTACGAAGGAACAGGCTGTAGGTCTGTCAAAATGGTCAGGACCTGTCTGGAAACAAACTACTTAGGGACACATCAAACATCAGTGTTGAAAAATGGAAGACATCTGAGGGTTTTGGGTGGCTTTGGAAAATATCTGGCAGTTTGATGGCAGTATGAGGATTTCAGCTCTCATAAAGGTGAGATGAGCAAATACTGGGGAAAACCACCAAGTCACCAGGGTCTGGGTGGCCAGAAGTCCTGCTGACCATGAGATGGCACATTTCTTTGTCATGTGGGGCTTCTGCAGCACTCACTTGGCATTTGTGAGGGACAAAAGTAGAAAACAAGCCTTGAAGGAAATAAACCCAGCTGTTTACCTCTCTTTCCTTCATGATGTTTCTTACTGTTTGCAGAGTTCTGGCTCTGCTTTATAACAATTTGAAATAGTTTTGAGGTATTTTTTTTCCTGTATTGCTGCCCTTTGCCTTTTATTCTGTATATTCACTACTCCCTATCTAAAGAAATTCTGACTAAATTCCTTGAGGGTCTGACCCTTCCCTTAGCTTTAGTTTATGCTCCCTTGTTCTTGTGTTTGACATAAGCTCAAACAGCCTTGTAAAATCTCATTTCTCTTCCCTTCAGGATTGTATATTCTTCTGTGAAATATTTTCCCCACCCTCCTCTATCCTGCCTTTTCCTAGAAAATGCTTCTATTTTGGTAACTGTTTTGTTCAGTGAATTGTTGGAGTTCTGGATTCTTTTGTCACTTGATCTGCTACTGTCTCCATAACATGTTATTGTTCTACACTGAGTTTTAGTTATATTATAAGCTTCATCTTTGTTTATTTGTTTATCCAGCACTGCATATTATTTCCTTTACATCCTCCTAATGTTTCTCTTCAGCAGGTCAGAACAGGGCTTAGGAAACTGTAGGCAGTTTGAATCACATTTTCTTTTCAGCAAGGTGTGTTCTGGTCTAGGTTTGTTGCTGCTCACCATGGAATGTGTAGTTAATTCAGCACAATGAACTTATTCAAAATCCTGAGTTACAAAAACCATACATGGAGATGGGAAACTAACTTCTGTAAAATCTATTTGGCTCTATCGTTTTATTTGTCAATAATTATAATTTTGAGCCCATACATTAGACTAGTGCTGCAAACTGCCCTACTGCCTATAGTATAATACAATACAAACTACAATAAAGACCTGTTTTAAAAATAAACAGTGCTAAGTAGAACACTGTTGAATCCATCCATGAACACGCTGCTGCAGATAGCTTAAAATGAAGAGGAATTTGGCAAGAAGAAAGCTGATTAGGAAGGGAGTGAAAATTCACAGTGAAATGTGTTTGCTAGTCATACAGGGGAGCTGAAGGCTCCTGCAGTACATGTCTCAAACAGCTCACGCTGCTTTTTAGAGCACAATTTTCCAGTTTCTTTTCCCTGGAGTGTGCCATTAGCTTTGGTCTTCCATTAACTTCCTTGGTAACTTCTTAAAAGAACTCTCTAGAGATGAACACGTCTCTGGAGGACAAATACCAGCTTGAAGAAATTGAACAAATGAGTGGTTTTAGTGTGAAGCAATTTTGTTGTTTGTCTTTTTTATTTTAACTTCAGTCAGGGAATAGAAAATCTGCTATGTTATGTTTTCTGAAATATGGAACAGATATCAATCTCAAAACCTCATGATTAGTTTACATGCAGCACCAACCAGGAATTGAAAGAAACCCATTATAAGCTCTATGAGCCTTAATATTTGAAATAGATGCTGTTTCTAAAATGGGATCTTTTATTCTGCAATTCTTACTGTGAGCTTTACATGCTTCCTAGCCTTCTAGCTGTCTACAGAATTTTTTCCAAATTAAATGCAAAATTCAGCACAGACTTTTTTCCAGACATGGATATCTCCAGGAATATACTTTAGAAATATTGTAGCCCACATCTTAAATGATTCTTTTCCTTTATCCAAAGGAAGTACAGCTAGAGAAAAAGCAAAACTACTTCACCTTTTCAGGCAATATTTCCCAAGTATTGTACAGCCCTTTCTAGCAAATATTATTCTCAGAATCCTACAGTATTTAGAAAAGATTTTAAAACATTATCATCTGAAATGTATCACAATATTTTGTATCTTGAGCAAAGTTTTGTGTTCAAGCCTGTTGGCACTGCTCAAACATAGTTTTTCTGGAGAAATCATGATGCTTCAATGTGATTTGGGTTCAGGACAGCTTTGCCTGAGCCAGCTCTGTGGCAGCTCCTTCGTGCATCCCTGGGCTTGTTCCTACAGAGCAACGAGGAACAAGAGGCTGCAGGTGCTCCCTGTGGCTGGAACAGCAAGCCTTGCTCCCCAGCCAGCTGCTGGCACCTGGTTTGTTGCCTTGCTCCCGGCTGGGGCTTTCCCTGTGGCATTCCACATGGAGGCTGCTGTGGTGCCAGAGCCTCCACAGAGCCAGCCCTGAGCCGCGCTCCTGCCTCCCTGCAGCCAGCAACGCCAGCGCTTCCATGCAGCCAGTGCAGCTCGTGGCTGCTCTTTGAGGTGCTCCTGCTCTCCTCCTGCTCCACCAGCAGCCACTGCTCAGAATCTGATGTCTCACTCCAAAATACACACATGCAGACACACACTCATTGGCACAGACGCTCCAGGATGTGCGTCCTGGCCGATTCAGGACCTGCAGGCACAGCGGTGTGCATCAGGACAGGAGCAGGACTCAGCTAAGGAAACTTCCAGTGGCACCAGATTTAGGGGACATCCCAGGAGATCACAGCAAAGTCCCCTTGCTCTCTCCAGATCTCATGTTCTAACAAATGGAGCCAGATGGCCAAATATTGTGAAAGCTGCTCTGCTTCCTGACTTTGGTTTTTATGGTATGCTGTGATGAAGTGAGGATATGTCAGGGTGTCAGACAGCATAGGGCCTGCCAAAAAAACGATGGAGAACTGTTCTGGGTAGAGGCAACAAAATCTGGCACAGACTGTGTTCATATCCTCCATCAGTAAAGTCATCTCTTCTTTACCTGGGTGGTTTTACATAATACAGCAGAAGAAAACACACTATGATCAAAATTTTCCTTTAGCAAAGTCTTTCCAAATAAGTTGGTTCCCAAATTGTTGAGTTGGAAATGGTGGTGGTTTGTGAGGTTATGATCATATTCTGAAGCATAGGGCATTCTCCTCCCTTTACCTCTCAATGTAAGAAATAGGGATAAAAGCAGACCTCACAGTTAGTAGGATTAAAGGAAAACTGATAGCATTAATAGCTGAGTATAACCTGTTCTATTTCATATGAAAGAAGTTTGCATGACTAAGAAACTTTTCCTTCAAATTTTACTTTTCATATATTTTTGTTTAAAGAGAAAAGCATTTTTAAAATATTTTACAGCTAGCCAATACAGAGATAAAAAAGTCGTTTGACATTCAGTAGGAACCATTTGGTTCAGGAAGAAAATTTAAAGAAATCCCATGTCTGCAAATAAAATTGTCTCTGTATGGGTGACAAGAAGATTCCTCTTCCTGAATGTTTCATCCCAAATATATGTTTCATCCTGAATATCAGGATGATCATTGTTGCCTAGTTTTTCAGGAAAGAAGTGTATTTATTATTTTTGAAGTCACATACAGAAATCAGGAACATACTATTTAGGATCAAGCTCTGAAAACTTTCCCATAAAAAGGGCCATTGTGATGAACAAGGCTGAGTTAGTGGGTTTTTGCTTTGCTCTTTGCAAATGAGTACTTGGAGATTTCCAACAAAGCTAATTACCTGGGCATTGTGTGTGTACATTGCCAGCTCTGTGCTGGATAGCCCCAGCAAACATCCCCCTCTTGATGGGAGGGGATATCTCCTTGCAGCATGGTGCAAAAACTGCTGTTGGTTTTCTCATTTGATAAAGGCAAAATTTAGCTTTGGGCCAAAGAGATAAAATGACAGTAGTGACTGTGACCAGTGTGCTATCACAGCTGTAGAGAAAAGATTGACTCTAGCATGTTTCTTGCATCCTCTGAGCTCTTACAGCACTTCTAAGAAAACAGATGCAGATATGATGGCTTTCATATAAGGCTTTGCTTTTGTATTGCAGCTGGATTTTGTGGTTTTATATGTGGTGTGTACACCACATTAGAGTGCTCTGTGTTCCACAATAATATTTTTTGTCTTTATCACTGCACAGCTATCACATAATCTAGGAGCTTAGCTGAGCTCTTGCAATAGGTTATATTTTATTGACAATCAAAACCTAAATCTTGACATGGTGGCAGGAGCTGATCTTTCCCTTGCAGTTTATTGGGCAATATTCAAGTTGTTCATACAGCTCTGTAGATATGCTGGATACTTCACAGACAGATATAACGCCAGGCTCTGCCCCAAGGAATTCACACTCAAAATTCAAGGTGGCACAGGAGCAGAAGAGAAAGCAGATGATGTCTGAAAGGAAGACTGTGAGTAAATCATCAGCCTGTAGAGCAACATTAATGTCAGCATTCTGAATATTGAAGTCACCAAAAAAAGCTGCTCTTTTTGTAGATTCTGTTCTTCTTTCCTCATTAAATATTCAGTTTTGCAGTGATGCTAATGTGCAAGCACCATGAGGCCGTGTAGGTAGCAGTTGCTGGAGGTCTAAAGTCACAGGTCAGTGTACTAATCACAGCATGCTGCACCAGCCAAGCAGCCACGGGGTACCAGGCACAAGGCAGCAGCCCTGCCCTGAGCGTGCTGCTGCCACATTGCTTCCACACAGCAAAATTCATCGCGGGACGCCGTGCCAAACCTTCCGGTCAGCGCTCTCTGTAAAATAACTTTCTCTTTGTCTCCAAACAATTTTAAGGACACAGTCCAGCACAGTAGGGCTGTAATCTTGTTTATTCTTTGCAGACACTACAAGGCTCTCTGAAAGCCTTAGAGATCATCACACCCTTGTTATCTTAGCAGGTATGTGCCTTGTAATCTCGCTGTACTAATTGTTGAGAAAATGTGCTTGGTAGTCTACACCAGCAGAATCCCAATTGCCAAGGTAATTAATAGTGTTACAGACTTCAAGGCCATAATGCTCATCAGTTATTAATTAGCAATTCATTTTGCTGAATAAATAATACTTATGATTGATGATGGAACTTGTAATTGGGCACTAGTAGTGTTCCTCAAGGGAACAGCTTCTCTGCCAGTATTGACTATGACAGTAACAGCTCCGAAACCCAAGATCATTTAAGAAAATCTACTCTAAACAACTGTGACACAATGAAGGCATTTACATTCAAGGTTGTTGGAAACATACAACTTAAACACTGGAGACCTGCCTATGCCAACCAAATGCTGCTATTTTTGTCTATTTTTCTTATACGTTGCCTCACTTTAAGCATTGTCTCCTTATAAGGAAATTTCCTATATAATTTAATGGCATGCATGACATTGTCTTTATGAGCTTTCATATGCATTCTTCACAAATTCCAAAGATAGTATAATAAAGGAAATACCTCTCCAAGTACAACAACCATTTTAAAAGAAATTTGTTCAGATTAAATCTATTTCAGATAATTAGATTGTGGAAATCACTTTATTTTATATTAGTTGGCACTACCTTTTGACATAAATGAAATAGAACTTATAACCTCCGCCCTCATGATGGAAGGAGAAGCTGGTTAATAAAGCAATAAGCTGTTACTTTTAACTGGTTAGTCAACAAAGACAAGTATGGGAGGTCAGCTGCTGACCAGATGCTGCCTTCAATTAATATTCCAACCCTAAAAGACATTTATCGTTCAGTTGAGAAGGCAGAGCAGCTGAGTCATAAAAGCAGCCCACAAAAGATATTTTAAAGCATGTATAATGACTAAATTGCTTGAAATAAATTAGCCCTGAAAATAAACATATTTTGAACAGCCTATGTAAACCAAATTTCTTCTCCCTGTAAATTGCTTGGACTAAGTGGGAGCTTGTGTTTGACAAGAGCATACATTTGCTTCCTTACTACGTGCAGGTTATTTTTTTTTCCCCCTTTGAAAAGGGTTAATAAACTATAAAATATCATTGCTAAGTAAATGAGTCCCACACCCTTTTAAGGGAGGAAGATGCTGCTGAAGAGCAAGTTAAAAAGAAATGCAGAGCCTGTGTTGTAATGCTAACAGGCAATTAACAAACTCATGGGTGTTAATTATCTTCATACTGTATCATGTTCAATTAGCTCAGCCCCTGCAACAAAGGCAACCATGAGCAATTGCTTTGATAGGCGTACAGTACTTCATTTGTAGTTAATCGGTTTAAGCCTTGCAGTTGCTAGGCTACACCAGTCTCCAGAGGTAAAAAGCTGCACAGATGCACTATGTTTAAATGACTACAGAGAACTGTTTAAACTCAAACCATGTATAACTCTTTATTGATTTTTCAGAGAAGATCTCAGCTCTGATGATAAGGTTTTGATATATTTTCCTGCTACAGCCGGTTCCTTGGAGTATTGCAGAAAAAATCTGTCAATATGCTTCTATTATGATCTCTTGATCTGTGGCTATAAAAACCTTTAGCTGCAGCCCTTATTATAAAATAATGGAAGAAGCGATAGTTGATTTTTTTCCCCTTTTTTTTTCACCCTCCCACTCCATAATACATGGAGATTTTTTTTCCCCAGTGCCTCTAGAACAAAATTAAACTATGTTCCTTCTGTATTTCCGTATTAGAATAATACAGAAGAATTTCTATCACTAATTAATTTGATTGACTCTCAGCAGGAAAGGATCAGCTGTAGCATCATGAACTTTAACAATAACTACCAACTGATGGGCATTTCACATCAATAAGACCATCACTAGCCTCCCTCACCTGTCACCAGGCAGGGAATGAGCAATAACCACCCCCTGCAGATGCACTGCTTAGCTCTTTCTGCCCGATTAACAATTTATAATGGTGATCAAGAAACAGTCAGCGGCAAATCAAGACAACTGTCTGACTGCCTGTTTAATTGGCCTTGTTTGCTTTTTGATAAATGGCTCATGACTGCTACAGGCCTCCGTATTTTGACTTTTAATAGGCCACTGTGATTAGACTACCAACAGATACTAGGTCAAAGCTGAGGGAAGGTGCAAAAAATGTTAATTAATATCAATAATAGGCAATTATTAGTTAGACAGAAGGACCTACTAGCTGCGTGCTCTAATGACTCAGAGCTAACTTGAAGGGAAACAGTGCCAAATTAGCATAACTGTGTATGCAGGCTGCATTGTGGATCCTAGCAAACATCTGTTATGTAATTCAAACAGAATTCTTCCTTTTTGCATGATGCTCACAAAATTATCAATTCTTTTCAGTCATTTCAAGACACTAATGATACCATGGGGGTTACTGACCTCACAGTTGGGTTTTGAGTCTGTCCTTTGTATCAAGAGCTAAATTGCAAAAGTTAATATTTTAGGTGTGGTTTTCTAGATCTCTAAATCAGTAACTCCTGTATAAAGGTCACCAATACTCTAATTGGAGGAATACATGCTGAGCAATCATGTTAGTCAAAGTGTTGCTCTCACTACAAATAACTTTTCCTCCACTTTGCCTCTCTTAAGAAAACAAGCACACAAAACAGTAATGGATACTGAAATATTTGTGTATCTGCTATTTTTTTTACCTGGTGAATAGATATGAAGAAATGCAATGACATAGGATGAGAAAGTCATAATTCTTACATGTGGGGATGACACAAAAAAGAAAAGGAGCTCCTTCAACTCTCTAATGGGTCTGCTTTTCTGTGGTGGTTTTGAGGATGCTGGATGTGTCACCTTTCTAAGTAAACTAGATACAAGGGTAATGGCCCTGGATTTTAGGAAATCCTTTATTCCTGCAAGCTTAAACTCTAAGAGAGATGAACTCCTGTGGTATGGAGGTTAGAGGAGACTTAGTTGAGAGTTGAATATCTTGTAAGTAGTTTAGGTTTTTTTTTCTCTTCACTAAAATGGTCAGAAATCCTTTACAGTAAAGAGTTACAATCAAGCTCTGATACAGCTTTACTCTGGCTATTTCTGAGGCAGCTGCAGTGCCCACTAATATTGCTGCAACACTGATGGCAATTTGGTCATGACTGAAGAAGACACATTGATGAAAACAGAATTGAGGACTCATTATCAAGCCCAGAAGAAATATCAGTGACTGAAGGCTCAAGAAAGTGCTGCAGTATCTGTAAAGGCTTTTCCTGATGGAGGTGGAAAAACTATCTCATGTTAAGGGCCATAACATCATCCATCTCTCTGTCTCTATCTGTGTCTCTCATTCCTTTACCATTTTGTATCTATATCTCCTTATCTGGATGTAAAACCAACAGGTGTCACCAATCCCTGATTTGCCTGGTCAGTAACATGCAGCACCAAGATCAGGACTGTCTACTTTAGCCACAGAACTGTCCTCCTAAATACATCCAAAACTGCCTACAATATTTTAAGTAAGCAGTGTTTATGGGCACACATATAACCTATAATCAGTAGTTTTCTACTGACATGCATATTTTTATATTTATGACAAATGGAGAATGAAAGATGTGACTTCAAAGAATTATTTACTCCCTTAGAATTGTCTTCACTTTTGATTTTGCATTGAGGAAACAGTGGCAATGATAAGAAAACGTATCAGCTAAGTGTTTCAGGCAGTTGTGGCCACTTTTCATCTCCTAAGGAAGATATTTTACTGCTTGTCTATCTACTCAAGCTTCACTTACATGAAGAGGGAATTTCTTTGTACTTCCAGTTTTTGCAGCCAAAATGTATGTTGTGATGCTTATCAGCTTAAGGAGTCATACCTGTTAGTACTTCCACTTTGAAATTCTAGTTGATGCCACATTGAACCATCATAGAGGTACACTGAAAAATTATAATTTTCAGGTGTTAGGAGAGGTTTTTTCCCACAAAGAAGTCTCTCTGATAAGTTTCATAAAGAAAAGGTGAATAAGGGTGTAAAGTTTGCAACAGAGTAGCAAACATACTTCATTCAATTTGTGATTTTTTTTTTTTTTTCTGCTCGGTCATGTTATTACAAATATTACTGTTTAAACACAGAATTACCTGAATTCAGTAACTTTTGGCTCTTTCAGGCTAGATTATTCCATCTTTTATAAAGGGAAAAAAGTTTCATTATCTACAGCTGAAAATCTTTATTTTTAAATTTACATGGAAAATTTGAAGGCATCTGACAGAGTAAAAGGTTTTTTAAAAATTCTGAATTTCTATTTAGATAGGATTTGCCTTGAAAGTAATTTGTTCAGTATACCAGAGTTTTAGAATCTTAAGGGCATTTAACTTCAGATCAATTGTTATCTATTCCCTCTCCTAAGCATTCTTGGTGTCTGGAGATTTAAGCATCAGTTTGGAGGAAGAAAACAAAACCTGCAGCCTCCTTCTGTAGTGTATGTACCCTGATTGACCTTTTTGTATTTTCATTTATATTGCATAAATTATTTTGCTAACCTCATTAGGGAAAGAATTGTGGAAATGTATATTTGATACAGCATGGAAGCATTGCACTGGAAATCATGCATGATGCAACATGTTCTGGTACATCAGGGCTATTGCCTGAAGAGCTGTGGGAGGTTTTGCTTCCAGTAAAATAATCTGGCCCAGCTGTTAGGTGTATTCTTTTGCTTTCCAGTTCCCTCAAATCATGTGAAGTGAGTTTTAGAATGCACAGAAAGTGTCTTTTGATGTTCAGGTCTGCTAAATTGTGCTGGAATATTATACCTGTGTTATGAGGTCTTGTTCTTTCAGGTGAATTCTGATTCAACCTTTTCTGAGATGTTCTGAAAGGGCACATTCTCTTCATCACAAATAACCAAAGGAAGTTATTTTTGGGTTAGCAAGGAGTCTAGAATACATATATTCTACAACATATATAATAATATAGGATTTTGGTCTTCACATGATCTTCTAAACCATCTTTTGTCCTCTAAACCATCTCTTGTGAGTCCTCTGGTGATGAGGTTATAGAAAAGTGCAGGGAATTTTTGTCTTCTTTCAAAAAGGAATTTGAGAAATTTATTCTGGTGTGAAACAAGAAAAATTCTGCAATTCATAACATCATTTGAAGCATGAGAAAAGCACGTGTAGTTAGCTCTTACTATGCTAGAAATGGATGAGTCTGACCTATGTAGGTCAGATTGCCATTTTTGTATGAACCGTAAATTACTGGCCATTGATACTTGTGACAGTGAATTTCTGTGCTGGATGAATGTGTTTGAAAATCTTTGAGCAGGAACTTTAATTGACTGAATGTAACAGGCTACAATAAACTCTGAAAGAATGGTTGTTGTCTGAAGATAGTCAACATTTTCCATATTAAATATGCTGCTATTGTATAAAGTAGTTCAATGGGAATAATACAGTACACTGCAATCTTTCTCTTGAAGATTTTATATTCTTGCATTATGAAGGACAAATGTCTGTAAAGCTCCTCCAATGAGCTCAGCACAGCGTAGAAGCTGCATGGAACACTGGAAATAATGAACATCTGTATTGCACTACTTCCCATATCAAAACTTAGTTTAATAGTTCTTTGGTTTTGTTTTTATAAAAGCAGAATCACAGAATCATTAAGGTTGGAAGGATCTCTGGAGATCCTCCAGTCCAACTACCTTGTAATGAAATGCAGCCCTGATAATTTTTGTTTGTTTGTTGTAGGAGACATATCAAACACTTAATATCCAACATGGTCAATTCAGGAAACTTGAACTTCTTGTCTTCAGATTTTGCTTCATGTGTGGCTTTTAAACATTAAGAGACCATAATGTTTAAAAACCACACATAAAGGTCTCTGGAAAGCTGTAGGCCTTGGAAGGTTGGTTGTGCACATTCCAGCTTTACAAATAGGAATGTAAAGTGGATTTGTCTGGTTATGTTTGAAAGATCTCTTGAATGAGATTTTGACCATTGCATACATGAAGTGAGAAAGTGTGTGTTTTTAACGCTATTATTGTAATGCTTGTTAAGCTATTTATGGATTTCAATTTTAAAATTTATGACTTTATAAGACTTCCATTTTATTAGCTTTTTTTTTTTTTAACAGCGTAGAACACTTTATTACGAACTGTCATTTCAAAGCACTGGGTTGAGATTTGGTAGACGATGTCTTTCTCTCCTGTTTTGCACAATCTGTTCATTGGCTGCCTGTTACCCCACCTCCTTGATAAGATAATAGTATGTGTCTAGGTTGTTATTGCTTTTGGCAAGGCAATGGATTAAAAAAAATCCCCCAGAGATTTGCAGTAGTAGTGATTTGTGTCCAAAACACATGTTCCACAGTCTTAGAACAATAGAATCTATAAAAAATAGTTTTGATTTCCTGGAGCCAAAACAACCAGTTCTGCTAGCACTTTGCCTTGTGTTTAGCAGGTTTGGGATGGGGAGCTTTGCAGACATTCTGCTATTCTTTCTGTGCTGTGCTGATGGAAATTGCTCTCTCCTTCTATGCTTGCTTGGTTCTTAAAAATTACTGTCCAGACTACAACTACTAGAGAATTGTGAATGTAGGTGGCATGATGTGGGTACAGATTCTGGGGTATTAGCTGCAGGGTATTGAAATGAAAACCTGAACCCAGCTACAGAAGATGAAATTAGGGCATGGTTCTGGTTGTTAAGATTAGAGAGGGGTTGAATTAAAGCTCTCTAAATTCAGCACAAATACAGATCTCTGCCTTTCTCAGTTGTTTCATACTGAAGTTATGGGGAGACTTAATCTTGAATTCAATTAAAATATCTTTTAAGATATAATGTATTTCAACAGAATTGTCTTCATCTCAAATAACATCAGAAAATCCTCAAATGAACAATTTCAAGTGCATTGCTCTTGTGTATTTTAGGTGATATGTAGCTTTTGTTACAGATAAATTATCAAGTAGAAAAGTGTCAGAGGAGAAAGTTCTCTTTATATTAAGTAATGGTCTCAGAACCTTGTACTAGAATTTATGGTTATATGCTGTGAAGAAAGTACAAAATTTCAGGTGCTACTAACATGAAAAATACAGTCCAGCAAAGATTAAAAAAAAAAAAAAAACAAACCAAAACTGGAAGAGGAAAACAAATGGCCTAGGAAGATTTGGAGCCAAGTAATGCACTGTAGCTTTTTTCTTCCCAAACAATGTGTTACCTTTGTATAATGATTATACCATCTTTGTGTATTTTATCATTCCTGATAAAAAGAAAAACTGTAGGAACAAAATGAGAATTCCTGATACTTGGGGATTTATTTTTTACTGGATTAACATACAAACAATGGCCTTTAGGGGTACTTCAGGGGGACTGATGAGGTTGCACGGCTGTCCTCAGACCCAGTCATGTGCTGTGAACTCAGATGCACAGGATGCACCAGGGAGGAAAGTAAAAATTCTGCTCTCATCTAAGCCGAAATCCTGTAAGACTCATTCAAAACAAAACCCTTCAAGTGTATCCATTTAATCTGTGAGACCAGATACAAGATTAATTTGAATGTACTGCTAATCTATAGATCTCAGGACACTGGAGCTTCTTGCAGGGACTGCCTAATACGCTGCCTGCCATAGTGATGCTCGCACAGCTCCTGGTCTGAGGAGACCTGAGCATCTGCGCTCTGCAGAGCAGCCCTGCCCAGAGGCTTAAAACTGCTTTAATTTGTTTTAGACACAGAGCACACAAGACTAAGTGCCTGGACATACTTTCAACATACCTCAACTTTTCCTTTGGACTGTCTGTGAGCAGATAGAGCAGGAAAGCCATTCTAGTTTCCTAGCATAGGTACTCTCGCTTATGAGGTAGAAATTAAAATCATTGCCGTGAGAAGGAAAGGTCTGTCATGCAACTTCTTGAGGATTGTCATCCAAAACCATTCTCAAGTAAAATTACAGCTAGCTAAGAAGATAGATTTCAAGGGAAGTAGAGCAGCTTTCCCTGAATGTGCAGTCAGGTGGGATCAGGCTTGGAAGAATGGATGTCTATCTGGATTGCCTGATATCACTTATATTCACATAAAAACCCACAAAGGGCTAAGAGAATTAAATTATACTGCTTTCTGGTTTTCTGGGAGAAAAATAATCTCCTCTTGGCCAGCCCAAAGCAGTCTACTTCTCCTATAATTTTCATGTCTTGGATTTGGTATTTTTACATTCTTGTCAAAATTCAGCAATGTTTTTAAAATTGAATCCTTGTTCAGTGTTTTTGTTAAGTTTTTTCTGGGATGAAGTTCAGATGAGGGACGCAAGCAAATGCAGCATCTTCACCCAGCAGCTGGGTAAAGCAGCAGGTTTCCAAACCAAATGAAATGTAACAACGAATTCTACCACCTTAGGGGAGAAAATAGCTAATAGCGCTTTGGTCTTACCCTTTATTATGTTACTTATAAGATCTATGGTCAGAACAAACCAGGTAATTTCTCCCTGAGCACAGAGGACCCCAGACCTTGGGTTGAAGGGCAAGCAGGGCACCTTGTAGCCCATTCCCCGTGCTGCTGGTCCCCAGGGCCCATCACAAGAACGGGTCTATTCCACTGTGCTCATAGACAAGTCATCTTCTGAGACTGGGTGAAAGGCTTGTCACTAAGGACAGGTGCCTCCCAGATGTGATATGGACCTGATGGCCTGTTTATCTGCTTTTATATGTGTTCTTTCCCTTGCACTTGGTTTGGCATCTTTGGCTTCCCAGACTTTCAGATCGGAATGAGACCATAACTTAGGCTTTAACACCATCTTCGTACCTTACAAGCCTTTCCCACTGTGTGTCATCTCTGCACTAAATAAAATAAACTGTATGTTAAGTATATCATAAAATCTGCTGGTACATCCATAATTTGTTCATCCAACCACAGATTGTGTTATAAATAATTGTTTGTCACTAGACTCTATTTTCAGCAGTCAGGCTGCAGCTATATCTTTCCTCAGGAATTGTTCACCACATTAAAAATTACCACATGGTTAACTAATGTTCTGTTTAGCATTTTTGCAAAGAATAATTGACACAGATGCACAATCAATGCTGTCTATACGAACCCAAATTTAGCTGTTTCAGCTCTCATTAATGCAAAAAATTGCATGAAATGCTATATTCTCATGGTGAAAAGTTTAATAAATGAAGCCCAGTTATGCTTTTCTGTCTTTTCTGTTATGCAAAGTAAGTGAGGATGTGTCTTTGGAGTAGGGAGGTGTTTTTTGATGGGAGAGGTTTTGTTAAAGAAAGCTTTGGATGGGCCAAATACATGAGGAAATTCTCAATGAATTTCCAGGATCTCTTTTTATTAATACAAGTTGTCAAATTTGAATTCCATTCTTTGTTTTAATGGTTAGTATATTTTAAAACTAGGGAACCTTAATTGTGACATATGAAAGCCCTTATTTGGGGTAGATTTTTAATCTGATTGCTGTCTGCCCTGCTGTGTAAATAGTCTCTTGGGTATGGATTTTTAAGAGTGTGTGTTCTCCTTTACATTTCACTGTGTGACAATTCCTCTTTACCCATCCTCTCCATCCTCTGAGCAAGCTGAGAGCAGACAATAGATACATACTAATGGAGCTGTGTACTTGCCATCTGTAAGAGCAGCTGCTCTCCTGCATCTGTACAATATGTTGGAACTGAGAGCTTCACTAATCTGCATAATAAGGAGAAGGCTTATCCCACTCTAGCTAATAATCGCGAGCAATCGATGCACTTCATTCCCCCACTGCAGAACACAACAAAGTTTCAATATGTTTGCATATTCTCCAGATATACAGAGGTCAAGCAAAAGAATGGACTGCTCATTCTGCCTCAAGCAAGGAAGAAAATTCCATTCTCTGTCCTTTTTGGAACTGTTATCAAAAACCCCCCATTACTATATTCTTATTTAGCAATTCAAATAGAAATTTAAAAACTTCAAGATTGAAATTAAAACATTGGTACCTCCAATCAAGCATATCCTTTAAACTCTCTGTAGTATTGAGTGTTTTGGGTTTGTACAATGACCTCCTTCTCTAACCTTGACCCCTGTGAAAACACTGAATTAGCTAACATAGGATTTCACCACCCTAGGTGCTACTGGACATAATCCATGAACAGAGAAGTGATTAACTCCTTTTGGAACAAGTACATTACATACAAGCACTGATGGAAGATCATACGAATGCTCTTCTCCTAACTGTTGTGCACCTAGAAGATGAATTTGGAATTCTTGGCCATTTCAGAATGGGGATTTGGTTCCTGACTCCCACAGAGGCTGAAAAGACTGTAATGCTGTATTACACTGAGGAGCAGCAGAATGAGAGAGAAAGTAGGCAGAGAGCAAGTGATCGGCAGTTATTTATTTTCATTTCATTTACAACATCAGGGTGAAATGTATATCTTATCTTTACAGCATCCTGCAGGCAGCAAGGTTGAACGTAGAAAAATTATGAGAAAACTTTCACCTAGAAAATAGAGAAGTAAAATTTGAAGGTAAATATCTGAAGTCCTGTTACAAGAGCATTAAAAAAAACTATTCTCTGATTTCTCACGAACTGGTTGCAACTCTGTTTCCTAATATTGATAACTTGCTCTAGATGAAATGAAAGAGGCAATACTGAAAGAAAACTGAATGCAACACCATTTACAATGTTGGAGTAATTTGCAATCAGCCTGGAACAAGTTTATTTTCCTGGCAGCAGCAGGAGCTGTAGCTAGCAGCCCATGGAAGGTGGCAAACAGGCCTTCCTTCCCTCTCTCCTGGAGGGGAATTGTAACAGATCTCACAGGGACTCCCTGGCACCTTCCCAGCTATCCCAATGTATTTATAGAGCACAGCAACTGGGGTAACAACTGGCTCAACAACACTGCCTATATTAATCTGTGAACCTGCTGTGGCTAGAAAAGCTTATAGGACACAAGTTATGACTTGTGGGGTATAAAGGGTTTTAAAAAACTTAAGGTCAGAATCTCTAAGAAGGGTGGCATCTGGCAAACCTCTTGGAAAATGCAAGAAATGTGTGTGCATGTGTGTGCAAATGTACTTTACAAACTATCACCCAGGTAACTTTTCAGCTCCCACAGACTTGAATGTTTATGATCAGGCCCAGCCATAGCTATGTTTAGAAGCTGCTATCAGTTTGTTTTAGCCCCAGCAAACCATGTTTTTGGTGGGTGAAGGCCATGTGTGATAAGAACTGGGGAGGCTGCACATCAGAGCATGCCTTGACAGCTTTGCTTTGTGCCTGTGCTCACCTCTCCCAGCACAGGGAAATCCTTGTGGCGGCACTTCCCACTTCAGTTCAGCACAATGTAAAAAACTTCTTCAAAGCAGAAAATGCTGGGACCTGGCAGAGATTATTTTATTTCTCATTGTAAAAATGTGGGGTTTTTTCCTTGCATACCAGTAGAAGGAGTCAGATAATTATATCTGAATTTTAGTTTTCAGATTACAAGAGGCTTATTCGAAAACATAAATATAAATATGCTCCAAATAGGCAAAAGTTTTTATGTTGAAATCAATCTATTGTGATTTTTATGGTTGTCACAAAAGTCAAGGTTTAAACATAAATATTGGATGGTACTGTGTCAGTGATTCTGAAGACCACACTTGTGAGAAGTTGTGTATTTGTAAGGCTGCAGACAGTAGATACACAGGTAAAAGGGGAGATAAGACCCAATCACTTCTGACAAAAAGGGGATTTTTTGAAGAGAATTCATTCATGTTCTGGTTCTGGAACCCAGGCAAGCAGTTTTGGTGTTCCCCTCCTGTGTCTGTGGGTGTGCAGTGGCTGTCGAAGCAGAGTTTAGAGGAGCACTAAATGATGTGATTTTTTTAAACCCTAACCCTCCACTCCCCAAATCCAGAGCTTTGTGGTGTCCTGGACACATTGGAGGTACTTCAGTTTGTCTGTTATGTTAGCCTTCAATATTGCTGTTCATGCTGCAGAGAAAACTGTGGTAGATCTTTTGGCATTTCCTGCTCTTTCAATACACTGAGCTCTGCAGAATGGAAGAAAGCTTGGGAGAAAACTCAGATTTGGTGGATTTGGAGGTGATGCCACACTCACATATCTCCCTTCTCAATACAGTCAACCAGGGCCTTTGCTCACATCATGCTTAAAAAGGAAACAGTAGCTGTAATGGGGGAAAATCAACAAAACCCAGTGGCATCCCCAGATGTCCACCCTGCATTCGGAGGCTGACAAATGTGTGGCAGATGGTACAAGTGCTCCCGGATGCATTTACAGATCAATGTAAACCTAAATAAATAACCAGCAGCAAATGCAGCACCTACCCTGCTGCTGGTGCCTTGGTGGCACTAATGAGCCTGACCTGACTGGAAACATGGAGCAGGAAAGAATTTGCTTGAAGTTACTTATCCTAATGGATGGAAGGGAAATGACAAGTTTTACAAGCTCAAGCCTCTTTTACTCCTAAGGAGAATTCCGGAGACAGGTAAATGCATCAGTGAGTGTTTTTGCCACCTCCTTCACCCTGGGTGCAGTGATCCTACCTCAGTGTGAGATGTGTGGGATCTCACTTTTCCCACCCTCCATAAGTAAGAAGATGTTGAGTGATGTGCAGACTCAGCAGATGCTGTGAGCTTGACAAAAATCACTGTTTTTTCTCTGCAACAAGTTCTCCATTTTCTCATGATGGGAGAAGAAGGGAGAGGTGTGTTTGGCATTTTTATTTCCCCATGCAGCAGCTCCCCAGCTTACCCTAAAAGCAAAGCAGCCTCCTTTGCTTGGCCCTCCATCCCCTACTTCAGTTTTGATGCTGCCATGTCTTCTCCAAAACCAGTAACAATAAACTTGTACTTGTGACTAATAAAGTTATTACTTGTGAGATGGCTCAAATACTTGAAACACCTCAGCAAAGGCTGCTAGAAGCACTACTCTCTTGGAAAATCCAGGGTAAAATTTTTGCCCTGTGAAGTCTATGACAACAACCTACTACTCAGACTGAAAAAAAAAGTATATCTGTATGTGGGAATGCTTTGAAGTCTCACAGCTATCAGCTGTGCACTGTGACCATTTTTGAAACTTGCTCCCCCAATAAACATTTCTGAATTTTTTTTCAGTTTAGGAATATTTCTGTAGCTACATAAAGCTGGAACATTGTGACTTGCCTGGTTTCTCTGGATTTGAACCTGTCCCTGTGATTCTTCAGTGCAGGATGAGATTACTGGACAATCTAATTTTAGGATGCATATTTTAGTATGAATGTATTGATGAATTTAGCCTACTATTGTAGCACTGAGTTGAATATTTATTTGACCTGTAAACCTTCCAGAGCTACTTTCAGATTTCACCAAGGAGGTTTTTGAGCTGGAGAAACGATTATTTCATGGAGGAGTTTGATTCATTATCCTCACTGTTTAAAATTAGCACCATTTGTCTGTTTTAAAATTGTGTGCCTTGAAGTTCCAGTTCTTAATAACACCAACCCAATAAGTTCTATATAGTTACAAAAATATTGATTTTCAACATGTTTTGAAGTAATGGATGGTCTTAAGAATACAACCACACAGAAATGAAGGTCTCTCAAGGCAAATTGGCTCAGTGGAGTTTTTTCACTCAACTTCAATGGGCCCAGGATTATCCCCTTCTGCTCACAGGCATTAGGAGATTAGACCTTTACTAGATATGATTCTTCCTCTGATGAATATTTTGTTTGGAAAACTTACTTTTTGTGGGTCTTTTTTGCACATTGATACTTTGCATTGCACAGAATAAAGGTTTAGACCCAGACTTTGGACCTGAGATCTAAACAGAATCCAGGTGACAAAGTCAGATGATGCCAAACCTGGGGGTCTGACATGAGGACAACAATATTCAAAGCCAAAAAGAGAGGGCAGCGGCCAAATACAAAATCCAACTGTAGCAGCAGTGACTGAAAATCTCAAATGCCTTCTTTTTACCTTGAAGGGGCCTGTTTTCCTTAATGTCTGTCTGAAACAATTAGCATCTACAACTGGACAGTGTATACTAAGTGAAGCCTTCTCTTCCTGCAGCTCTTTGGTTTCAAAGTTTAAATATAGTGTATCCCTTACCACTGACTATTTCAATTTGCCTTCCTGCTAGTGCACTCTTGCATGCATGCTCTGGTGGTGGATTTTTGTTTGCTGTTTGTTTCTTTTGGGGGGTTTGTATTTGTGGGTTTTCTTGTGTTGGCCGTTGTCATCTCTTGTGTGTGTTTTAGCTAGAAAAACTGAAGGGAGATGTACTGCAGCATTTGAAAAAAAGATGCTATTTCTGGAAGAGAGGAGTCTCAAATTTTGATTTTGACTTTGTTGCCATTTCTCTGTGCCCATATTCATCCAAAGGCACAATTGCAAGCCAGACATTATACCTGAAGTGCAGCCTAAGGCAGCAAGCTTTACCCAAGGTGCTGGGTGAAATGTGCAACTTCTGTGGCACAGCACTCAGGTCCTGGGAGTAGCCCAAATCTTTACCTGCATCATAGCTGGAGCCTTTGTGATCCTGGGTAACCAAATTTGATTCTCTGCTTCAATTTCTCCATTTGCCAAATGAGAAAATGGACACTTTCATCACAGAAATAGAATGGAATTAAAGATTCAAGTAATACAGTGCTCTGAATTGAGAAAGTACCAAACCATGCCAAGTATTGTTATTGTAAAACATACATTTGTAAAAGAACCCCAAATTCTTACAAAGAATAATTCAATTCCCTGGAAATGATGCATTTCTATAAGGCTGCAGAAGGTCTCCTGTAATAATGTGGATAGTGTTAAAACCTCTGTAGCAGTTCAGTATGAATTATTTTCAAAACCAAGAATTAGCATGAGCTGCATGATATCTCTAAATATCCATCTATCTGGTTATAATTTTAATTCTATTCCTGTTTAATTTTTTCTTTTGTCTTCCAAAACACCCAAAAGCTATCAACAGTATCTCGTATCAGCTGTCCTGATGTTTTATCACCTATGGAGTACATGTCAGATTTGAGGAAGTTTCTCTGTGGAGCATCATGAGGCTGTCCCTGACTGAACATCCAGCCCACAGCAGAGCAGTGAACAGTTCTGAATGGGGAAGAAACACTGAGTTTTAGGAGGAAGAGTGATGTGCCCACAGGACATAGCAGCCAGGGTGAATAATTTTCCCCTGACCTTCTGGCAACCCAGTGTAGACCACAAGAGATCAAAGCCGGCTCAACCATCTTTACAGAGTAATGGAGTAAATAGGTCACCCATTACTGATCCTGGGCTGAAAAAATAGCTCCAGATGTATTTCAGATGGCCTGACACCTCTTGTACAAAAACCTACTTGGGTTATGTACAAGAAAACAGGATTTTGTTTTCAATATAGTTCCTAAAACATAGGAAGGCAAACAAATACAACTGCATATCACAGTAAGTGCCTTTGCCAGTGTTAAATACCCAGTGAAAAGGAAACTCATGTTCTTCAATGTAGTTTGAAAGCAGCACCTTTCAAAAGACAAATGCTGCCATGAACCTTTAAAGTTATTTGGCTTTTCCTTAGCTCTGTGTTATAATGATTTGTTCTGTTTGGAAAACATGCAGCAAGGGAGTATATTTTCAGTTCTGTGAAACGTGCAGTGTGCTTACCTGAAGGAATACGAGCTTGTGGTGCTGGAGGAGGTTTGCACACACAAGGCAGCAAAAATTTCTTGGCTTAGAAATGTTAACAATGCTGCTAGCAGCAACAAAAATCAGACCTTCTTGCTTTTAACTTGGATCAAGGGAAAAGACAAAAAAGCGAGAAAGACTCAAAGATATTGAATAATTGGTAAAGTCAAATTAGATTTTAAATGTATTGGGTCTTCTGCCTATAAATGCAATGGACCATTTTTTCCTCTCACTTGCACCATTACTATGCTGGCTGAAATAAATGATGCTCCTCTTTTTAGTCTATGACATTGCAGTGATGCCATTTCACACATCTAATGGGAGCACATTTTGCTTGAATAAGCCTATTAAAAAAATTCCTTGTTTTTGTTGTACCAATGTATGCTGTGTGTGACAGCACAGCAGGTGGCTGCATGGAGGTGAACTCTAATTAATTCAAATCAAAAAGTGAGAGATCCAGATAACGAGCTCCACAATTAGCAAATTACATCAAGTGTATGCAACTATCCATCAGGCAGTGGCTGCCTGGACACCAGAGTGAATCCAGCCAGTCCATGGCTGTGGCAAGCACCTCCCCAGGGGAGCAGCTGCCCCTCTGTCACTGCCACTGCTGCCCAGCAGGACAGAGGGGCCGCTGGCCCAGGCTGGGACCTGCCTTGCACCGGGTGGAGTTCCATGGGCTTGTTGTGACCACCCATTTTGTGAGGGGGACAATCCAGTGAACAACAGCCAGAGATAAAATGGGTGGTCGCCTTCCCTCCTTGTCGCTGGAGCGTCCTGAGCTGTGCCCTGTTCTCAGCAATAGTGTGGCCTTACAGTCCCTTTTAAAAGCTGTGCTCTGAGTGCTCCACTGTGCTTTTCAAAGTACCTATAAAACATAGGAAGGGCTTGGGGGAAAAGATTTGCTCCCACCATAAATCAAAAGTGAGCAGACAAAGGTCAAAACAGCAAAAGCCACAAGAACATTAACACTTAGGATATAAAGATTCCCTAAGAAACTAATGCCTGCTCTTTGCCCAGATAAAGCAGACACCTTATCTTGGGGAGTTTACAAAATGGAGCCAAGCTATACAAGTAACCACTTAACTAACCCAGGGCCTGGCTCTTTCAGCAGTCTGCAGTCATTAAAGCTCCAGGAAAGTCTCCCAGGAGCCAATATGCTTGCTTAAGTATATGCTGTAAAAGGTCCCTGAGATTTACAAGGAGCTGCTCCATGCTAAGCTAGGCACCATCTGATAAACAAGCAATTTTAGCTCCAGGCTAAACGATGCTCTTTGAGGCTTTGATTTACAATGCTGCAGATGATATATTTGTAGTTCTAGGATAGGTTCTGCTGTGGACCTGCTGTGATTACTCATCCATGAACTAAGTTAGGGCTCAGATCTTCAACTAGGAGGTCAGAAAATTGTCAGTGGAGCAAGAAATGTTTGATAAGGCTTATTTAGATGCTAACCACATTAAAAAAACCCACTAAATTAACCAAAGAGAGGTGAACAATTCTTAAGCTTTCTAGGGAACAAGCATGGTTTTTTTTCCTTTTTTTTTCTTTTGGTAGTTTAATCTTAAATGTATTTTGAGTGAAAAAGATATGGAAGTAACTCCCAAATTGACTTTATAGACTAATTTTACTTTCATTAGGCTATTTTTTTTTTCAAAAAGAGGGATGCATTTAACATATTAAAGTAGAAAATCCTAACTTCTTTTTTGTGAGATTTCTCAATCCTGTTTTACTTCTCTATGATATCTGAAAAACAACTTTGAAAGAATTAGCACAGGAGAAGTCACATAAACTTCAAAAATTTAGATTAAAAACTTAGGGGAAAGAACAAGAAGGAAAGGAAGCAGAACCTAACATTTCAGGAATGTGTGGCTTTCATAATTTTTCAGTGATCCCAGACATGTGGGCCCAATCCTGCACACTGCTGGGTGCCTCCTGAGAAGTGGTGAGTTGTCTCAACTGCTGTTAAAGCTGGAATGTGTTAGACATTCCTTTAACTTTGCTGTCAGGAATACAATTCATGAATTAAAAAAAAAAGTGATTTTAACCTTGCTGCTCCATGTATTAGGATTTTTTTCCTCCAGAAAAGAGCTCAGATCAAGCATTTTTAAAAATAGGTTTAAACAAAATTTTAGTTCAGAAAAAAACCCTTTATTTATTGCTTTTAAATGAAATTTATGTGTTCTGAAATTATTTTCTGTAATACTAATGGTTGATCTTATCTAAATAATATGTCACTCGAAAAGCCTGGAAAATGGTGTTTTTTGGTATTACAAAAGCTGTAGACAAACTTTAAAAGTATGCCTAATTTTTTGCTTCTTTTTCTGGGTTGTTTTCAAAAGCGAGGCTTAGACTTTCAAAAACTGTGTACCTGAAGATTTTCAGAAATGCCTTGCTTTTAAAGTCTAGTTTTAAAAAATCTTTCAAACACAGAATTTAGTTTCACTTTCAAACCTATCCATCCTTGTCTCTGTTAGGTACTTGGTCCATGAAACCCTCTGCCTTAGGAGTGCTGCTTGCCCTGAATTCACTCCACCTTGGCTTCCTGCAAGGTTCAACTGAATTTCTATTGAAGTTTATAAATCATTATGATTTCATAATGCAGAGAAGGCTTTTATCACATAAACATATGACTGAGAGCAAACAAAACCTGTTGTTGCACAAAGCCTCTGGGACTTGGCAGTTGCAGGAGGGGACGGTGCCAGCTGTACCTGGGGAAACACAGAACAAGATGTTTTCATTTTCAGCAAATACTGGGCAGAGTGTGCATGTGGCAGTCAAGATACTCAGCTGATATAATCTTCTGTTGTATTATATGACATGCATTAAATTCAGAGATGTGGCACTTATTTAAATATCAGGGTTATAGGCGGTGTCCAGAAATTGTTAAGAGTTACAATTGCAGTCACATAAGCAGCAATAACTGGAGTTAAGGCTCCAAAACTATTATCTCATTTTTCTTATTGTAAACCACTATCTTTACTCATTTTCTGCAATGCACTTTTTTAGATTAAAATTTAGAGTATGATATTTTGGCTGGATCTCTTAGTACAGTTTGGTCTGGCCTGTTAACCTAAGAATCAATATGGATTCTTTTTTTTGTTTGTGGGGTTTTATTTTTTGTTGTTTTGGTTTTTTGTTTGTTTTTATTTTGCATGTTTGTTTTTTGAATGCCAGCTGGTTCGTGCCAACCCTTAAGTAAAGGGAAATACCCTGGCTTTTTTTCTGCTCACAATCTAGATACAACTAATTCAGTCCTGCATTTTCTGCAGATAGGCATGTGACATAAAACAAATTATGGAGTGAGTCTTATAATGCAAATATCTTACAGAATGATTCTGCTTCACACTTCTCCCTACTGAAGTTTGAACAACTTCAAGAAAATAACTTTTAATTTCAATTTTTATTTCAACAACTCAAATACTTGCATTGGCCACTTTCCAGAGGGTGGCTGGTGTCATTCCTAGTGACATCAACAAGGCTTGTGGATCAGCAAATGAATTCCCTATCTACCTGTTAGTTATATAATATACAAAATACAACATCCAGGTCCAACTGGCAATGTACAAGGTCACTTAAAAGGTGCTTAACTTTTTAAGTAGCATGTAGGAGGAGTTAATGTTTTTTTTTTTATTTCAAGACTTTACATAAAATTAAATACAGTAACTTTAATGACAGAAATACTAATAGAAAAAATAACATGAAAGTCATGTTGTGACTAAAAGTCATTACTACAGTGACTATTACTATAGTAGTGACTTTTACTATAGTAGTTTATGATTTATTCTTTAATTGAGAAAGACTCCATGGGAATTTGTTTTCCAAGAGCATCATAAGTTAGAAGTGAGTTTCTACAATGAAAATAAAGCAGTGAAAGCTTGCAGAGCCATGCTGTCACTCAGAGCACACCAGGTCCAGGCAATCGGACAGCTGGAGGAAGGCTTTGTGAGCAACCTCCACTGCAGAGCCCAGAGTTTAACTGCTTTAAAGCCAGGTGGTTCTTGAGTCAGAGGAGCAGTGATGGCAGCAGGGAGCAGCTGGATGAGGCTGACAGCAGCCTTGCTGCTCCAGCCTTGCTGGGGTGGGTGCAGGAATGATGAGATGCACCCATTTCCCTCTCAGCTGGGAGCAGCCTCCATCCCAGCAGCCATGGGTAGGTAACAGCAGGTCTTGAGATGAGAGAGGTCTTATCTCTGCAGATAAAAGAGCCCAGAAAGGCTCATTCAAGCAATGGGAAGAGGCAGAAGCCCTCTCCTCCTTGCCTGTCCCTGTCCTCCCATGAGCTCACAGCCTGTGGGTGGGTGGGCAGTGTCTCAAGCTCTGGGGTCAGCGATCCATTGCAGAGAGGTCCTGCTGCCCTCCCTGCAGACACCTGCCCTCTCCACAGCCTGCATGGACAGGGGATCAGCAGAAATGTTTACTTCTGCTTTTATTTTGGAGCCACAAAAGCCACCATGGCTTCTGCCAGGCTATTTGTATTTGTTTTTTCTCCCATAAGAACCTCTCCATCCAATGTCAGAATACTGGTTGGTAAACCAAGAGAGTGCAGTTTTCTCTCTGCTCTGCTTCTGGGGCTTTCTGACCGATGGAGCTTGGTCTTTGAGATCCTCTGGCCTCATTTCAACTGTCAAGGTCAGATGAAAGTGGAATCTGAATCCTCATGAATATCATTATGCCTCAGAATTTTCCCAAATTTTGCATGCTGGGACCTTTTCAGATCCTTTGCAAGGCTACTCATCTTGAAAAATAAAATAAATTGGTAAATCTCTATGCCAATTGCAGAAGATAGAATCTAGGCAGCTCACAAAAATGTGAAAATATGCAAAGTAAACAGATTGTTTCTGACAGTAACAACCCTGCAATTGCATAAAGCACCATCAAATTGCAACCTGCACGTATTAAGCTTTGATAACAACTGAATTCACAGTGACACATTCTCAGCTCTTGAATTCATTATCACACCTGCTCAGCTTGGAGATTTGCAGTATTGTACCTTGTTCTAAAAGGTGGTCTCCAAAGGAGCGCTGTATTATCAATGTAATCTCATTTGGGTTCCATTTTATGAATTTCTCTGTGAGCTGTATGGAGGATTGTAGTGAGGGCAGGGCAAAGGGGTACCAAATATAGGTAAATATGGGCAAACTCTTCTGTGGGTGCTGCTTCTGCAAAGATGCTCATAGCAGGACCAGGAGTGCTCCTGAAAGGAGTTTGTGAAGGGGCAATGTGCTGCAGTGCCATTAAATCAGGCTCTCTCTCTGGCTGTGGAGAGCCCAGCTGAGCTGATCTGCGTGCACCTTCCCCTCTGTGAGCTCCACAGTTCACTCCACTCGGTAGAAGTTTCCAGGAGAAAAACAAACGCAAAACTTAAAACTAATTCACTGGGAAAATGGTAATAACTAATCACCAGAAAACAAGATTTTAAAACAAAAGAAATACAAACAAAATCCAAAAGAAATAAATACTAGCCCCCTAATAAGCACACTTTGATCCAAATACAAAAAAATACAAATTTCATGGTAATGCTACAGTCTTGACCCTGAGCAACGTGCTGAGGATTCCTTAAATCAACATGCTAATGGATACTATTGCAGGCATTTTTAATAGTTTAATATATTAATGTGCTGTAGAATTTTATAGCATTTTAATTACTACAAATTCTCTCAGTTCTGCCAGATATCTTACTAAAGTATTTTCCCACTTAATCTAACAAAATGTATATATGCAGACTTCTATTTGATGCTTGTCAGTAATTGTCATTAATGTGTAAATAAATAATTTTTAATGATTTTCTCTTACAGAAGTAGTTATTGTTGTTATGGTTAGAATGTGAGAGGTCTCCTGTAATAGCATTTATTTAAAGTCAGAATTAAAGTTAGGCTGTGATGCAATACATTCTTTATTAAACAAATGTGTACTTAAGCAACCCACAATTTATTGTGTATTTATATCCATCTCCTTGTTTTTATATAATTGATACTTGGAGACAGATGGCATACTTAAGAAAAATACTTTAAGCTGTTAAAGGCTTTCATTTTTGTTTGTTTGGGTTCACTCTAATGTGTTTATTTACCCATTGCATGTCTTTATTTCCCACAGATGTACGACAGCACAATTTCCCAATAACAGAACTATTTCCTCTCATGAACGGCTCCATGCTATTACAGTAAGCAGCTGCTGAAGCCAATCCTGGCTGGGAGCTGACAGACGTATTTCTCCAGCACAGGATCTTTCAAGGTCTTGCAGAGCAGTTGGACAGATGGAAGTCACCCAGCCACCCCTGGAGGGGACACTGGAGTGCAGGGAGTTATGAGTACATGACTTGGGGAGAAGCTTAGACAGCTTTGCAGCTTCATATAGAGCACATTTTCAGCTTTAGGTAGATGTGTTTTAAGTAGCTACAGATCTGTCATATGCTATGATTCAAGATGTTTCAGTGAGCTGTAATGTCATCTCAGATCAATTGCTTGATTAAATTAGTAAAAATGCACACACATTGCATTTGAGTTATTTTAAAATAGCATGTTGCAGTAATGACCCAAGCTAGCCCTTTGAATTACCTGCCTTATTAGAGTGATAATGTGCAGATCTTGTTTTGCACTATGGTTGCAAGCCCTTCTTTACATGTAAATTCACTCATGTTCTGCATGCTCTTATTGATTTTTACAAAAGAGAATTGGTTTGTTTGACCTACCTTACTTTGAGTTTTTTCCTTTTTCCTAAGGAAATCAATATAATAAAGTAATTCTTTCCTGCTATCCTCTTCTTCACTAAGCTCTTCTGAGAACAGTCAGAAAATGTCTCCCCTTCAATTATTTTAGACTTGTTTGCATTAAATCCTTTCAAAGGGACACATGTGGGTGTGCTACTTTAATAAGGATGCCTTCCTGTGATATAAGCTAAATAAAATTTTACATTTAAGGTAAGAACCAGTTATGGAGAAAATTGTTCAATATAAGTTCCATCCTAATTTTATTTTCCATGCAAAGCCTGCTCCCAGCTCTAAAGTAGGATAGGAGTTTGATGATATGGTATGCATAATTCATGATTTTGGCCTTCTGTCTGCCCTTCTTTTTCTGGAATACTACATATTTATATTAGGTGAACTTATTCTTGTCTCCTATCAATACAGTTTGTTTTCAAGCAATATAATACAACATAGAGCATTGCACCTGGAGAGAGTGAGGCAGGCAGCAGAGCCTCAGTTTGCAGAGCAAGCTGTTTTCTCTCACAGAGTGCATTGCTCTCATTTGGAAGTTCACCTCTGTTTCATCCTGGATATTATCTATTGATGGCTTTCCAGAAAGAATGGGATGCTTTGCACCACCCTGACATTACTAGGCAGTATTTCAGTGGCAGCAATGGAAGTACTGGTGTATGCACAGCATATGAAGCACTTTTTGATACTCATTGCATGTGGTCTGATCCAGAGCCCAGCTCTTCTATTCTTTGTACTGTTATGTATTATCACTGCTATAAATAATAGTGGTGATATATAAATAATCACTAATATAAATAATATCACTACTAAAATATTTGTGTATTTTTGATGTTAAATCTCAGAAACCTTCAAGGCATTAGTTTAGACTAACATGCCCCTGAACTATTGGAAGTTCAGCAGGTCAAATATGATTTAGCAAGTGAAAACTGGCAAAATTTGATGTTGCCAAATGTTTCTGAGTGGCATTCTTGTTCATTGCAGTCTTTGAGTAATCTGGAGTCATATTGAGGAGAAAAACTCTCCTTGTGTTAAATTTGGTGTCAGATGTTACTTTAAAAATCAAATGTGTCTATGCAAGGTGTTACCATACTGCAGAGAAGTAGTTGAATTTGAACGTCTGAAAATAAATTATTATTGTTAAATTACCCCTTTGAAGTGCAAGCCTAAGATTATAATTGCTTCGATAATAATAATAGGTTGTAAAGAGACTAAAGTAAACAATGGACTCTTGGTTTCAGAAATTCAAATGCAGACCTTCATTTTAGATTCCACTCTTTATAATGTTTTTCAAACTATTCAGAAAATTTACAAATTGGATTACTTGTTGGAAAAATTACTATTATAGTTTCCATTTATAATAACATTTTTGAAATCAACTATCCTGAATTTTTCACAAAGGGAAATATTCCTTAAATATTAACAAACTTTCAGTTACTTAGCAGTCTTTTTTTAGTGTAATTTTCTGATATCACAATGAAGTAACTGAATGCTTTGTTTAGCCTAGGTTTTTTAACTGGAAGATACTTTGCAGAATCCCCACACTGATCCTCTATAGCTTTGAAATAGCAGAAATGAATAGTATTCACAAGTAATATTGCCAGTCTGACATCTAAACATAATGTTCTCCCAGTCAAGAAATTAAACATTTAATTTTATTTAAGATGGCCTTTTGAGTCTTTCAGGTACTTATTGGGTAGTATTTGTACGCGTCAACAAAATAATAAATTTTCAAGTTTTGAATAACTGCAATAGCAATGAATTACCACTTTCCCATGCTGAATCTTCAGGGAAAAAACCAAACTACTCAGGCAATTGAATGTTTGAAGCCCTGCTTTAGAGGGAAGAGTTCAGATTGCTCCACTTGTTTGCAGTGGGGTGGGGAGGTGCTGGCTGTGCTGCCTGACTGCAGTGTCTGATGAGAGCACTGGGGCTGAGCTTCAGAGCTTGGAGTGACTTTGTGCAGGAGCACCTGCAAGGCAGAATGGGTTCTTCCAAGCGCCTTGCCAAATGTTTCATAATTTGCCTGCTGTTCAAATTTAACCATATAGAAAGAAAATTAAAATCAATGAGTATTCCTGAACTTATAAAATAAATAAACAAACATGTTTTCCCCATGCCTAGATGCTGTGGCTGCTCTGAGCCTTGGATGCTGCAGCTGGGGCTGGGAAAATGGCTACGGAGATGTTTCCTATTCTCAAACGTGGAATTTCCTTGATCCTTCTGAAAATACTTGCTGAAAGACAGGAATTGGTCCCTGAAGGTTAATTCACTGTCACAGACAATACAAGCCCATCCTTCCCAAACAGATTTTATTTACCCATGCAATTACTTGGAAAGAATAATACTGTGGATGCTACTTCTATTAAAGGTCCTCTGTTTCAGTATAGATCCAAAGTCTGTGAATTTGTATTGGAAGTTCCAGTGTGTGAGTGCTGTTTGTTGTCTTTTCTGCAGTCTCTCAACTGTCCCAGAAAGTGCAATAATTGTTTAGCACTGCAACTGCATAAAGTGCTTTGATGTGTTATATGTTGCAGCTATTTATTTTAGATCTCAAGATCCAAATTTCTGGTATTATCTGCTATGTGACCCTTTCCTACTGAGGTCAGGATGGTGGCTGCAGACTTGTCCTGGACTCTGAATTCTATGAACAAGATTGTGGCTCTACTTCTTTCTGCCTAGTGTGTTTTAACTAAAGAATGATTTTCATGCTCCGTAATAGAAATCTGATAGGCAGGGAGAAGCTTTAAGGATATAAAATATACTGTTTAAACAACCCTTCTCCAAGATCCTGCCTTCATCATGGGTGTCTATAGTAAATATAGCCAAAGTACCTCTGAGAAAAGTCAAAAGTGATGGTGACTAAATCATAGTGACTATGCACTGCAAAGCTGCTAATAAATACAATTCCTAGCTGTCATCATAGTGTAACTATTAAAATCTAGAGTTTCCCTTGAATTTGTGTTTTGAAAAACATCTTCCTGCTTATTTCAATCTCTGCCCTTCAGCATTATACCTCTAATCAGAAAGCAAAATGGACACATCAGGTTTAAAAATGGGAAGAGAAACATTAGGGTTTGTGTGGGAACAATTAGAGGCTGTAAATGGAGTAAGAATTTGCCTCATCAACCAAAGATGGGTGTTGGAGAAGCTTGTTCTGTGCAGCAGGAGAGAAAAGATCTGGGGCAGTGTCTGCGTGTGCAGGTGTGCCTCTGCAATACAAGTTAACATTTACAGTTATGGTTGCCACTCCTTGGGAAAACCTTTTGTTTTCCTATGTCAAACTCCACATTGGGTACCACATCAATGCAAAAAGAAAGCATCATCAATAATCAAATAACAATAAATATATGTTTTTTTAAGAAAAATGCTAGAAAGGTGAATTCCTTGCTCTGTAGTAGCTTGAGCTTTTAATGTGTCACTGAGCAGTGCCCCTGGGATGTGCCTTTATCTCTGGGAGCCCCAGTCAGAGGTTTGGCACTGGGTGCCCTGAGTTCTCACCATGATCAGGGACTGAGAGTGCAGGGAGGAGGAGGAGGAGGAGAGCATCCAGCTGCTGGAGCTGCCCTGGATGCAGTGAGCAGGAGCCTGGCTGCCCCTGTTAATCTGGAATATAAACTGTGCTCACTTGGTAGGCTTTGGTGATCACTGTACTGTACTTGTTGTGCAGCTTGCAAGGGTTTTTGTTTCCTTTCATGCATTTTACTCTGCAGTCCTTGAGTTCAGCAGCACGTCTCCTTACACAGAAATCACTGTCATAATTTGAGACAGGCACTTGCTGAAGGTAGTACTTTGTAAAGGCAATAGTCCTAAATATAAATAAAAATTCAGCATTTCAGGAAGTAATAGAGGCAATTCTTATATTCTTAATATACTGTAGCATTTTTTAAAGTTAAAAAATTTTCTGTGTGTCTCAAAGTAGCTTCTGAATGATAGTAGTCTCCAGCTGATTGCTTCTTTGACATCCAAATGACATCCTGTGTTTCACATTCATAATTTAAAATATGAAATGTGTTGCAAAGGAGAGAATGGAAACTGAAAAGAATGGAAATAGGATTTAGAGTTTATATACAGCTTTTCAGAAAAAATTAGCAAGGAATAATGTATACATTCCTAGTATTTCTATTTACTTAGTACATACACAACTAGAATGAATGTACTATATCATGCTGTATATGCTCTTGTACATAAAATGGAAACCATAAATATTTGTCAATCATTTCATATGTAGAGTGCTTATTTTAAGCCAGTGGGCTTAAAATGATTTACATTTTTTACTAGCCAATGTTTTACAAAAAAAATGTATCCAATTTAACTTTAAAGACCAAGCCTGTGTTCTATTTAACTTGAAGTGGTGGAGATGGCCCTTGATGACTTGTAGAACAAGTTCTTCCCAATTATGCCTGCCATGTCTACTTATGTAAAATTCCTTTTGCAAATTCTATATTTACAAATTTTTGCCAGCTTAATCATATTGGCTAGTGATTTGTGTTTTGGATATATTTTATTTATGCTAGAACTTAATTTTGGTATACGTGGAATGAAAGGAGCGCATACCTCAGTTTATAATGTGGAACAATAGAAACTTCTGCAGAGACTGAATGGATAATATCTTGTATTATCCTACATTATAGCCCTTAGATGGAGACCCAGGTTTGTGAAATAGTAGCTGGGGCGTTTGGTGGCATCTAAAGAACTGCTTCAAGTATTTATTTCTTACTTCCTGCTGTCCATCCCTGCTTGCCTAGGGCTGCCAATCACCTTATGAAAAGTGGTTAGAAAACTTGTACATTCAAGCAAAATTTGTCTTTCAGATTTGCACACCTTCATATAGTTATACCAGTGTATGATTTTAACGCTTCTACTTGGAAGAAATTGGTTTCATATTCTTGATATCCATTTTTATCTGCACTGTATTACTGTTCAGTCCTCTTTGTCCAATTGGTTCTTCTCGATTCCTGCATATAAAGGTTCAAAAGTGGCTGTGGTTTTACAGCCATTCCTCTTTTTCTCCATGTTTTTACTTTAAGTAGATCAGCCATAGGTTCTGTTAAAAAAATCTGTGAGCTCCTGGAGCAATAAAGAGAGCAAAAATCTATTCTTGGAGATGTTTGCTTTTCTTGATTTACCTTGTCTTTTTCCTATAGTCTTTTGTCTGTAGTTATTAATTATAGTCAGGGCAACATTTTCAATGATTAATTGACTACTTCTTAAAACAATAAGGCTGCTTAATAAGCAAAACACAGTGAAAACTTCTATTTTTGTGAGGTCTTCTTTGGAAAGAAAGCTCCTGTGCACACTAGCAATTTTAGTGCGATAAAATGAGGGGAGAGTTTCTCTTAGATATGCAATGTTTAGAGTAATAAACTGCTTGTTTTAAAAACACCCCCACTCCAGTATTAACACATTTCTGGCTTTAGCCCTTGATTAAAACTTGAACGTAGTGGCATTCTTTAAACAGAAAGGGGAAAAATAATTGAGTTGGACTCACTAGCACTGGGAGAAGGAGGTAAGAATTACAGCCTTGCATGACAGCTGCCTTCAAAAGATGCTAGAAAGGAATGGTAAACTTCAGAGGGAAGAAGGATGTGATCAAGCCAATTCCTTCCTAATTTCACCACAGGATTGAGTTCAAGCCACGAATTAATGTGCAGCCCCCAGTTTTGTCCCCCTCCAAGCTGTGGTGTGCTCCAGGTACTTTTGGATACTGTTGCCTTCCACTGCTTGTGTAAGAGATTAGACATTCTTACATTATTTATCCAAAACTGTCTTTTCATGTGTCTTGATGTACCATCAATGTATTGTTACTATTTTCAAGGCAAAGACCTTGCAAACCCACCTGATGCTGGGTAGAGCTCAGTGGACTGCAGGGAGTGCTGGCCAAAGCCTGGCCAAGTGAGCCAAGGCACTCCATGAGTGTTTCTGTGCCACAGACCCTCCTTTCTGCCTGCATGCTTCCTCCATGTGATGCACCAACAGTGCTCGTGTCTCTTGCTGGTTGAAGGACTTGTGCAATGATAGGAATTATCACTTTATCCACTCTTGTGACATTCAGTGCCTGAAGTGGCTGCCATCTATATGCAGCATAACTTTCTCTGGAGTACTTCTTAGTCTTTTATTTGGATTTCTTTCAGCTCTTTTACCTCTTTCTATCAGATAATTTTTCCCTGCATGGTTTATTTCATCATGTTCCTTCTACTTCCACATCTTTTACCTGGGATAGAAAGATACTACTTCAATATGACATCAGAAGTGTTGGAAATCAGGCAAAACTGATTCCATCCTCTCACCTTCAGCCACCAGTGATGACACTGCTTCCATCCAAGAAGACTCAGTGACACCAAGCATGTCCCTGGCTCTATCTCTTAACCATCTTGAATTATTGCTTTTCTTCTGACACTGGAAGGGTGCAAGCTAAAAGGGCTGTGATGTTTGTATTGATGGAGATATTTAAAGTGTCTCCAACACAGTTAATAGCAGGGTTTGTGCTATTTATCCTGAAATTTGCATCTAAGCCTATGTGTCAGCTAAAATGAATCTCTTTATAATATGGGAAATGAAGGCACTAAGCATGTTGCATATTGCCTGACCTATATCTTTCTCCACTAATGGAGCTTACAGGTCTTTCCCAGGGATATGACAGGGACATTATTTGTTTTTTTGAGTCCTTCTTGTAGCTTCTCTGGATCTTTTCTTACTGATGGGCAAGGCAAAACACAAAGGTAGCCTGACTGCATTCTTTAGAAGTCTAATCAGAGATTAAATCAATCAAACTTGATAGATCTTCATAGCTTTTAGGAGAATAGAGCTTCTCTTGGAAAGCCTCAGAGCAAAACCCCACCACAATAAAAGCAGATCTGGCTTGACAGGAACAAATGGTTCCACGGGTGTCTAACCATAACCCAGAGAACTCTAGTAAGTAATCAAGGAGGGAAAATTGAAAATGTGTTAAGATTTCTGCAGTCACTTGATTTGAATGCAAGAAAAAAAATGCAGACAATTGAGTTTGCTGGTACTGCAGTGAACCACCCAGATTCTACTGGGTTGCTGGAAAGGTCTATAAATTCAGCAGCAAACATTTGCATCCTCTTTTGCTGGCAGGGTGAAACTTTCCTACAGGATTAAAATAAATGACAAGTTGCATCACCAGGAAATAATTTCCCTCCCAGGATTGTCCTTGGCATCATTTGTCTGGTTCCTGAAACTAATCAAGGTGTAGGGAATAACAAAAATATCCTTACAGCTGTGTCTTTAGCTTCTTGTCTGTAAACTTTCAGGTCCTCTGTAATATATTGTAGGTGACACTGCTTATCAATAAAATTGACTTAAGCATCTTAAATCAAAGCCACAATTAGGCCAGAACTGGCATTGCTAATATATGTTAGTAATAGGATGGAAACCTCATTTTGTGAAACAATAATTATTTGTAATAGTTTACAAATTAAACTTTTAGAATGTTATAATTGGTGTAATAATGTACTGTTGTTAATGACTGAAGCAAGCCAAGTTGATCTATGGTTAGGCAATAAAGCTCTTGGAAACAAATGGTCACAATAAATCAGAGTTTTGTAAGCTTTTTAAAGTTAAAGCCAGAGGATGCTTCCTTAGAAAGGGATCTCAGAGAATATCACTGGAAATGCTTTGTAGATATGATTTAAAGGATGGCTGTGTTGAGCCTTCTGCTGAGCATAGCAAAAAGGGATGACCTGTCTAGAATTCTTTAAAAGTTCTGCATATTGCAGAAAACCCATGTTTAGTGCAGTACAGGTACTGTAAACAGTCTTTGAACAGTATCACCCCTCATACTCACAAAAACAATCCTCAGTAAAATGAGAAGTCCTGATTAAAAAAATATTTCATTTTTAGGGTTCTTATATAGTCTGGAGGATAAGAATTATTTATTGAAAAAAAAGAATTATTAATCTGGTTAGATATATTGTTTGTGGACTATGTCAAATGTTTAATATTAAAGATATTAGTCCTTATTCTCAGCTGATTTAACATTACCATTCAAGAGGAATATAATTCCATTGAAACTCTTCAATATAATCTATTTTTTAAAAATAACTTCCCCCTACTACGCAGTCACTTATCTCTACTCTAACAACTTTAGTGTTTTATATTCATGTTATACCTTCCAGTGAAGAATGTAAAAAATCCACAACCCCAAGCCCTAAAAAAAGCAACAAAAAACCACCCTACAGCGAATTAAAGAAAGATGAGTTATCATTTTATTGAAACAAATAGGATTTCTTTTTCAATTTAAATTGCCCTCTGCATACTAGAAAAATATTCCAAATTTTTTTCAGAAGTTGGAAGGTAAATTGCCATAGAGGAGAAAATTTTAAAAAATGCTATTCATTCCTAATAAAGAAGCTGCAAAACAAATCTAGTAGTACAGAAATGCTTAGGAGATGAAAAAGCTGATACAGAGGCAGTGAAACATTTGGTGATAGGTGGGAGTTATGAGATGGAGGAGGAAGGCAACACATTAGTCTGGAGCTCCTTAGGGACTTTAATGCATGCAAATAATAAGGAAAAATAAGAAGCCAGATGTCCTGAAAGACAAACATTTTTGGGGTTTGTGGTTGATGCCATTTAAGGGAATACTCTGAAAACAATTTCTGTTCTGTATTGGCATCTTGCTGTGTTTCTGACCTAAATTTTTATTTTTGCACACAACAGACTTTTGGCTGATCACTCAGAGTATTTAGTTGCAATGCTCTTATGTCAGACAGTTGTGTTGGGATGTTAAAGTTGTTATAAATCTACATTGGTACAGGCACCCATGAACAATCATTATGGCTGTGACCAATGGCACTGGTCTCTCTAAAAGCAGTCTTTACCATTACTGTTTGAGCTACATGGAAAACAGCTTGAAGTTGAAATGGATAAAAGTCAATTGCAATTAAGCCTGCAAATACTGTTTTGCTGTTCTTGGAAATTCTTTGATATATTTATTGTCATTTTTGCTAAGCCATATTTAATGTATGTTTGAGAAAAACTGCTTCTGCTTTGGCCAGAGCCCCTGTGCAGGGCAATAGTGAGGCTAGTCCACAAAATCATAGTTTTGAAATATAATTTTGTCTCAAAGCCAGAACATACCAATGCTTTCCATTAGTATATCAAGATCAACCTGAGTCTATAGCCTACAGAGGGGATTCCCTTTTCTCTCTGCAGTTTTCACACAATTTTCCATACCAGTCATATTCAGCTGCCCTGGAGAGCCATGCCTTGAACTACCCAAACACCTCTGCTTCTCCTTTGACTTGGAAATTGGGACAAAAAATATCCTGGGCATTCTGAGCTCTGACCTTATAGGATTGGCCTAATCCTGCCTGGAAATAAGGGTCAGGAGGGGTGTGTGCTCTCTGTGGGCAGTCAGAGCTAGACAAAACCCAACCTCAATAAAGATAAATCAGAAAGAAATAACTGTCTCATGGATCTGCTGTGGGACTTGCAAAGCATTTGCTGGGGCATCCCTGAGCTAAAATGCTAATACATACAGTGTGTTTATCAGCTTTGAGGTAGATAAATGATGGTGGAAAAGTGATGTGAGTACATGGAGGGGAAACTGGCATATGCTAATTTATTTTTTGTTTAAATCTCCTTATTAAAATTCAGTCAGGCTCAAAAGTGTGGGGGAAGGTCTCTACGTTTAAAAGTAGAATTTATTCCATGAAAAAAAAGACATTTCAAACAAACTTCTTGGAGTTAAAAGGGCTGGAGAATGCAGGGAGGAAAGGAGCAATCAGCAGGTTGCAGCTGTTGGAAGTGACAGCTCAGAGGATTTACAAATGTAGTTGCTATAACTGTATTGCTTGAGTCACAATGAAAAGTAATAGAAGTGCAGTTGTTGAGAGGTGGTGACTAAAGCTGATGGAATAGTAGCAATTCATTTAAACATACAAAGGATTTTGGAAATGGAGGAGCCACAGAAAAAGGAAATAAAGAAAAATAAATGAGAGAAACTCGGAAAATGGATGTAAGAGTGTCCCAAGCAGCTCAGGATGTGTCTGATGTGCATTCTAGGGGAGAGTATTTACTAAAATATCAGGGTTGTTCGTATGGCTTTGTATGGTGAAGCATATTTTTCACTTTGTGCAGTGGGGAGCAGCTGGGAGCATTTGTGCTTCCACAAATGATGCTGCTGGTACCTGCCTCTAGTGAAGGTCGGTGCTTCTGCAGGGAGAGGAAATGTGCACAGACCAAAGAAGTGACAGCACCAGGCCCAGCCCAGTCCAGCAATGGACCTGTGCATGATGCTTGAGGGCTGCTCCTCTTGATTGTGGAATCCTCCAGCAGTGTGTGTGAATCCTCCAGCAGTGTGGGTGAATCCTTCAGTAAAAACCACGGGATCCCAGTTGCTCGCTGCTTGTTGAAGTGAGATTGAGAGCATGCAAGTGGATGTACTCTGGATAGCTGGCACTGGAAACTCCTATAGTGGAAGAATGGGAGGATTCCTCACCCTGAATAAACTCTGAATAAACTGGCATCTTTACTGGTGTCAGTCTCTTGGAGACATAGTGGATTAAATGGGTGTGGCAGAGATGCTTGGATGAAGGAAAATGCAGCATATAGCCTTTGAAGGAACACAGTAGACAGTATCAATCATGGACATTTTATGATGTTTTGATAGTCCAATCTGGAAGTTCTCTGAATATTTTATCACCATCAGCTTGGGAAACAGCAGTTTTGAAGGAGATCATACAAAATCTGTAACTGCCTTAAGTCCACTGATAGGAGCCCAAAGAATTCAAATAGCTTCTGTGCAATAGTGGATGAAATGAGTACAACGATGTTAGGTTTTAAGTTCAGCAAACTAAAATGACCGTATTAGCACAGCTGTTCTTCAAAAGCCAAGATTGTTACAATTTTTATATATGTTCCCTATAAGTGAGATGAAATTGAAGCACCAGAGTAAAAGGAAAGGAAAAGAGTACAAATCATTGGCAAGGCCATTATTTGAAGGTGGAAGAATTAGTGATATTTACAGAAGCAATATGATCAAAAGAGTAAGATTACTGGAAAAGGCAGTCTGAATTTCTTATATTTTTGTTAATATTTAATTTTTATCAGCATATACTTTTTTTTTTCTCAATTTGAGCAAAAAAAACAAAATTAAGGAGCTAAGTGTTATCCTGTACTTCCTATTTCTTTTCCACAGGAACTTAAAATATGAGCTAGTAAGTAGTCTGTGTAGTACCTTGAACTGGAGAAGTTTTTTAAACCTTCCTGCAGAGCACATTGCTTTAGTTTACTGTTAACTGTTGCACCTTTCTATTGCCATTATTATCTTTTTCTTTTTACATATGTAAAGTATATTAGTATATGTTACAGAGAGACCTGAAGAAAACCCAGGGGCTGAATTCTGCCTTCTAATGCACTGCTAATAGTCAATAAGAGAAGTGATTTATTTTAAAACAAAAACCCCTACCTTATAAGTCCATGTGCCACAGTGAGAATTTTTCAGAAGTCCTGCAAAATTTCATAATAAAACCATTACTGGTGTGTTCTGGGCTCATCCACAGTGACAAACACAGGATTCAAAATAAGTAGGGATGTGTGAAATTGTTAATGACAGCCAAGTTCAGCATCTTGATGGGTCTGTTTTCCTATGAGTCATTGCAGAATTGCTTCTGACCAAAGAAAAGTCTTCCAAAGATACCTGAGTAAATCAGAAGCAGCTAATGGCCAGGCTGGAGTGTTCACAGCCCAGTTTCTCACAGCTGTGTGTGCAGCAGCTCTGAGCAGTGTTTGCTCACGCTCCTGCACTGCTGATGAAATTGTCACTGCAGCTGGGTGGGCAGGGGAGGCTTTGTGCAGCCTCTGGAAGTGCCAATTAGCCTGGGAGCCTACATGAAGCAACTGGCTATGTCATGTGCTCAAACTGTTTAAAATTTCAACATTGACAAAACAATAATGAAATACTAATTTGCTGTGTGTCTGCAGGGCTTGCATGGCAGTTTCAGCCTGCTGGAGAGAAAAAAGCAGTTGGAGATGCTGCAAGCACAGGTTGTGGAGGAGCTGTGAGGGACAGGTGACACTGAGAGCTGAGCAAAACCAAACTGTTTTTGCAAGTGTTCGCCTTTTGAAATGAACACTTTTTATTTTACTAAAAGAAAATGCAAAGTCTTGCTCAGATACAGATTGTCAGCCTAAGTCTGTGCTGGGACAAGATATTTTGTTGCAGAAATATAAGCATATTTATACTGTCCTAATTTAACTTACCGGCACATACATTATTATTATTAAAACTGGCAGATACATTATTATAATTTATCTTACACAGCTAAAACTTTCCTGTCATGGATAGATATGCCAGGAAGGCCAAATCTTCTAAACTGATTTTTACAAATGGAAGAGACAAAACAGAAGCTGGTAATTTAGTATGTATCCTCTGCCTACTTGCACCTTTTGGCATCTAGAAGCCAAAGCTGGTCCTGAGCTGCTGTTTTCCCTTAAAAGAAACTGTTGTTGCTTTTGCATTTCTCTCTGAAATACTTTCTTGTCTGTACTTTGAAAAATTATTTTCCTAGGTTTATAGTAACCTCTTTTCAACCCATGCAGTTCAGTGCATTATAGCTTTCCTTACCATTCTGTTTCTTTGGTTCTGTTCCTGGTAAGGGCCCCATTCTGTAATTTTGTTTGGGGTTTTTTGTTTGTTTTTATTTTTGTTTTGTTTTTGCTATTCCTGTGTGTTCCTGTAGGTTCCTCTTAGTCTCCTTTCCACTGTAGCCATTTTTTCTTCCTCCTCCCAAAGCCACACGATATGTATGCATGAAAGTAATTCAGGCCAGATTTATTTATGATTTTACCAGAGGCAGGTATTTATGGGTATTCTCTGTTTGTTCTCTCACATAGCTGGTGGCTGTTGCTGCTTTGGTTTAGAGCCACAGGACTAAATGAGTGCTTGAGTGAATAACTACATGTCACCCTAAAGAGAACAACCCTCATGTACTTCATCTACAAAAAATTCAGAAAACTGGAAACTACATAACAACTAGCAGGGTAACTGGGCAGTTCAAGACTTTGGCACCAGAAGGCTTTTGTAGCCATCTTTGATGTATCCAAGTCTCTCTTGTGTTTCATTCCCAAAGGAATTTGCCTCATAAAAAACGCAGAGATTAAATAATACAAATATGTAGAGAAAATGTCACCTAGCAAAATCAACAGAGGGGAAAAACAGCATGTGGAGAAGAGAATTCTACCACAACCAAACAGAGCTATAAAAATAAGATACAGTAGTAACAGCATTAGACTTTTTCTGTTTAATTTAGAGTCTGTTGAGTGGTGCTGAGTATAAATTCAGGATTTACCTGAGTAGGAAGGAGACAATGTGTGGGGGAAGGTCAGTGTTGTGTCAGTACAGTTGTGTTGGGGTTTGCTGAGTGCCCCTCTCCCCTCTACTTTGATAACAGGGGTTTCTTTCTGACACCACTTTTAATTGTATTTAAAGCTGTCCTTCAAAAATAAAAATGTGAAAGCCCTAATCCAAATGAGTTTTGAAAGGTATAGTTCAGAAACAGGAGCTAATGTCTTCCACAAGTGGTGAAACCAGTGCAAGGTATCTCAGAAAGTATTTGCTTCTGTTTCCTTTCTCTGCCCCTTTTGCTTCAGTAGAAATAAAGTTGCTTGCACAGGGACTGATGCTGCATGAATACTTCCTGGCCTATTCCTGTAGTCATTCAGTGCCCATCATAGGATTTTTATCTATAAAATAAGCTTGGTATGTCATGTGATATTACTGTTAACTTAAAAAAAAAAACACATTTGGCTAAGAAACACTGTCAATTCCTTTTAAAAAACCTCTTTAATAACTGGATTTTATTATCATGAAGTTAAAGGTGAAATAAAATAAAAAAAGAAACAAGATTTCAGCCAGACTGAGTGGCAGTGATGACTTTAAGTAATGGTACAAAGTGAGACATGGCTTCCTCAGGGACGATTTTACTATGGATTTATTTCTTACTTGACTTCTCCAAAGTGCTTGGGGAACTTCTGCAAACAAATCTTCAGAACCAGGCTCTTTTTACTCAAAATTTCTGGTTTGACATCACTAGGTAGCTCAAAGTAGTGAACTGTTCAAGAACTTAATTATTTACTTTTTTCACCTATAACAATCATGTTGCTGCTAAACTTGGCTTCAAATTGCTATATATGAAGATGAACCTGTCCTATATGGAGAAACAACTAATACAGCTGCAGGAGTGTCCAATATAGTCAGATCTGTGACACTCTAGGTGTTTGACACTCTAGGTCATTGCAAAATATTCTGGAAAGGTAAAATGTTCAATAGTTTAAACATATTTTTCAAGTACTAAAAACAGTAAGCTTCCCCTGCTTTTCTTTTGGAAATAAATACTGCCAGGAAAAAATTTGCAGATACATATTTGGCAAAAAAAAGTGGTGTTTTTTTCCTTTTATGTCTCATGATGAAGTATGAATAAGTAACCAATACTCACAGCCAATGTCAGTTCTGCTCTACCAGTTCTACTTCTAATGTGTTCTGTTTTCTAAAAAAAGTTCTTTTAATATAAAATGCATTGAATTCAAGGGACACATCATTTAGGATTCTGCAAACTGGACCTTACCCTGTCATCTTTTCCTTTAGCTCTAATTTGCAGAGTAACTGTCTGCCTCCACAGTGAGGATTAAGTGCTCCCTTCTGAAAGTTCCTTAGTTCTTAAACAACACTTGCAGCCTCTGATCCCCCCAAGAAGCACATGCTGAAAGAGGAAAGTCCTGTTTATATTAAATACATAAACTTTCTAAACATAAACCATTAAAAAAAATCAAACTGGGGACTTTGATCAGCCTGGGCTGGGCATCAGAGTGATAGAATCACTATAATATATATGAAGTTATATAGACAACTAGGAAATTAAAAAACTTAATGTTTTTGTCAGTGGTATATAACTTCTGGAGCTCTCTGGACTTATGTGTTGGCTGTTTTCTTAATTTTTCAGTGTTGAGTAGAGAAAGCCAAAACAACTTCCACTTTCCAGGAGGTCAACTGTATGGGTGTGTCTGAATTAGTGAAAACCAGACCTAGCTTCAAGATGCAGAGTTTGATCCAGGTTTTATGTACTTATTCAATTTGGGAAGTTCAGATTCTAGAAATACACTGTACCCATTTAAAAGAAGGATTTATAAAAGAGTCTACAATTGCAGTGTTCTCTACTAGCTGACCTTATGCTGATCCTCCTCTAACAGCTCCATGACATCAGAAAATAATAGCTTTGAGACCTTGCACAAAGGCATTTGCCTGCAATTTTTTTTGTGAAGGGTCAGTCTACACTGAATACTGGACTTGCAGATATTGTGTCATCCTGTGACTAAATCTGAGTGAAGATACCTTTTTTTTTTTTTTTTGTGCTTCTAAAAATGATAATTCTTGCTTTTTGGTACTCTGCATGGAGTCTTTGCACCCTTCATGGTTCACAGAAACTTCAGAAAATACAGAAGGAAAAAAAATTACTAATTTTTTGATGGTTTTAGCTCTTATTTTATTGATTCCTGACTTATCAGGGAGCAGATGATAATTTGGTGTCAGATGAGATGGCTGCCTGCACCAACAATATAATTTATGGCTGCCACAATGGACAGGAAGGCAAATGAAGAACCTTTGCTACTCTGGATATGTGGGATCCTGACTATTGACCAGCACTGTTGGAGCTGTTTTAAGAAACATCTGCTTACACCACCTTTTGTTTTCTATGGCTGCAATGCTGACCATGAGGAGCTTTAATTTTCTTTTTTTCTCCCTGGAGACCCCAGGGCTCTGACATGGAGAAACCAGCTCATCTCCATGATAATATTAGTGCTGATAGCTGCATTACTAAGCTAAGATGTCCTAACTTGATATGCATTTCTCTGGCTTTAGCTTTCCTCACTATTAAAAATAAGTTAATATGGGTTTACTTAACATTTTTTCTTCTCTTTTATTTCCAAGACTGTACAGGAAATAGTTTCATTTCTTTGGGTTTGCATGTGTTTGGATGAAGTGTGTGTGTGGGAAACCTTATTGCATCAAAGTCAAATCAGTAAGAACAGCTCACTCTTTTACTGCCAGAGAGTTAAGCTGAACTTTTCACTTGGCTCTTGCAGCACTGAGTTCCACAGAGGAAATCTTAGAAAAATTATCCTTTGTACTCCAGAGACTCTTGTTTGACTAACTTTTGAGACTTCAGTGCAAGTCAGCTGTTTGAAAACTGTTATGGTCCTGCAGGGAAGGAGCCAAGACAGACCTCAAGAGGCAAATCACTGCTTTTATTGGTGCATCAAGCACCAATGCAGCATGCTTATAGCTCTCTAAAAATTACTGCTCAGCTAGGGAGGATTCAAACTCTTTGAAAGGTGGAAGTATGGTCCTCTCAAACACAATGTAGTGGTAACCCTGATAACTCAGAGCTTGAGTGCCAGGGAGTGATGATGTTCTTGTCTGTGACGACTCTGGCAGGACTGTCTGCAAATGTTACTCCACTGGGCTTCAGTGCCAAAAGCCATTTTGGCAGCAGAGGCAGGGATTGATCCTCAATGTGAGATAGAAATGGGACAAGCAGACAGAGCTGGTGATAATGCGATGATGAATAAAACAATCCAACATTGTGTTTGCTTCTTGCACAGTTATTTGCACACAAAAATGCCTTAAGAGGAAGAAATAGCTCAGTAAGAAAGCATGACTACTGATTTCAGCTGGTGAGCTGCCATTGTGCATCTTAAGGGTTATTAACAGTAAAGTATTTTTCCCTATGAGGATATGTTTGTTAACTCTTCAGTTCATTTGTAATACCCAGTTTTTTTTCTCTGGCATTAGTATTGGTGAAACTCTGCTATTCCTTCTCACTTTGATGTCCTCATTTCTTTGTCTGCTAAACTGAAGATGAGTTGGTAATCACTGCTGGTGTGTGTTCTGGAGCAGAAGTCTATGGCTGCTTAGGGAAGGGTAAAAAGCAGTGCTGGGCTGCTGTTAGGTTGATATATCTGTAGTTTCCTTTCCATGGAAACCCTGAAGACATGATTCCAAAAGGGAAAGATGAGGACACCAATGTGGCTCAGCTCATTCTCCTGCCATGAAAAAGTAAGTGGGAGGGGTGAAGAATGAAGTAAGATTTCTTCATGTGAATATTATTTCAATTAAAAAAAAAATTACATTATTACAGGCAGTTACCAGTCTAGAAGTACTGTAAATTGATTTTATTCCAGTACTGAGTACTGTGTTGTGTTGATGACATTATTTATTCTCTAATAAATATTGTCTTCTTTCTTTTTTGTCCCCTTGAAATATGATTCTAAGTTTTAAGATCTAGGTTTCAAATAGTGTTCTATTCTATCCACAAGCCCTGTGAATATTTTTACAATTCGATGATACAAGTATATTTTATTTTCAAAATGTTCATTCCCTTATTTCATAAGTTAAGGGAAGGACCCCCACAAATAGCTGTACTTAGTTACATCAGCGTGCATCACTGCTGCACATCAGATGCAAAAAATAAACTCAGAGAAACTGCTTTATACATGCTCTCAAGCTATACCTTTTAATCTAGAAGATAAAGTCTAATTTTTCAATGGCACAATTTTAGAACATGCTTTTCCTTTCCAGTTTTCATTTACAAAGTTTTTTTATGCCTTCAGAAAATATAAACCCCTTCTTAATCCAGAAAAGTGCCCCTGTGAGATTTGGAATAATGTTTGTCTGTTGATATTATTCATATATATGAAAGAATGAGCTTAGTTATTATCTGTGATTCAATCTGCTCTTTTCAAAAAGGTCCCAGCAATTACCAGGTTAGTAAGTTCATCTTTCCAGTTGCCTTCAAGTGCTGTAGTTTTAAGTGCTTGTTTGAATGCAAGAACTGTGCTCCTTCACTGCATGAACAGTATCATACTGTGAGATTTACAAGCAAGCAGCTTAATACTTTCCCCAGTATTGTCTTGAAGGTATTTCACTTCCTTTATTTTCCTTCTTTGGTAAATAAGGCTGCAAGTTGCAAATCTGAGTGCTTGAAATTAGACTTTCAGGTCTTACTGAGGCTTTTAAATAGCAGTATTCAGATTCTCAGAAGTGAATCTGGGTTTATTTTGGAAGCCTACAGAATGTTTTGGAACAGCAAGTTTAAGAACCTAGCTTAGACACTTTTTTAACCTCTGTTTTAGGGTTTGTACTGAGGTGTTTTCTTGTGATAAAGGGGGAGGTATGTGCTTGTCTTGCTGCTCAAACAGCAGCAAACTCTAAATAAAACTGCTTTTATATATAAAGAATTGGAGCCTTAGCTTTTTTCCATGATCACTGAGTATAGCTGTCAGATCCTAAATTGCTCTTAATTTATTTTACATCTTTAAATTATTCTATGCTTGAGGGTCAAAACTGGGAAAACTGCTCGGAGTGTGTGAAATGAATTTTTCACTCTCTTTAAATTAATCATGAAACTTGAATGATTCAAATATGAAATATGTAAAAAAATAGTTTTCACCCTGTAAAACTGCAGTTTCACCTCTCTTAAGATCACATTGCTTAGAAACCCGTGACAGATGTTTCTGTGCTTTCTCCTTTTGGGCTGCTGTGCAGCGCCCCGAGACTTGGCAGAAAGTGGCTGTGCGGAGGCTGATCCAAACCAGGCTAGAGGGTGCTCCTGGACTGTGGCCAGGGATGTGTGTGCAGAGGCAAGAGAAGGCACCCTGTGTTTAGCTTCACAGCTGTAGAAATGGCTCAATAATACCTGGTTTGGAGCTCATAATGGGAGCCATCCCTATATATCTACAACTGCCCATACTGCGTGGTCCTGCATCATTTCTCCCTGCCAGTGCTCTCTCTGATGGAAAATTTATGGTTGTGGTTGTGCTGTGGCTGGATCAAAATAATATTCCTTCAAAAACAAGGAAAACTTTGTTTATTTAAGTACGATTTCCAAAAGAATGTGGAGAAATTGATGTAGCCACTGCACTTGGATCTAATTGCAAACAGGTGCCTTTAATAACAGGTTATGGCTTCATTTAGTCTGGTTAGACCCCACTTTGCTGTGCCAGGGTGAGATTGGCTCGTTGCACCAGGGAGAAGAGACTTGCCAAGCTCCTGGAGCTCCAACCCCTGAATCATAAAAGCCCTTAATGTTTACATTATCAGTGCTGGGTTTTTATGGCCAAATGGGGTTACACAAGTAAAAATAATTGAAGCATCATAGACTCCTTTTGAATGAGGGTTGTGTATACTGGAAATATCTAGATAACATTTATTTCATTTTAAAGATAAAGGTATTTATTTAATTTATCTCCATGCCTATCCTGTTTGTCACAGTAAGAAGGCTCATACCACCATTGCCTCTGTCCTCCTGCATTCACTTCAGCTGGTGACAAATAGTGCTCCTTAGACAAACAGCTTTTTGCCTCTGAGGTTGCTTTGTTGGATTCATTTCTGGTGGGCTTGCAGTGGGTCACTGCATACAGGAGAAATGAGCCCAGTAGAACTCTGAAGCCTATCAGGCACCCAAATGGGTCAGAAATAGATAATTTGAAACCAGTCTGGATTAGCTCCATCATTCACCAGACTGCTTGTTGTGGTTTAAGAAATGGAGGATTACAGCAGTCAGGCCACTGGGTCAGACTGGAAACAAATTTCAGTCTTGGAGTTGAAGGGAAAACTGTTTTTTCTGCCTCTTTTCTTTCCTCTTTCGTCTGGTTGGCACTGTCCCCAACATCTCAATATTAAGCTACTTTTGAAAATGAAACTGTTTAAAAGCACTTTTTCTATAGATTGATATTAATGGAGGAAAAAGTTTGGACTTGTTTATTTGAAAGAGTCAATAAGCTGAAGGGAAAGAGTATTTGAGTTATCTTCTACCTGACATTCTGATAGATTTTTAACATTCCTCTCAACAAAATTAGGGAAATTAAGAAGTCTTAGAGGCAGGGGAAGTCCTTGCACAGAGAGATAATTCCTTAAAACAGACAGGGGTGTAAGTGCTTGGTAACTGCAGCAGATGGTGTTTGGCAGTAGTGTTCCAAGGGTTCTGCACTGTTTATGAGAACATATATAAATGGGTTTGAAAAGGGAGGAGAGCAGTGAGGTGACTAAGTTTGCTGTTGATACACAATTATTCAAGGTAGTGAGGATGAAGGCAGACTGTGAAGAATTACACGAGGATCTGAAGAGACTGTGTGACTGGGCAATAAAATAGCAGCTGAAATTCAGTGTAGATAAATGTGAAGTGATGCATGTGGGGAAAAACAATCCTAGCTTCACATATAAAATGATTGGCTCCAAGCTGTCTGTTGCCACTCAGGAGTGAGACCTTGGGCTATGATGGATAGTTCCATGAAAACATCAGCCTGTGCTTGACAGCAGGCTAAAAAGCAAATCAAATTTTAGGAACTATGAAGAAAGGACCAGAGAACAAAACAGATAATGTTATTATGCAGCCATATAAATCTATGGCTCACCTTTACCTTGGGTACCACAAGTAGGTCTGACTTGCTAATCTCCACGAGGGTGCATTAAGATGGGAAGATTCAGAAGTGGGAGAGGAGGGTGTATCCAAAGGTCTGAGTAGGCTGGGACTCTCTTGCCTGGGGAAAAGTCAGTCAGGGATGGTAATGACAGGTTAACAAAACTGTGATTGGGGGGAGAGGGATGGATCTGTCATCATTTCCCTCAGCACAAGAGTTAAGGGCCATTGAATGGAGCTTGTAGGAACTGACTCAGAGCAGGGGAAGGCATCCCTTTCAGAAAGGAATAATGCACCTCGTCAAAGCTGTGCAGAGGGTCTGGGGGAGAATGGACAAATAATTGGATGAAATGCCAGGTCAAGGACTGCCAGATGCAGAAACCCTAACAAGCTTGAGAAATCTCTTGAAAAAATGTTGGAGACTGCAAGAGCTTTGTTGGAAATACTGTGTGTTTGTCCTGTAGTTTCAGTTGTGGCTGCTTTTGCTCTCTGCTTGAGACTGGTGAGTGGATTTGGGAGAGCAGGGTCTGTAGGCTGACTGCCTGAGCCCTGTCAGAGATCTATGAGGGGAATGCAAGCAGACAATTCATACACTTATTGCAGGCTACTGGGACTTCGATTTCTCGTTATCCAATACTGAGTGCAAAGATCATTGCAGAGAAAGGACTCTGGTAGCACAGCAAGCCTGTTTCTCCAGTCCCATGTACTCTTAATGCTAATATATCTACAAGTGCTTGCAGTGCAAATTCAGATGTAATTGATGCTGGAATTTCTGAGCATATATCAGCAGTAGGAAATTAATTCCTTGTGAACTGGAGTAGTGTTCAAGGAAATCAAAGGGTTTCTGCACTTATGCATGAAGGCATTCACAGGTGAAAATCCAAGATTTTGGTACAACCCTCCTCCAAATATATAAAGATATAAATAGATAAATATATTTTTGGTAAATAATAATAAATGCATCTTCCTTCATACATTTAATTTTTTTCTGAATGCAGTCATCTGTATTTACTGCACACATTACTGCATATAAGCATTCATTTCACTACATAATTATTCAATTAGAGAGATCAAGTATTGCTCAGTCAATTCCAATAAATTGAATCCTATCTAAGAATCGTAGATCAAGCCCTCATTTCCTTACCTGCCTCCTAAGGAGTGCTGATTTACATGAGTGGTGCTGCTTAGGGTTGAAGAGAAATCTGACTTAGGGATGGGAACAACAAAGCACTATGATGTGTATAGCAAACATTGTGACTTTGACAGCCTGGTCAGAGGGGGAGAAAACTAGGTAAGTTTTCCTAGAATCAGCTGTGAGACTTTAGGGAGTTGAAGATAAACAATTAGAGCTTGTTACTATAAACAACCTGCAGGTGTTGTTTTCCTACGTTCTGTTTTCCTCAAAGATTGTTTATAAGAAGGGTGTTTTGTTAATTAATCAGTCAGGTGAAATGCATTAGTTAATTGACCAATCTGGTCTATCTGTTTCAGAACAGTGTATAAAAAGAGAGAACTGGCAGTAAAGTGAGGTGCTGTGCAAACCAGCCTTCTGGGGAGGCTGTGTTGTTTCTTATTCAACAGTGACAAACATGACAATGCAAGTTTTAGGAAGATAGAGTGGGAGAAAAGATGATGTGCAATGTAAAACCTGCAGAACAGTAGCTGAGGTGAGTAAAGAGTGTTTTCTTGAATCTGCCTACTAGTTTTTTCAATATTACACCTTCCATGTCTTTCATTCCCCAAATCAAAACATGCCTGTTGAACAGAATAGAGATGAATACTGAATTCAGCATTTCTTTTGAGTTGGCTGCTGCAAAAAATTATGAAAGGTGTGTGAAGTGAATATTATATGTGCATGGAAAGAGGAAAGGGCTGAGCATCAAACGTAGAAAGGTCCAGTTGATTGCTGAAAGCCTTTAAACATAAACTGCTGGTTGCTACTGTAGTTGGTAGTGTCTGTTCCAACAGAGCATAAGTTGACACTTGAAGGACAGCATAACTGGCTGGACGTCAACCAGTGCAGTAAAGGGGTCTTGAGAACCTGAGTTGATTTACAAGTCCTGAGCCTGACCGTGATGGAGAGGGAAGGGCTTTGGCTCTGCAGCCTCTCCAGAGACCCCTTCTTCTACTTTGTTCTCACAGCGAAGGGCATGTTAAATTTGGGTTTTGCTTGTTAAAACCTGTGACCATTGCCTGGAAAGGACAGATAATTGCATGACAAATGTGGCTACAAGAAGGACTAGACATGTCTGCTTAGGATGGTAAACAAGTTCCTCCTATGGTTTTGGTGATGGACAAACTTAAACCTGCAGTGGAATACCTTGCCCAAACTTAATGATTAATATCTGTCTCCATGTGTCTTATACCTGTGACATGTACTCTTTGCAAAATGGTTGGTAGCATGGAAAATGTTCCACATCCACTGGCTCATGTAGGAACTAGGTGGAACAGCTGTTCCACCAAGCAGGTTGTGTGCTCTCTGGAAAACCCTGACCACATATGTAATGGTCTTCTTGCTCTGAACTATTGCTGTGGGTGAGTGGCTGCCACAGGGATAGCCTGAGCTCAGACTTTCAGGGGTGAGCCACAAAGAACCAAGGACATGATAAATATGCAAAATATCTGGGTTGTATTATGAATTATGAATCAGTTCAACAAAATGGTAATTTATGAATTAGATTGCTTTTTCTCATCTGTTAAGACAAGGAAGAATGACTTAAATCTTCCAGTCATCTTGTAGTCCAACCAAGCAAAAACTCTTATTGAGTTATGGCCAAACTTTGCTATTACCCTTGTTGTTCCTGATCTGCTTTCTAATTTTAAAAAACCCAGAACATTTAAAAGGCCAGGAGAGTGCAAGTTTTTTTCCATGTAAATTAACTTTTTCTGATATTCTGTACACATTCCTTGACCAGTATCTTATATCTACCTCCAAAGGAAAATGTGAGGTGAGGCACACAGCAAATCAAAAGGCAAGAAGTACTAGAAAATGAGACATTTTATTCATGTGTTTTCCTAAATTGTCTTTATCACAGGGAATGTTATTATTATTTCTTTCAGAAAAGTAGAGGAATAGAATGTAAAATGCCCTGTCATAGGTATTACAGGGAAAGGAGCTGAAGTATTTTCAGCTCAGTGTCTGTTTAGTGTGTTATGTCCACAATTCTGCATTATGCAGCCAGAAGTACTATGATCTATCCATATATTCTTCTGGAGTATTGGCCTATACATGCAGTTTACTAATCTCTTACAATAAGTCAAGAATATGCATTTTTTTTTCAATACACTGTTGGTACAAGGCAATGTTGCAAAAGCTATCTAGTGCTTTGCAGGAACAAATTATGGTTTCTTTTGCTGACTGATGAACCTTAGGTCTACACTGACCTGTTCCAATATAATATTCATATTAGTAGATCTACAAAAGCCTTGTTAAAATACACTTGTTACAGCAGTCCCTGACAGCATATGCATTGTTCCATTTTGTTTTAACCCTCCACCATGAAAATTTGAAAACAAGTGGCAAGTAGTGATATAAAGCCAGAACAAGGGCCATTCATAGCAAATAGTGGTGCTGTGCAGTCTGTGCTTATAAAGGAAAACCCTGTGTAAAGTATTTTGATTCCTCTCAGATAAGAAATACTTGACTGTAAAATTAACTGGAGAAGCTGTTCTGTGCAAATGTGGCTGCAGCAGCTGGCCACACTGCTCTGCAGCTCTTTAGGCCATTGGTGACTTCTTCAGAAACACCTACCTAAATCTCTCCTATGACCTTTGCTGTCCCCTACTACCCATTTTGTTTTGAATACAGGCTTGTAATATTGGGAGGAAAGCACCAAATGCTTTCTGTCTGTAGGAATCTGTCTGTATTTTTTCTAGTTCTACGCCTATTTTGTCAGCTCTGCCTTGTAGAATGCCTGTATTTTGCTGGATTGTTTCTACTGGATGATGTAAATGTGATAATGTTTATGTGATCATGTGAGCCTAAGTTTTAATGTGTTGATCAGCAATACTGGCATGGTGCATTTTTCTTTTTGGAAAGGTGATACTGAACATTTAAGATGGCTTTTGTGCTACTAAAGGTAGTAAGATAAATTACTAGAAATTTGTTTCCTTTGCTCTACCTTTCTACTTTCTAATATAAACAGATGCAGATGCTCACCCAGTCATATTTAGACCAGTTTAACTGGAAATATGGTAGAATTCCCATCATCAAGAGTTGTCAGCTCAGGACTGAGTATCAATCTGAATACTGCTTTTAGTCTGATCTGGAGTTTGTTGTTGCCACCTGATGGCCCCTGATTGCCTTTTGGCAGAGCCAGAAGTTTGTAACCAGCATTAAAACAATGCTCTGATCTCCCAATGGTTTCTGAGTGGTTTATAGCACTATGTCACAGCTGGTGAGTTGAGTTTGTGACTTAAACTGTTTTGTTACAAAGTGAATCCTATTTAGATTTCAAAATTTTTGCCGCAAGTTTGGAAATGTCATGTAGCTCTAGGATAAAGAAAAACGAAAGAAAACTGCAAAATTGAAAGAATAAACATGATTAATATTTCTTTTATTTTTGTGATTACGAGTATTACTGTACAATAATATAAAGTTTTTTCTGCAATTTTCTTGGGTAAAAAACTTTTAAAAAGTATTAGTTTGCCCAGGTCTGCCTGGGCAAGCACTGTATTTCACTGTACAGCTCATGGAACAGCATTTCAATTTCTCATTTTTTGTTCTACCTCTAGAACAAGGACATAAGTTCATTTTCTTGATCCCTTGATGAGATATTTCTGGAACAGGTAGAATGTCCCCAGTCAGCCCTTTAATATTTTTGGGCTTTAATTGATAAAGCTTATACCAATCCTTGCAGAAACACACCTTCAAAAGAGATCTAATCTTGGGTATCAGCATATGGATCTGACACTTTGTTCTATGTGTTTGCTAGGTTGCATCATCTCATTGCAGTTTGTGACAAAAGTCATTGTTCAAATTCAATGTACTCTTAATCACTCCAAAATGTCAAGTTTCCTTGTGTTCTTTATATGGTTCTGCTGAGTAATACAAGCTAATTAACAGCTGAGCAATGCTGTAGTTAGGCTACTTCTGTGTTCAAAAAATTCAAAACTTCTACTCAAGCTAAGGTCCCAGGAAAGATAAGGGAAAAAAATGCTTTCCCAGAGCTATTGTACTTCCTTGTAGAATTAAAATTAAGCTTATGGCTCTTACAGCATACTGAAGAAATTTGGATGATCCACCTGAAAATAAAATATTAATGTACCACCTCTCCTTATTTTTTTTCTCCAGAAGTTCCTCACTTGTTCACTTGTGTGAACAAGTAACATGAGAAAAATTCTTGTATGAACAAAATACTTTGTGAACGGCAAGTGAGATTGGGAGGGCTAGTGTGTTAGTGGCATAGCTTCAGTCATTTAAAAACATAACTAGAGATGCACATTCTTTTGATTCTAGAAATTCAAAAATGTCTTAGTTTAATTCTGGTTTACTTGATGCATGTGGTGATGAATACAATAAAAGACTCACACTTAGAAAATGGCTTCATGGAGCTGCCAATATTTTATGAAGAATGAATCAGAATTTTGGTCAGATCTGTCACTGGAGTATTGCTGAATATTGCTAGAAGAGACAACTGATGCTGACCCATTAGGAGATATACTGAGAGGCCTGTGTGTGTGTGGAGAATGCCTCTTTGATTAATAGTCCTGCTGCAAGTGTGACGTATCTGTGCTGCTATGGAACTTTTCCTGGATGCTAGACACTTATGTTTAATGGTATTTGCCACTTCAATAGCAGGAAAAAGATTGAGATGATCCTAAATTGCTTTTCTCAGTGTGTGCGGTGTAGAGAAGGAACTGAAACGTTAATTCACTGGGAGGTTTTTTGGTCTTTTGCATGTGCCTGTGTGTGGAGCAGGGGCTCTGGCTTTTGCCCAGCGGTGTGCGGGGGAGCAGATCTGCTGCCCAGCCGTGCCCTGCCTGGGAGGGGGCTCTCCGTGTTCTGGGCAGGGTAAATTCTGTGTGTACAGCCTCAGGACAGTCCTGGACAATTATGGCACTCCTATAAGTTTAGAACGATCCCTAAAAACCTGGGATCCATACTAACTCAGAACTCAAAAGCAGGCAACAGAGCTTAAGGGCTTTTTGGGCTCTTCATCTAAAACAGGTTGCTCTCCATTATTGCCTGTACAGCCCGACGCCTCGGAAAGGATGGTTTTGGAAACGATACCTGTAAAACCCGAGGAGACAGCATTTTGGCGTTGCTGCTGGCGGGGATGCGGCGGCGGGAGCCCAGGGGCTCGAGTGCCACCTACCGCCCGCTGCCGCCGCTCCGGCCGGGCACGGCGCTCCGGAACGCAATTTGTGAATTCAGTGACTGCCCTTTTGTGATCCATCAACCCAATTTACAAATTAAATGTTGCTGGTGGTTTACAGTCTGTAAATTCCCGGCGTAAGCGATGCTGGAGAGCTCGAGACATGTTTAGTGTATTGAGCTGGTAAAAAGTTGAAGCAGCGCCGCATTTGAATTTCAAACCCTAGAAAGTTAAACAAAGGAGAAAGCTGGATTTGGAAGGCTCATGGACTATACAGGTTTTCATAGGTTATTTTAGCACCCAGCAGTTTTTTCGTGGGGGCTGTCAGTTAATTTTCAGTCAAGCACTAACTCTGGGTGAAGAGGAAAATAGAGAAGCTGGTTGCCAAACACCCTCTGTTTTCTGCTCACCTAAGGTCCCCATCCTGCCCCACACAGAACTGACTGCTACACCCTCTGTTTTCTGCTCACAAAAGGTCCCCATCCTGCCTCACACAGAACTGCCTGCTCTCACAGCAGCTCTCATGGGGATCTGGCACTGCCCACCATTGGAGTCCTGAAATGCAGGACTCCAGTGCATCTTGAAATCCTGGCAATAATTCTGCTCATTTCAGACCCTTTTCATAGCAGCATTTGTGAGAAAAAGCCTCTAAGCTGAAAACCAAACCCATAAAAACGTCAAGAACAACCCAATCTATAATCTATAGATGTTAGGGACATCCAGAGCTGTTGGTGTCACTTGGTACTCTACAGTAATTATAGCAGATATTGCCCAGAAAACACTGGGCACATGCAGATCTTGTGGATAAATGATAAGCATGAGGAGCTAACTGTATTGCTGTATTAACCTTTACTAATGAGATCCCAATAAGAAGGGAAATAAAGTTGCTTCAGAAAAAATATAGGTGTTGTCACCATAAGCTACATACGGAGGAGATTGGGTGTAATTGTCTTGTTGATAGTGAGCAAGTTTATCTTCAGTTTATATTTCTTTTCACAATTTAAGAGCCAGTATTGCAAAATGGATTTAATTCCTGTGAAAACCTTTCAGTCTGTCCATAAATAAGAGCTCATTCTCACTATGTTTGTGATGATGTGATTCTCCCCGTTATGGTGCTGGGAAAGCAGGCTAATCTGCTGTTCACAAAGTTCAGTCAGAGCCCTATAGGTTATTTCAGGAGTAAAGGAAAACCTATTTAATGCTTCCCAAAGAGTTAACCATTAAAGCTTTGTCCATGGAAACAAATCAGCAGTGTCTTTGTAGGGCTAATGTCACCCAACTGAGCAACAGAGAAAGAGATCCTATGATTTGGGCAACCAATCAAAGTACACAAATAATGAATAACTGCTATGTGAAGTGAGCCATTTATACATTATTCTGAGCTTAAAATTCCTTTAAGTAGATTTCTTGACGAATGGCAAAAATCCAGCATTCTTCTAATAATTGTCATCAATATGTGGGGTTTCCAGGAATCCAGAAATGCATGTACTGTACCCATTGGATTCAACTCTATGAATAGATGAGCTATCAGTAACTTTGGGAAAGGATTATCTTTTGTTTGCTTATCTGGAGTCCATGTAAAGGTAAATGTTATTTTAGTGATTAAGAGAAAATACTTTTTGATTTGATAATGCTAATTTGCCCATTAAAAAACAAATAAAACTTCTCTTTGAGAGGATGAGTGGGAAAACTTGATGACCTTTAAAATTTCTTTTGTATAAGTAATGTTTATCAAAGCCTACATCCCCTAGTAAATTTTAACAATCATAATGTGGGGTACTTAAAAACAAAAATAGTTTACCCTTCCAGTTTTACTTTTAAGAAAGCAATATAATAATAGGAAAGTCCAAAGTGTACACAATGCAAATATACCATTAACTGCTTAAAGGTATTTTCTAATGTGTGAAATTGAAACAAAAGGGAACAAAATTCAGTGGATCAAATATTATTGAATAATTTTTGGCATGATTATGTGGTTAATTATTTTTATTGTACTGAGGAGTGTGCAAGATTGCTCACAGCTCAGATAAATGAAAGGATGCAAAAAGCTTGTCACTAAATTTCTCAGAGGGTGGGATGAGAAGACAGAACTGCAGGCTTGCTGAGTTAAAGGATTAGAGAAGGTTGTATTGATAAAGTTCATATGATTATTAAGCAAAGTCTGGCCACAGAATGATTGAATTACTATTTTTGGGCACAAATAAAAAATGTTATGGCTGAGCACCTCCCTGGTAAATGGCAGAGGGGTGGGTTTTAAAGTCTGTTTGGGATGGGAGCACATGCTTAGGCACAACATATTTCTGAGCTAGAGTTTTGTCTGCTAGAAGCTTGGGGAGACTGGGTGCTTCTCCATTGCATGAGACGCTATCGCTGTAAAAAGTTATTGGGTTGAATTCAGGGCTGTATTACTCAGGAGTGAATTACACATTTCATCCCAAACCAGTGCCAGTGAATCCTCTGAATCTGAATTGCCAAGAGGTGGTATAATGGCAAAACTGACATATACTTGATAGCTGTAACCTTATTTACATTGACTCTGACAGAACTCATCACATTAGAAAGCAGTATTAATGAAATGTTAATTGAACTACTAAATACCATCAGCCATTAAAATTGCCAGTTGCTGCTGTAAGCCACTAATAGAATATTTACTGAAAATTAAAGGAAGAAATTATTTTGCTTAAAATGCTGATAAAAAAGCGGAAAGAATAAAATTAAGTTGACCTTTTGATAGATGTCTGTTTATTGATTTAAATTCACCATTTTGTGAACAATGTCAAAGAGGTCTGTTAGAATAGAAGCATGTATAATAACATGAGCTAAACAATTTTTATTTCTTTGTGTGTCATTACAGAGAGATTGAAGCAAGCTTCACCTAAGTGTAGTGATGCAAAAAAAATAATAATACCCAGTCTGGATGTGAAAAAGCAGAGGAAAACAAGAGCTTCATATTAAAGTGCCTTCTAGGTAACTGACATGACGCATCTAGTCAGACGTAAATAATGACAGACGGAAACTATCATGAGGTCTGTGAAGCATCAACATGCTGCCATCATTTTCTTTCTAACCTTGCTTTGCTAGCAGCTCTCAGACTTACAGGCTGAGAGATCATTTAAAAAGCAAATCCTAATGATGCTGCCCACTGTAGCAACAGCCAGTGAGACTGGCATCACCTTAGCTCAGTCTGGGAACTTGGGGTTGCAGCCATGGCTGGCTGCTGACACCCCAAAAGGGAGCTGCCTCTCGCTCCCTCGCTGGCTCCCTGCAGCTTCATGTGCATCTTGCTGAAAATGATCCACCTGTATGGGCAAGGGGAGGAGCAGGCTCTCCTCCTTCTCCCACCCCTTGCAAATAAGCCTTTCAGTTATTTTCTTCATTGGATTAGGTGTATTTGGGTGCAGGATGCCCAGAATGGTTTTAATTGCACACATTTTATTTGTAGTGCATGTGTCTGGGAAAAGAGAGGGAGTAACACGCTGGTATCCCTGTAGCTTCAGCAGAGCTGTGTTGTGGTTCAGATAAACACATCTGTACACAGCTGCCGTAATCAATGTGGAATGGCACAGCAGTTTTGCAAATGCAAGTTAAGGGGGAAAAAAGGTAAAATATAAAAACCTCGCCACAGGTCACCAGTCTGGTCCAGCTCAGTAGACTACTCATCAAAACAATGTCCAATAAAACAGTTGCGCATTTTATTTAAGCTGGTGACTGCATTGCAAACGATTGGGAAACAAAGCTGGTGTGAGATAAAGTAATGGCATTATCACTTTGCAAATCAGCATGTGGCTGTGCTTGGGTGCTAGCGGGGCATGAGGGCTCAGAGACAGATGACAACATGAAAAAAGAAGTAGATCAAACTGCTTGTTTTTGATTGTAAACATTATTTTCATATACAGCAATGAATTTCATCCTGTTTGGTAAGCCTGACCTCAGGCAGTATGAATGTATTTCCATTGTTTGTATGTAAATTAAAACATGACAAAAAAAAAAAATCCTTCCCAACCCTCCCCATCAGAAGGCTATTTATGCTTCACAGATCTTTCCAGTACTTTAAGCACAGCTAAGCAGCTACCTCAGGTATAGAAGATGCTATTTTTCCAAGGAAGCATTTTAAAATATTTCCCCACACACACTTCTGAATGTTCTAAATACTAATGCAGAATTCGTGACTCTCAAAGTAAATAGATGGCACTTAATTATGCCGGTGATGTCAGGTATTGTATAGGTTGATTTCCCAAGGCGTAAGTGAAAAATGTACTATTTGGTCTTAAATTTAGACTTAATAAATAGCTAATTTAGGATCTTGCTCTATATGCAAGGATATAATCACAAGGCATTCATTTTTAAAAGGTTTCATTTATTCTTGTGAGCTTAATTATTGCAAGGAAACTGTGAGCAATTTGTTTTTTTTTTACCAGTGTCTGATTTCTGAGAATGGTTATTAAATATTAAATGGATGCATAATTCAGGCAATTAAGAAAGTAATCACACAAAGTAATGTAATGGAAGTTAATTATTACTGCATAAGCAAATAGTTCATTAATGCTAGTAGTTGCTATGGCTGCATTCTTAATACATGCAGAACTGAAGCATGAATCCTCTGTGTATTCAGAGGTACCAGAAGTATGGTACTGCAGGAAGAGTGTTCCTAATGAAAGGCCCAGGCAAATAAGGTCATATTGACCCCTGACTTGTCTGAATGCTGCAGGATCATCATTACTTAAGAGAGTTTTATCAAAACCATGGCTGCTTTAGATGCTTATAATACCTTCTGTTTGTAATACAGGCTGTGGCTTAAATCAAGGAAGAACTTGGGGAATTCAGATGTTTTAAAATAAATTAATAAATTGCCAATCCTGCTTCTCTTGTTAAAATTCTACCCAGTGGTGCTCCTCTTGTTAAAAGGCTATAAAATCATTATATGTAACTTAAAAGGGTTGTACAATTTTTCAGTACAAAAGCATAATAGCTGACAACCACCCTTGTTAGATTTTGTTCTTCAACGACGAGAGCAAAATCTGACATTCCTTTGCTCCCATTATTTCCCTAAAGCAAAGCTTTTCATGAGGACTATTTTAAGCCAAGAGACACTCGTGCAGCTGCATTCCACCTAGCAGGCTGTGATGCAGTAATATTAACCTTAGTGCTGTAGGATTTAGCCAGGGATGGCAGGATCTGTGACTGGGGGGTGAATGGTGCAAAATGGTGATGAGGTTCTCATTGGAACCTTGAAGGTGTGAGGATAGGACAGTTAGTTCCTTCATGTGTGTCCTTAGAGAGGAACAGAATGTCACTTGTCCATTTTTGGCTATGTGTTGCTTTAAAAGAGGAAGAAAAGAGCAAGGCAGTAATGACCATGCTAGAGAACCCCTGCAGGCCATCACATGCCTTCTCCTGCCAGCTGCTGGCCCTCACATCCTCCTCTCCCTCAAAATGCTCCCATGTTAGGGAAAAGAAGGTGGATTTTTGTCACTAATTGTGCACTGCAGCTAGGCAAGAAGTGCAATTGTGCTAGTTCTGGGTAAAGACTGCTGTGACCTGCCTGGGCTATGTGTAGAACCAAATGACCATTTGACAACCAGGAACACTGAGGGTCACAGTTTTTAATGACCTGCCCTCCTCACTTCAGGGCACCCCACACAAGGACAGGAAGCCAACAAGTGTGTAGAACCCAGCTCTTGCTACCTCAGTGCTTTCTGAGCTTTCTGGAGAAATCTTCAAATGATTGCTTTATGCTCCCAAGATATCTTACATTTGTGCAGACTGGGGGACCTAAGGAGGGAGTGGGGGGAAAGCAGGGTGGTGACAGCTCAGCATTGCGCTCTGGTCTTCCCAAGGAATAGCAATCAGCTAGAATACTGATATGATGAATCTGGAAATAAAACTCTTGTAAACCCTTGAGACTGGCTAGGAGAAAAAAGAGGTTAGACCTTTGGATTGAAAATGTGCCCATGCACATGACATGTTTTAATTTATTTTAGGGCCATTCAATCTATGAAAGTGTTCATTATTTTGAAATACTTAATGCTGCTTCAGAATGAAAACAAATGTTGAAGTATAGGAAATTCCTGTGGGACAGAAATTGTGTTTTTTTACCAGCACTAATAACCACCATTGCAACAGCATGAGCAGTCAATCAAACAGGAACTGAGCCAGCACAACCCCAGGAAAGTTCCTTTCATCCCTTCTTTATTTGAGAAGCAAACCCTTAGTCTTTTTGCAAGCCCTATTAAAAGTACAGCTTTTGCAGAATGTCTGGGGGGGCATGAGAGTTTTCTGCTTGGGGCTGGGTGTGAGGGAACAAGTACCAGACTCTCCCAAGCCCCACAAACAACACCTTGCAAATGGTGTGGCCATCTGAAGCTTTCCCTGTTGAGTGCCTCTCCTGGAAGTGTCACACAGGAGGGTGATGAGCCCTCTGCCCAGCCCCTGGAGACCTCCTGTGGTACCTGTGGCTGATAGCTGGGTCCTCACGTCTCTCTGTGTTACCCACACCAGTTTTGGAGCTCTCATGTTGTCTGCTCTTGACAAAATGTCTTTTTTACTGCATGAATTGCTGATTCTGGTGCAGCTTGGCACCCAGACTACTTTCAGGGTACAGCCTTTGCAGAGGGCAGTGCAGCCACCCAGAGGGAAAACAGATGGCACAGGTGGCACTTGTGGGTGACTGACTGAAAGGATGCCAAGATCAATTCAGGCTTGTCATGCTGCCGTTCCTGCCCACTCCTGCTAGGAGGGGAAATCAAGAGAGAGTGTTTCATGATCAGGGTGATGGTGAGATTGGCCAGATGTGATAGGACTTCCGTATTGGCCAGAAATTTATTAAGCAGCACTGGCTGTTCTGTTAGAAATGTCCTCTGCTGGTCTGCAGCCAGACATCACCTCCTGCCTGTTCCTGGTGCCCTCCAGCAGCTGTGGCTGGGATGGGCAAGCAAGGAACCAGCACTCACAGCTTCCCAACACGTGTCTGCCATCTAGTTCTGTCTGACACCATGGGACTGGGCCTGGGTGCTCTGCTGGTTTGCTCATTTTGGTGGGGCTCTATACCTGGTGTCTGCATCTCTTGGTGACTGCATCAGCAATTTTGATAACTGCACTGAATGAAGTTTTGTTTCTCAATATGCTGCTTCTCTGTTTTTGGCAAATGAATGTGTTCTAAGTGGACTTAAAGGTTTTCCTTTGAATGAAAACTTGTTCATTATATACAAAGAGATTTGACTAAATAATTCCCATTTTAATAATTTTTATAATAATAATTTATTATAACAATAATTTTAATTATTCCCAAACCAATAATTTTAATTTCTTTCATTCCAATGACACTACTAAGAAAGTAAAGGTTTCTATAAATAATTACACAAATAGAAAATGTCTTATTAGAATTATTCTCTGAAGTGAAAGAATAGTTCTGAATACAAAATTTAGTAACAATTTTCTTTATCATATGCTTTTAGTATGCTGTATCTTTGTAATCAAGTAATTCTAATAATTTTCAGCTACAAATTTGAAGTCTCATTTTCTACCATGTATTACAGAAATAGGCCAAAAAACTAAATAATTTAACAACAATATTTACACTAAATATTTTTTTCTTTTACTGAAACAACTAAGTCTTTTGTGAAAAAAAAATCAAGCAAAACCAAACACAAAAGCTGATTTTTATTTTAAACCACATTGTTGCAGCTCCAAGTTCTGGCTTAATGTGAGTAATTGGCAGATGTTTTGTTTTCTTTTACTAGCAAAAATGAATGCTGAGAACAGTGTAGTAGGCCAGGACACTGACCTGGGCTCATAATCATACTTCTCTAGCTGGGGACATGTTCAAATTAAAATACTGGTAATGGCCAAATATTTTTATTTAGCTGCATAAATTTAAAATTTGAAGTAAGAAAAGAAAACTTTGAAATTCTACCTGTCTCTGTCTTGCCTATAAATTTATCAATTTCTAGGCTCAAACAAGGCATGAAAAATCTAAATGCTTTGGCAGATGTCCCCTGTGTGAACAACTCCCCGTTGGCCTCCTATCTATACAGAACATGAATGTTCCTTATTCTGCTTCCAAATGTAGCTTCACATGGCAGGAAACACTTATACCCTTGCTTTGTTCAGGAGGCAGAATCTTCACAGAAAATACTTTGGGAAATTTTTTCTTAACTAGTTCTAAGAAGCTATATTGGGACATCTTATTTTGAGTGATTTCTCCCTATTTCTGCAATAGTCCTGTTGATTTAAGTCAATATAGTCAAACAATAAACATTTCAATAACCAGGTCAGCATGTAGTATTCATAAATTCTTGCAGAGCTGCTCTATATCCATCATGCAGCATAGTAAAGGTTGAACACCACAGCCTTATCCTATTTTTCATTTTCCTTAAAAATATGCACATCCTTTAAAAAATCTTACCACGCTGTTATTCATAGGTTCTGGGAAGCTGTCATGAAATATAACAAAAAGAAGTGTACATATAATTGTAAGGACTCTAGCAGAGATAACAAGGAAAAGTTGAAGTTTCAAGTACTCATTCAAGTCTTGGTTAAGGAAAATGATTTCTGTTTCTCTTTGGTCTTTGGCACAAGCATTGCAGTGAGGAGTGCCCAGCTGTAGGGTGTCTGTGTGAGCATGGTGATGTTACTGTTATCAGTTATTCTTGCAGTGTCTGTTCATACTACATTTGTTCTCATTGTGATAGGACTCCATGTAGGGATTCAGAATATCTAAAGACCTTCTACCTAAGTTTTAACAGAGAATGCAATCAACCTGAAATGGGTCTGGCATGAAAAGTTTCAACAAAAGCTGAGAAAGTTATATGCTTGTGATGGTTCAGAATAATTTGGTTATTCTGTATGGATTTTTTTTTTTAATGCAGAAATTCTTCATTAAAATGTGACTTCATTTTCCTTCAGTATTTTTCTTAACTCTCTAGCTAGCTTGGGAGTTTCACTGGGTGTTTCCTGTTCTTTGCTGCTTTATTTTTCAGCAAGTTTTGCTTAAACAACTTAAACAGGTCAGTCACCTGTTTCCCTTCTTTTATGTATTGTCCTGGTTCCCATGGTACAGAGATTTGTCCCATTCTGGAGAAGACAAATACGTCCTGGGAGAAAGTGGGCCTTGGCTGGGGAGCAGACAAGCTGGTCTTATGGCAGGTAGGTTGTGCAGGTTCTGGGCAGCAATCACCTCCCAGTTTGCTGGATGTCACTTAGAGCCCAAGGCCATCCCCTGCATTACTTTAAATGTTTACTAATTACTTAGCATTACTTTAAGCTTATAAAATTGGCTAATGAGTTGAGAGTGGAGCTGTGCTGGATAATTATCTCACTTCCTTTTATCTCTATTCCAAATATAACTAGAAATGCCTTGATATTATCTTATGGATAGGTAACGAATGATCAAAATAATTCAAATGGAATTCTTTTTAGTTATTGCTCGCTACCAAAGTGCACTGTGTGCTGTACAACAAACACAGAAAATAAAGGCAGCTCCAACATGAAAAACTGTCAGAAAAATTGAAGTGGACAAGATAGGGTTCCAGATGAAATCTAAGGATACCCCATTTAATTTTATTTTATCAATTTTCATTCCCAGTTTCTCTCACAAAAGCCTTGCAGCAGGAGCCAAGTGCCTTGCTATGCTTTGGAACTGCTTTTCAGCTTGGCTCCTTGTGAGCCAGATGTTTGCAAAGTTTGCTTGGTCCACCATACTCACCAGCATCAGTTAATTTCATGTGCAGACTAAAAGGTGATGCTGACCTTGGAAAGGGAGAAAGCTTCACTCTACCATTGCCTGGTTGCTTGTCCCTTCGAGCGAAGGGATTCAGGAAGGGAATGATTCACTTTGAACTTGTGTGGGCTGGTGCTGACTCCATAGCTGTCCTGCCAAGGGAATATTCTAATCTTATAGGTAATTCAGTGTCATGCTAGTACATGACATTTATGTACAACTTGCCTGGACCATTATTAGAGGTGGAAAACCTTGGAAAGCACTTTAGGACTTGCACTTGGAATATGCAGGTCAGTTACTGGCTCTCAGAGTTCAAGAGGTGCTTTATCTGTTTGGTGGATGGCACTATAACTTTCCATAGGAAGTGTTTGCTAGATCCAGAACTCATTAGTGAGCTGTTAATGGTTCATCTCAGTGTTTGGCCCTGAACTGAGATGCTGATGGGCTGCCAAGGCTTGTTCAACAAAATGCTTCCAGAGAAATTCTCAGGAGTACAAGATCAGCATACACTTCTTCCCCCATCTCTGTAAAAATATAAAAGCTATTTCAAGGCATCTGATGCTTGAATCTTTACTAAAATAACAACAGTACAGGATTTTTTTCCACACTCTAGCTCCAGCCCTCCTTTTTGCAATTACATCCTTTTCCAGGACAGTTCAGCTTCATATCTATGGCACCTAGCAGCCATGCAATTACTCTAGGACTATTTCATACAAAGGAAATAGGTAGCTGAGCATTAATATTTTTAATAATATAAACAAGCAGCTGCTGCAAGCCAAGTTTTTTGTCATTCCTCTTAAATGAAAAATTGACATTGAGTGCAGATTTCTATTTTCAGTAGGAAATTAAATACTTCAGGACAGTTTTTAAAAAGCCTTTCACAAAAAATTTCAATAGTCTGACTGAACAGAGGAAAAGAGTAGAGAATGTTTTTCCTCTCTGAACAGCAAGTCTCAAGTCTGCCAGGACACAGAAAATTGTTTTAATCTTGTATAAAACAGTCACTGAAGTATTCAGGAGGGAATGAATCCACATGTTCTGGGTCACTTTTCATGCTTTGTAGGTAAGGAGCAAAGGACAGCTGAAAACATGGAGGAGGTGGCAGAAAAGCAAGGCCAAAAAATGCATTGATGTCATCCAGCAGGTGATCTTGGATAGCTCTTGCAGATGAGAAATGCAGGTGTCAGTAAAGAGTCTGAACAGGTACAAGCATTGGTGAGAGGAAATTAAATGTAAGATTAAGAGCAGTAGTGGATCATGATGTTCTACAGGAGCACAAGGAAAGCAAAGGTGGTCCCTGCAAGATGCTGTGTGCCAGGAGAGATGTAGAGTGCGTTCTCTTTTAAATAGGTGTCAAGGTGTAGAATTTACATTTTTTGCCTCTAAAGCAAGCACATGTCTAGGCAGAAGTGCAGGTCATGTCCTTGCCCATCCTGACCCTAATTTTGAACTCAATGCAAGCAAAGGAAGATTATTCCTGTCAGCTTCAGAACACTTTGGGTCAGATCTTCTGCACAGTACTTGCAAGGACTGGGTACCAGTGCTATGATCTTTGCTGCAGCCAGCTACACTATTCAAGTTAATTTGAGAACCACATAGCTGGTGTGTTGCCATTGCTGCCTGGGGATAATGGCTTATCCCTGCAAAGACAATAAGTGTGAAAATCTCTGCAGATGCTGTCTGGGGCATTCCTAGGCAGGAGAGAGAGCTTGGCGCCATTTTTATAGTTATGCCTGTTAAGATTTAATAGATGGAAAGTTTCATTAGTGAACTGTGTTGCAATTAACTTGAAGGTTCCAGCTTACTGTATGCAGTCCTTCCTCAGAGAAAGTTGTTTACATTTCCTTTTGGAAATTATTGACTCTTCAGCACTTGATTGTTAGTGAATAGCAAAGGCTGTGATTTAACAAAAGACTCACCGACAAAACAACATGATTTTCTCATTACTCTAACAGAAGATTGGGTCAGTTGTATAACTTTTTATTTCTTTGTGAACAGCCCAGTTGCTGAAAGTCAAAACTGAGTTGGTCCAAGGGCAAGGGACAGCACAGAAATGCAAATATCTGAGAAAGTTTTCCTCCTTGGTAACATCTGTAATGAGGATTAATGGGGAAGTGACCTGGTTTTTGTTTGGTTTTTTACCAGTCCACCCTGAGGCCAGATCCTGCATGCCTCACACAATACTTTCATTGCAAAATAGATTAGGATTTAGGCCTGCTCAGTCTTCTGGGTGACCTGCCATGAGACAGGAGGCACACAATTCCTACCAACTTGAGAGCTGCTGCAGGCAGGTTTTAGTGTGCTTACGGGGGGTTTGCCCTACGTCAATCCGTTTGAAAGAGGAATATGTGGCTGCATGAAGCTGATGGATGCTCATAATAACTGAAGATCATGTTCTTTGAACCTTCTGGGTCTTCTTGAGAAGAGCTGTATGACAGCAAGCAGTGGCTGAGACCAGCCTTGATGAGCCCATGCCAGCACCCAGCACAGAGCCCTTGCTCCCTCATGAGCCATGAGCTGGTGCTGGTGAGATGTCTGGGGGAGGCTCCCCCCTTTGAGAGGATCTGAGCATGCTTTTGCTGGCATTCATGACCACGGAGTGCAGGCAAACCGCTCTGAAAAGTTTTTCTTGATTCAGAAAAAATTTCCTCTGAATTCTATCAAAGACCTTGTCCAAAGAAAGAAATTGATAAGACCCCATTTGGAAGAGTGTAATGCTAGCAAAATCATGGAACAGAGATCATGTACTTGACCATGAAGCTGTGGTGACCTGAATGAGTTGTGTGTGATGGAAGTTCAGGGCACCATAACTGGTGGTTGTGCTTGTTTTCATTGTACAGACATTTCTTCTCTGAGTGAGGTAGTGCAGAGCTGGAAAACTGGTGTCAACAGGGACTGGAAGGTTTTTGCATTTCTTAGTAAAACAGGAAATCTCTGTGTGATGTCTAGTGTGTGATGTGTGACTTGTTCTGGGCCTGGTATCATAACTTGAAAAGGAGTTGAACAGAAATAAGGAAGATATTACACTATTTTATGATAAATTAACCTATCTGTAGTGTATTAAATATCTGTCTCTGGAGAGACATTATAAAACCCAAGTATTTTCAGTGTGCCTGTTGTACCATAAGTATTTAATGGTTTCCTGCTAGGATGTAAAATTACTAACCAGCATCTTAAAAAAAGAACAGCAGAGGAAAATAGGAAAATGTGAACTAATCAAATGAATTCCATTTTGTTTTTAACTGAAATTTCAGTAATTGTTTCATTCAGCACCAAAGATCCTTTTTTTTCCTTTTAACATATTCTTGTGAAGGGCAAAATCAGATTCATCAAAGGTTAAATACTCTGCAGGAGCAGAGTGGCCTGTCTGAGCTCTGCTGTGGGCAAGGTGTGCAGGGCTGAGGGTGGAAAGCTCTGTCAGAGTGGACACAGATTATCAAATGGCCCACGTGTGCACTCTGGTTTGGACCACGTGGGCCAGGGTCAGGGCTGGAAAGTGAAAATTGCTCTTTCTGCCATTGCTAATCCAGCCAAGTGTCTATTCCAGAATGAGTGCCTCCACCTGCAGTGCCACAGATGAACCATTTTGTATTAAAGATTTAGAGAGAGCAGAGAATGGAGCAGCATAAACTACCTTTCAGTCTTGCCTCAGATTTATAAGAAGGGAAACTGGAGAGTCAGAAATGGGTGCAAGTAACCTCATATATTGGGTTATTGCTCCATGAGCCCCCTCAGTCTACTGGGAGATGCTTTCTCTTCCCTTTTCCTTCTCTCATGGTACAGTGACTTACTTTGGGAGATCCTAGTATTTTTGAGGAAAATCTGAGAAAATCTATAAAAAAATCAAAATCCTGCCCTGCTTCATATTTGGTTGCAATCAAGAAGGCCAAGGGAAAAGTTTTGAACATGTACAACCAGTCCTTCTTATTTTAAAGGCTTTAGAGTGAAAAATCAAGGATGAAGTGCTATTCAGAGGAAGTGGATGTGGATGTGACAGACAGGGCAAGGTGTATCCATTCAGAAAAACAAGTTGTGATTGCCATGACACATTGGCTGCATCATCATGACCCTGTCCAAGAGCAGGACATGGCAAAAGTGCACACCTGCCCACACACACTGCCACCATGTCTTAACAGAGAGGGACATGGCAGCTTTTCCTCAGTTTTGGATCTCACTACTTGATTTAATAAATGGGATGTTGTTAATTAACACTAAAATTCCCAAGAGTCAGACTAAGTTGAAGTGTCCTGTGGGGAAAAAGGTGGCCCCAGGTCAGTGTAAATAGGATGAAGGGCTTCTCCAGAGTGGTCCCCAGCACGAATGTTGAATCTGGAGCCATCCTGAGGCACGGTTGGTGCCCTCACTGTGGTGGCTTTGTCACCAGATGTGTCTGAGGCTGAGTCACTGCAGGTCAGGCTGCAGAGCTGCTGTGGCTGCAGCTCAGTGGGACAGCAGTGCACCAACCCACAGCATGGGATAACCTCCCAGCCCTCCCTGCCTCCATCAAATTATTCATAGTATGTGAGTGCTCTAATCCTAGAAACAATGCTTCCAAAGGCTTGAAAGACATGTCATGTAACCTTTATTAGTTTATCACTACAGCAGAGACACCTCAACTTGCTTTGATTTAGTGACACAACTTGTGGTTAAAAGCTTTAGGTGAGGCCACACACATGCAAGCAGTGACTAGTGATTTGGATAATTAGTAAGAATGGCAGAGCCCTGTCTCTTTACATGAAAGGTAGCAATGATAAGCAATTAAAAATGAGCTGTAAAAGGTAAAATCATGCGGCGATATGCAGTGCAATAGACCAGGTTGAATAAAGCAACATAACAGCTACACAAAAAAAGGTAAGAGAATGAAAGGAGAATGCACTAATTTTGAGTGGTGTTGTCAATGAAACTGTTTCTAAAAGTGGAAAGTGGAGAATCATCAGCTTTTCTGACATAAGAGGTAACTCCATCAAAACAGCCAGTGTCTTGATGCTTGCAGGATTTGTTTTCTCAGAATATTTATAAAATGTTAATGGAGCGCCTTTATGGTATAAAAAAAACCCCAAAACACCACAATTCATCAGAAAAGTGTGAGGTACAATTAATGTTTTCTCTTATATTTCTACCTCATAGCTCTTGCTCACTACTTAAGTGAACCTTACTTGGCCCTACCACCTATTCTCTTTGCACTGGGAAGGTTCAAATTGGCTCCAGAATTATTTGCTTGGACAAATTTGGGGTATTTACCCTTTTTCTGCCTGTCTACTCCTCATTTGCCTTCTGAAACTCAATTTCTGACACAGTATCATTTCCTTGGCAATAACCTTCCAGTTATATACAGTGTTTGAGAAAACATGAGAATAGTTATCAATTATTTCTAAATGTTTTGCTCTATCATAGTACAGAAGTTGTGATCAATAGAAGAAATTAGAGTATGATATGGATGCATTTCATACGGAACTTCTTTTTGAGGGAAATATTTCTGTGGGAATGAGGATTGATGTGTGTCTATGACTTAGAATCTTATCTGGAAAACAAAAAGGATGATCAACTGTGTGCTGAGAAACAAGGAATTCAAATAGTTCAAAAATTTCAGAAAGATTTGGCATAGGGTTGGTTGATCAGAAAGTTTGAGGCTTCCAGTTTTGTCCTTCTCAGCTCTCTGGAACATTGATTGAATCATGCAGGGCGGAATAAAATTGCAGAGTGCAGCAAGACTGTTAAATAGTGTGGTTGGAAAAGATCCAAACATGCTCACACATCTAAAATGTGTTATTTTGAGTGAAAACCTTGCCCAACAGTTTACATGTTGTGCTAGCTTCAAGGAAACACTGCATCAGTTTGATTGTAATGTGGCTGATAGAGCAGTATTATTAGTGCACAACAGAGCTGGGTTTTCAGGGATCATTTCCTGATTTTCAGGTTGTCTGCTTGGATCCATGGCACAGAGTGTGAAGAGAGAGCTCTTGTAGGCCTTTCTCTGTTTGACACAAAGTGTATACAGAGTGTTTGTGCTTGAGAGCATTGCATGGCATTTAGGTCAATGGGAATCCAGCTCCATGTCTCAAACACTGGGGTGTGGCTGCTAAGAAAATAGCTATAAAACTTGGCTTATAGGCATGGAATAGCTTGCCAAATCAGTGATTCAGGTTTTTTGGAAGATATGAATGCCTTAAAATCAGTTACCTCCCTCTGTTTTAGATTATTTGTTTTTCATGGATAGTCAAATAACAGTATAGGCCAGGGTTAATGTGAGAGTGAGCCTAAAGTTGCAGCCAGAAAACCCTCTGGGGTTTTCCCCTATTTGCAATGGTGCATCCAGCCACCTCTCTTGGAAAGAGCACAGCTGTGATCTGTGTCAAGGAGCAAGGGCTGCTCTGAGATTGCAGTGATTACCTGATTTGCATTTCCAGTTGAAAGGGAATTCTAGCTAATCAATGGACTCAGCTACACTTGTTTCAATTTAAATAAGCAAGTCTAAAAGCCTTCCCTGCACCCCTGTTTAAGTTGGCTTTGTCTCTTTGATCTCATGTTAACATACCTTAATGACAGGTAATGATTGATAATGGTGTATTGTAAAGTTTGGGTAATAAATAGTGTTTTACTCATATTAATGCTGAATAATGTACTTTTTATGACCCAGTTTGACGGAAAATTTCCTTATCAACTCTGCCTAATTGTCCAAACAAACCACCCATTACTTAAAGAGATACATGTCTGAACTAGACACATTAATTAGGGTCATGACTGACCTACACAAAGGAATATAGTAACACTTCAGTTATCTTTAACTATGATCTTTGGACAGCAGTCCTAATGTTTAACTGAAGTTTAATGGGAAGCTATTGTTTACACTATCCTTTTGTAGCTCACAGACATGTTGGAATCAGTCCATAGTGGCTGGGTGATGGGAAAAGTGATATCTCTGTGAAGGTCTTTAAAGGTCATAAGCAATATTAGTTTGAACACCAAAAATGACAAAATTGAGTAAGACTGGACGAAAAAGGAGGAAAAATGGTTTCTGGGGTTTTATCCATTCAGAAACTGAAGTCAGTAAACATCACATTCCATTGAGTTGAAGGTTTAAAAAGGGCTGTTTTTAGATGTCAGTCTTCTGCAATACTTGTACTGGGGAGGGCTGTGCCAGCCCTCTGTGAGTGCTGGCACTGCCACAGTTCCTGTAGCCACTGAAGTTTGGATTATGTAGTGAGACCTCAGAAGGACCAGGGCAGACTTTAAAATAAATGCCAAACTTCAGAGAACTTTAGGCATAGTAAACTACCCCAAATTATTAAGAGCAATGAAATTCTAATTCTATGTAAAAATCAGCTTCCAAGAGAAAACTTACCTGTGGGACCAAATAATTTTCTAAGGAAGGGTTTCTTTGATGATGAGTTCTGGTCCCTTTAAACAAACAATGATCACTTTCATAGGTGCCACACAAACAAGTGTAAGAGACTGCTGTTAGCAGAGAATTTGTATTCTCTGTCGCTGCCCCCATGCAGCAGAGCGTTTGCTGGGCACTGAAAGCAGCAGCTCCTGTGCAAGTCTGTGTCAGTGTGCTTGGAATGAAATGAAAAACTCCTACCTGTCCCTTTCCTACCTCTGCTGTTTCCATTCAGTATCAAAAGTGTAGAAGATGTTATGCCAGAAGGGATTTGTCCTTTTTATCTGGGAAGAGAAATGTTTTTGCTATTTGCATTTCTGAATTGCTTAGCTGCCCAAGCATGCTCTATGTGTGCTGCTTGAAATGTGTCATCAGATCACGTGTCCACTGTTCTCTGGCTGATGTTGGACTTTCTCCAACAAATATGGATTATGTTAAAGCAGGTTCTGAATTGACGAGGATATGTTAATAACTCCCAGATGGGCATCTTTGTGCAGGGAAATACAAGCAGTCTATGGCAGGAGCTAGTGCTTGGCAGGTCCATCATTCCGTCATTAAAGGCCACATTATTACTCCCAACTCTGCTTGCATGACAATTGCTTGCATAAACTCAGTCTCCCAAAACCAAATAGACACAATTTGCTTTTAGATATACTTCACTCTAGTAAAGAATCCTTTTATGTCAGCTGGTGCTTCCTCCAGTTTATAAAATGGATTTTTACAATTAAAGAATAGGGTGAAATAAACACTCATGTTCTACAAATGCACACTTAAGGTCATTTTTCCAGATGTGTGATGTAAATATCAGCTCAAAATAACTGTGAAGACTGTGTTATTCAATTATGTGTTTATCTAAGTTTTGCTTGGAGTTACAATTGGATATGCTATTTAAAAAAAAAAAATTTCATGCTTTTAAAGGGGTTTGAAATCTTCCTATGGCTTGATAAATATAATATTGCTTTTCACTTACTTGCATAGATCAGAAGGAGCTGTTACAACTAGATAAATGCATAAACAATATAGGCAAGTGTGAGTTATATGATAAATATATCTTGATCATTCCTCATTCCTCATCTACTAATCCATTTTACCAAAACATTCCAAACTCTGTCCATCCAGCAACCATTTACAAACCATGAAGGGCTGGAAAACGTTCCTTTTTTCTCTATCCAACCCTTTTCCTCAAACCTAACCCACTGAGTATCCAGTTGTGAACTTGCAAACAAATGCAAAAGCCATGTTAGGCTTTCTGTGGTACCTAAAAGAATATAAATTGTTAACAGGTTATATCTTTTGCTGTTAGCTGAAAGTGAAGCAAAGACTTTGGATTCTGGGAATGGGAAATGTAGAGACTCTTAGTTCTTGGTCTTCTCTTTAGCTCTAGAGCCATGTGTCCAGGAGTTGAATCCTATAAAACATTGCCTATACTGAAAATCTGAGGAGTAGTTACCAGGCTAACACTTAAACACCTTTAGAAAATAATATTTTTTTTTTTGGTGAAAGGACCAAATGATTAAATCACTGAATTGTCTGGATTATTCCACCACAAGGTCAGTGATCTCTATACCCTGCTTAATGTAGTCTCACAAGCCCATAAATGTATTTTCTCCTGTAGCTATATTTAAACATGGATTTTGACTGACACATCCATGATAATGATGACTTTATTGTTCTTCACAATAAAGAAGGTAAAGTATACATTTTGAAATAACATCCTTAAGTCAGCTGATGAGAATTTACATTTTTCAGCACATTCTAGGGAATACTACTGTGTTGGGGCAGTATTTTCTGATGATAACCCAGAATGTCAGTGCTATCAAATATTTGGATGTGATGCAAGCATCAAATATATCATGAGGGGTCCTCTTAGTTTTGTGCTTCTCTAGTCTCGTTCTGCATGTTCTGATATTATTACTCTCAAACTGGCACTTAATTTTCTTGGCTCTTAAAATGAGTGTAGTAAGAGTAGTTGAATGTAATATGTGGTATTTTAATATTGTGACTCTTAATGCTACATAAAACCTTTGTTTCCTACAGGTTTATTGAGCTGGTGTATTAGATTTCCTGCTGCATGAGCAAGAAGATTATGGTGGCTTACGTCTAAGTATACTTTTGGGAGGCATTTTGTGTTTTCTCTATAAATAGTCTTTCTAAAACACAATTGTGAAACTATTAATGTTTATATCACATTATACATCTCTCTAAGTTTACTGTGATGAGTATACAGGGTGGTAACAAGAGGAAACCTTTTTGCCTAGGAAACGTGTTCAGAATTGTTATTGTTAGAAGCCTACTAAAAGGCAATTTTTTAATATTTATGTTATCTGTAGGGTAGTCTTGGCTTATTACACTGAGTCATCCCTGCTTTCACCAATAGTAAAATTACATCTTTTATGGAGTTAAGCACTTCAATGGAGCTTGCAAATACACAGCTTTGAGCAGAAATTTGGGTGCTCTGGCTATTCCTGTTTTTGTGAGAAAGTGACGAAATGAGTCACTTGCAATTATAAGTTCTTCACAAATAGATTTTAGGCTTGGGGATGAGAGTGTGTGCCCAGCCAAACTTGTATTTTGTACTGGATACATAAGCAAAAGAATGCATTTATTCTGGACTTTTAAGATGCAAACCCTAGAAAGATCATCTTGCCACACAGGGAAACAGTACGAGGAGGGAGGGATGTGGAGGCAGTTCATACCTGTATTCCTGACCTCCATTCTGTTTCCATGAGCAATTTCTTCACGATTTGGGAGAAACTGCTGCAGGTCTAGTTCTGTGAGCTCCCGTGCAGCCATTTTTCCATCTGTATATGAACACCCACTTGGATTACATTTTGGAAATGCGAGTGCACAAGCGCTTGGCGCGTCCCCGCGCAGCGAGCGGAAGATCTGTGTGTCCGAGCGGGGCGGGCAGTGCGGATGAGCGCCCAGAGAGCCCTCTCGGGCTGGCACGGAGCGAGCCGCGGGCAATGCGCAATTTGCTGGGGGCATCGTTACCGTGCCGTGCCTGCGGGGCAGGACCGCAGCTGCCCCCGCTCCGCGCAGGTGGGACCGCCACCGCCGGGACACCCGGCCGCTATTAGGTCAGATGAGTTACATTAAGTGGCAAGTGATAAATTCAAGATGACAATTCAAAACAGCAGTGTTTCTTCTGGTAATTAATTCCAGTGGTGCCTGAGGCAGTGCTTAGCTGCTACAACCAGTGTGGCCAATGCTGAGCAGCTAATGAGAAAACATTACTGCAAGGATTAGGGGCCGGTGCATTCTGGCAGGATGAGGTCACTATGATTAGAAAATATTAGTTCAGGCTTAATGTGATAAACTGACTATGACAAAGAGACTCTATTTTATCTTGAGTGGTTAAAAGGCAAAAATTCTTCTTATTTATTTCTTGTTGGTTTTGTTGTTTTTTTCCCTTCAACCACCTCTTACTTTCTGCCTATAGTCCAGTGGCACCAAGCGTTGTTTTGGTGCTGTCACAAGCAAACCCTGACAAGGCTAGTTACCTGCTGCAGCCAGACACAAATTCTTCTCTTTATTTGTTTTAATTACTTCTGTCAGGTAACAACACAGCTTAGAGGAAGGAGCTGTGTGGTTGTTACCTATAAGCAGAAAGAAAGCTGAGAAAGTAACACTGGTACTTTCCTGCTGCCTTGGGTGAGCAGCACTGATGGCATGACACGGTTTTGTCTCATGGAAGACAATCCCCCCTCAAACTGTGCTGGTGTTGGGGATGTGGACAGGTGATACAAGAACAGGCATCCCCTGCTGCTACAGCATGGCTCTGAGGGGTGACTGGTGAAGAAAGACCTGTACCCAGTGGCACTTTAAAAACCATTTCTGTGAGTTTTTTCCAGGCTGTTATGCTATTCCCCTGTTATAGTTGCAAGATCTGTGTTATTCATAAAGTATTGGTGCTGTGTGCTGGCCTAATGGAAACCTGTGGGTTATTATGTGCTTGCTAAGCACTTCTACAATGGAGATGAAACAAAGACTGTGGAGTGAGACTTCTTTCCTATTAATTGCAAGGATATAGATGAGATGGGCTGCCTGTTGTGGCACTTGGATTCTTTTGTTGTCTAAAGCCTGAAGTAATTTCAACATTTTTGTTTTCCTCTTATCAAATTTATGTAACAGTTATTTTTAAACTGAAATCATTATAAGTACTTCAGCATAAATATTTCCACAGAGCAGATAAAAAGTGTTTAATCACATCAGCAAGACTTCAACTGGTCCCAAATGTCAAATAACATAATTAATTGGCAAGCTTGCAACCAAATTCTTACATTATTTCAGAATAGATTGAGCTATCAGGGATGTTCTTACCCTGTGTCTTACTGGAGTACATACCTTAATCTTTTAAAGAAAAGCAAAAACAGAAAATATAAATTCCATAGAATTTTTTTTCTAATTCAGTTATTTCTGAACCCAATTGAACTAGTATAGTAAAAAAATATGGTCTCCAAAGCAAAACTGGGAATGGAGTTTGAGTTACAGCAGTTGTTAAAAATATTTATATCAAATACATTGACTCTTTCAGTAATTTCATAGAATTGCAATGACACTAATATTATTTTTCTGAACGATTAAAGCATCATTGAGTACTATGCTGCAATCTGATAAGCGACATTTGTTTGCATGGTACTGAAATAGTTTTGGACATCTAAGATTATTATATACACAAAAAAAGGAGTATGTTTGCTCAGGTTTTATTAATTTTTTCTAGTAGATGCATGTGGAGAATTATTTTGTCTTCATTTTCAGGTAGAAGAAAAAATATACTATAGTTAAACCCTACGACCCTGCCTTAGAAACTCCATTAATTGAAAGGTTGGAAACTATAACTTAAGTATATTGTATGCAGCAATTTGACTTCAATCTTACTGTCATTTATTTTTAATGTTTGAATTTTCATATAGACAAAGCACCTTAAGAGCAAATTGAACTCTCAGGATAATTAAAACACATGTTTTAGTCCTAGGTAGGCTTTGAAATTTCTGTGTATTCCTAGAACATCATTCTAAATTTTTTCATTAATACTGATATCAAATAAGATTTCAGTATAATTTCCATACTTCTAAGCATGAGCTTTTTGGTAGACATTTATGTAATACACAGTAAAAAATTAAAACTGAATTTTCAGCATGGCCGTGGGATTTGGTTGCACATGGGAGGATAGCTAATAAATGTGGATGTTAATCCTGATATAACCATAGAACACCTGAGCTTGAAGGGACCCACAAGGATCATCAAGTCCAATTCTTGGGCCTTCTCTCATTTAAGTCCTGGTGTGATTTAAATATAGGCTTCCATTTAATCATAGAATCAGAACAAATATTTCAAATTTTTGGCCATGGTTTTGACCAGTCTGTGAAATTTTCTGTCTCCAAAGCAAGCACACAGAGATTTTATAAATATATTCTTCCTCAGATCCTGGTGCCAAACCTGTGTGGATGTTATAAGAGACAGATGCTTGGAAACTTTTTGCTTTGCTCTTACTAAACAGAGTATGGTTTATACTCACTAATACCTGCATTTGTGTATTCTTCTTCTGTTCCTGAAGAGCTGTTTAGTGCAAGGAGCGTGGAGCTGGCTGAACACACAAACACTGCGAGATGACCGGGTTTTGCTGCAGCTGGAAACTTGGAGAAATATAATTTCACTGTTGTCTCTCATTGTGCTACCACGTGTAAGCTGTTTAAATGTCACTTGGTGCTGCAGGCTCTCACTCTTCCCTTGCCCACAGCCCTGCTCACCCCGCGCTCAGCCGTCATGATCGGCCTGGGCCTAGCGCGGCGTGCCGGGGAGCGCTGAGCAGGCCCTGCCCATCATCGACCCTGCCGCTGCTGGTACTTACTGGGAAACTTGTGCAATCAATACACCGTGAGCCCGCCCTGCTCCTGGGAATGCAAACCTGGAGCAGCGCACTTAATCTTGAGGCTGGCTCTTGCTCCCTGCTCTGCTGCTAAAGCTGGCGCTTGGCCTGCTTGATGCGGCATTATTGCTGCCGGGGTCAGCGTGAGCCGGCGTGGCGAGCGCTGATGAATGGCTGTGTGTGATGGAGCACCTCTCCTGCCCAGCCAGGGACATCTCATAACCATGGACCATAAGTGTGCATGCAGAAACCTCATAGCTTGGTTGTGAGCTCATGTAGAGAAAGCTAAAGGAGTCACTGTGTTAGTTTGGAACAACTATTTGGGAAAAAAGAATGAATGAGGAAAGCAAGGTTTATTAAAACTTGAAGAAACCTTCCCCTTTGTTATGAAATTGTAGGAGTGGCTGCAGATATGCATATTTTCCTGCCATCTTATCTGCATTGGTTCCTTTTCCTTGTAAGGTAAGAAAAAGAATCTCTGGCCTTCCAGATTATTTCTTAACACAAATTATCTCTTCAGGAGTTTATTTTGTTTCAACTGTGCTCTCTAACACAAGATTTTAAATTTTGTTTGAAGCTGATAATATGGGATGAGACTGGGAGCTCAAATACATCTTGCAAAAATTAAGTTTCTCTTCTCTAGAGAAGAGAGAAATCTTTGTGAATGAAACAAACTGCAGAAAACTCATCTTAATGCTGGAAAGAACTTTCCATGAGGTATCTTCCTTAAAAAGAAAAAGTTGAAGTAACCAAACAATCATTTCTGGATTTATCTAGTGTGTTAGCCTTTGATTCCATAGGTTTTCCACTTCTCCTTCCTCTCTTATGGACGTTGACTATAACATCCAAACAAAACCCAAAGAACAGCTCACCCACACAAAGTGTGGCACTGGGTCACCACTAAAACCACAGGCCAGCAAGAGCTGAAATGGGCACTCTTACTCTGTTCCACAGCTGATTCAAAGTCAGATGATTGTGTTTATGGATCCAGAGATTCATAACTATGGAATTGCTTCTTGCAGGTGTAAAGCACTCCAGAAAATCGATACAGGAATACCTGTGCATTGTGATTTGAGGTACATTAACCAGCCTTGCGTAGGCAGCTGTTGTAAAGTCTGTACTGAGGAGGACCTGAAAGCTGGTAGGGTAAGTCCAACACCCTTTGTGGTCAAAACCACCCCTTAGCCTGTGGACAAACATCACTCTTAAGAAAAATGTGTATTCTACCTTAGAAATTCCAATCCTGCATGCTGATGCTTTACAGTAAAAAATTCAGCTGTCCAGTGACGTGTCCACTTGAACCTTAATGCTCTTTCATCACTGTGAGTGTTGCACATGTTTGAAAACTGTTCTGTTGAAGGCAAGAGCTTTGCTTCAAACATTTGCCTGTTTCCTAAACCAGTCCAATGGCTGGATGAGTTGCTGGGCAATCCACAGCATACTTTGTAAAGACAAATTCAGTGCTGACATTTTAAAATAGTATTTGCATGATGTTAGTATTTATCTAGCCATAGACCTTTGATTGCTTTGTAATACTTAACACAATGCTCCCCAAAATCTTTCCTTGCCCTTTTTTTTCCTCAGCCCTAACACATGGAGATGAGATTCTTACTAGATCATTACATTTTATTACAGAAGACCTGCATTTATATAAATACAGATTTAGGGAAGAATAAGTGTTGGAAGGCAGAGTTAGCTGATGAGAAGTGAAACTACCCAAATAAGGCCTGTTGGTTTTAACTGAGTGAAAGCCACATTATTCCTGGTCATGACTGGACTTAAAAGTTGTGAGTTTCTGGCATAGTCCCTAGAGTGTGACTCACTGTGACAGTGGTTGTGCTGGAACTTTTAGTGCTTTATTCTTCAATTTTGCCGTACTGCATGAAGTTGTGTACAGATTTTGTGAAATAAAAGAGCCTCTTTTGTACATGCAAACTGCTCCAAACTCCTGCTTTTTATTTTCACAAAGAGCAGCTAGATGCAGTGAGGGATTTTTGTTTTCTGCTGGTTCCATTTTCTTGTACAAAGGCAGTGCAGGCTAGGAGAGGTAAGCCAGTGTGTTAGGTCATTCTGGGCAACCTCAGAGGAATGAGTCCTAATTTTGTAATACAGTAGCATAAGCTGATATGTTTTTACAGGTATGGGAGTCAGAAAAATTAGTTTGGACCAAGAAACAATTTACAAGAAATAATATGGAGGAAGCTGATAATTCAGCAGCTCCTTGTAGTCTTTCATTGCTTGTTCCTCCCACTGCAGTGCTGCCCCTTACTTTGTGTAGTTCTTCTGAAATGTCTGAAAATGATCTCTTGCAAAAATATAATTCATAAGAAAACCCTCATCCTGCAAAGAGTGTGGATGGTTTTGTAAAGGAGACTTCACTTATTTTCTGACTGAAATCCTTTTTTTCTTGGTTATAACTGTGGCAGGAAGCAATAGCATGAGGTTGGTATGGAAATCTGCAAATGGTCCAGGGTACAAGGGAGAGATGAGACAAGGATTTGTGCTCAGGTCTTTCCCACTGAGCTGGTGCTCTGGTGTCCAGCAGCAACAGCTGCAGGTTTTAGACATGATGGCCTTATTGAAGACTTCTAAATTGTATTCTAAGAGCTAAAGCACCAACATGGGAGAGGGCAGAGTGCACATTTGCAACTGGTAAAAGAAGTGGAAGGGTGTAATTAAGGATGCAGGAAGTAGACAGGGTCCTTAGGGTGAATCAGAGATCCAATTGAAGTGAAGTAAGTATTAAAAAAATTTAACTAAGCGTAAGGTCTATTAGGTTAGGCAGCAATTGTAAAAGGAAAAAATCCTGAAAGCCCCATTTCTGAGATATTTAAAACTGAACAAGTCAAAAGACCAGAAAATATACAGTAGATAGCATAATATAATGATAGGAGGATAGACCTACTCCAATAGGCCTATTTAATTTCTATTCCTCTGAGTCACTTAAGCTATTTATGCCTAATTTTACATAGTTATGACTACAGAGTATAATCATCCAAATTGCAATAAAATCCTTATAACAGATTAATAAAAAAAAGTGATGTCTCATTTTGCTTCAGTGAGCTAACTTGCCTCAGGAATGAATGACAATCCATGCTGCTGGGGCAGCAGCAGGGTCACCAGTGATGCATTTAAGTAATGTTAAGTCCTCTACTCAATTATTATCCTGTATTTTGTTTTTCCAGAAGTAAAAGCCACAAATCAGAGGGTCCTGAGTGCTGTAAAACTATGAACTACAATACATACTCCAGAGCTCCTTCCCATTCAGCTCTTTACCCATGAGGAGGTGATGCTTTGGCTCATTTTTGGGCTGGTACCCTTAGCCCCAAGTCCCGAGTTGTGTGGTATTCTTTTCTATAAGCAAGAATGAGCTGTTAACACTTGGCATGGCAAAAGATGCTCTGAACTTTACTAAGAACTGTTTTGGTGTTTGTAACTGGCACATAGCATATTTTTAATTTCCATCTAGCTAATCATAGTGATACACATGTTGTATCATCCTGTGAATGGTCACTGAACTCAGCCCTAAGACAACTGATTGTGACAGAGAGAATTTTGAGCACAATAAATGTAAGTTGATTGGGAAACATATTTATTCATCACATTTATTTTAATTAGAATGGAAAGTGATGTGGAATTCCTATTTTGCAAAAAAAATATAAACTGTTACCTACTAATGGGTTAAAAATAAACAGAAGCCTTGATATAAAAAAAAGACAAAAGAAACAGAGAGAAACGGTAATGACAGTTTTGAAGTATCCAGTACCTGTTGTGACAGGAATAACAAATTAATTGGGACTATAACGGATTCTTTGTAAAGGTGAAGTAAACACACTTGACTGTATATTTTTCACCATCAGTTAAGTCTCAATTGGTTCTAAAAATAAACAGAAGACATTGAACAGTTTTAATGGATTTTGACACCTAGGTATTATGCTGTCACTCCAGTATAAATGAATCATAACTTTAGACTGCGCCAAGGAATTACTACACATTTGGAGAAAATTTATGGTGCACGGGGCTTTGAATCATGATGTGATATCAAAACTAAAGTCACAAGAGGAAAAAAGTCTGGCATAAATTATTATTTACCCAAGCCACACGTATCCAAGTGAACGCAACAGGTATGGTTTGCAGGGTTAGTTAGAAATGCCACTATAATTTCTTGGTGTTAACACCTCTCTGAGTGGCTGTTCTGGCTGAGCTCCCGGGGAGCTGCATCCAGAGGGGAGCTGAGCACAAATGCTGGGCAAACCACTGCAGCTGCCAGATGTTTGCTGCTTCTCAGAATGTGACCTAATTAAGGGTTTACCAATGAAGAGGTTAAAAGAAAGAATTTCAGCGTTTGAATTTGCAGTTATGTTAGGCTTAAATTTACTTATTTTAATATCTAATGCAGGACCTGCAGATGATTAATTTCTTACTTTGGGGTCAAAGAGACCTTAAACTTTTTGGGCTGGGAACATCTGCAAAGTGATGGGTTGCTGGGTTCAAGTTGGTTGTCTAATTTGTGGTCATATAGGTTGGTAAGCCTTAAAATATACAGCATATAATATTTGTTGAGTCTTTGTCTTGTAATTTATTTGAAAACACAGTAGTTTGTGCAGTTGCTTAGTCAATGAAAGTATGCTTTTTATTACTTAATCAAGAAAACAGGTATAGACAGGTATACTTCACAGGAGTCTCAGTTGTGTTCAATGCACAAGTGCAGAGTTGAGGGATTTTTAAGTCCTCATCAAAATGATCCTGTTTTTAAAAACACTTGTTTTTCAAAGCACAAGGCAGGTGGGTGTAAATACTCCATCTACAGTACTTTTACAACTTCCTCAACAGTTCCTCCTGTTTTTCAAGATATTCTGAACTCATCTTCTCTAGAATTTTGGCTTAAAACCCGACCTTTTCTTCAGAGTTTATTATAAAATTATAAAGAGAAGATGTGCAGTTTTAAGACTCTATTAAGCAAAAAGGAGCAAATCCAAAAATGATTATAAGCAGGCAGAGAAGAGGTTTTGTCCAGAAATCCATAGTGTATTGGTTTGTAGAGCTTTCACACATTCTGGCTGTAATGCTTTACAAAAGTGGATTGATTCACTATTTTTGACCTGCTGGGAGGCTAATCATTTGTTTAATGACTTTAGTAATCTTCCCTTGAAGCAGTGGCACGGGTGCTGAGCTTGCTGCTGATGGCCGTGAGGCTTGAGGTCAAATCCTTACCTGATACAAACACTCTGTTCCTCCCCAGCCAAGCCTGGCAGCCCTGCCTGCCTCTCTCTCCTGCTCTCATGTTTCTTTTCCAGTCTCCATCCAGATGTTGCCCTTGTGTGGTGCTGATGCCAGAGTGGGTGGGTGGGTATCCATCACCCTGCTCCACAGCTCCAAGGAACTTCCAAAATCTGTTGTGTGACTGCAGCTGTAAAAAGTGTCCTATTTCTGCAGCTGCCACTGCCTCTTGCTGCAGCTATTAATCTTGTAGAGGAGATCAGTGCTATGTTTGAAACCAACTTTGTATCATCTTTTATTAACCAGGTTAGTGCTGAATGGCTGTCACCAGGTGGAGAGCTATGCAAATGACACTAGGGGTTTGCCCTATTGCTGGACTGGGGGAAAGAAATGGGGAAAGAAGACCATTGGGTTTGTTCCCTGGAAAACAAAAGAAGGAAGAAGCATCCACTGTTGAAAAGTCTGAGATTTTTTTCCCTTTGGTTTAAGACAATTTCATGTACTTTATTCTTTCTTTGTTAGGCTGATGTAAGCTTCAAAGTAATTTTTAAAATGGGAAAAGCCCCCAAGGACAGTGTAAGGATGCAGTTTAGACTTTGCTGCAAAGAAATGGTGCTACTGGCATTATCGTACCCCAAAACTCACTTGAATGGCCTGCTTTATGCACTAACCCTGCCCATTTTCTCTTAAAAAGAGTCCTGAATGGTCACTGAGGGGCAAGGCAGTTGTCTGTAAAGTGTTCCCTGTGAGACATGGTGTTTTCCAGGGCTGATGCTGGCCAGGGTGTGTTCACCACCTGCCTGTTGGGAGAAGTCACAACAAAACCTTACCACTCCCAGACTCCTGTAAGTATGTTTTTAACTTGCCTGCTGGGCTCTAGTGGATAGTTGTAAAATGTGCATGAGGTATAATGAATTGGTGAATAAACACTTCTGTGATAGCCACCTCTCTCCCCAAAACTGCTGCCAAAGCTTTGCCAAGCAGTGGGAGCTGCACACAGCTCTCCCTTGGGAGCTTCCAAGGTGGAAAGTCTCAGCTAATCAGAAATATGGATGTGTATATAAAATATGCATTATTCTAATCCGGGTTGTTATGGGGGAAACTGCATCCCACTGTGAGCATAGAGTCTCCTCCCTGGTGGCAGCTGGTGTGTGAAAAGCATGTGGAGAAAGACATGGGGAGGATGTTTACTGTGTGCATCCTGTGTGGGTTTTAATGCTTCCTCAACCTGTAAAGGGAAATTTCCTGGGCAAAGTAGGAGGCCTGTGTGAGCGTCCTGAGCTGGGGTGTTGGCAGGACTGCTGAGATTCCTGAGTTTATCTGGTGCTGACAGCATCCATCCTGAAGGGGATACTGCATCGTGGGGCTTGGCATCCAAACATTTTTTATATGAGTTGTGAGCAGAAGTACTGGTACCTAAGAAGCTTCAAGCAGATTAGTTTTTTTAGCTTATCCACCCAACACAAAATGAAAAGGTGGAAGATACACAACACATCATGACATATTTTCCCCTTTACTTGTTTCTAATATGTGCAAATGACATTTTTAAATACTAAAAATTGTTCACCTTGTGTTTAAAATACTTAAATTGGCATCTAATTGTCTTGTTTCCTCTGAAATTATGCTAATTATTATAGCAATTTATTAATGCAATTAATTTTATAAAGGTCTTCAAGTTTATTTCCCTGTTAAGAACCCCAAAGCATTCTCACAGTACCATTACTTTAAGGTTCTAATTTTAGGTCTTTTCCACTTTGTTTATTTGCAGTGTGGTAGCATTTCTTTTTGTCACTGAGTACATTACTTAGGCATTATCAATTAATATAATATATATATCAATCTAACAGGTATGTTTCTCTGGTACTAGACATGAACAATTAAGATTTTTACCTCGTGGGCTTTTTCCTTAAAGGGGCTATTCTAAAATTTTTCTTCTGGTGTTCTGCAAAATCTAAGGTATTTTGTTTTCATAAATTATGAAAGGAAAATGTCACAAGCTATCACTGTTTCTGTGCTCTGCCTTTGCTGACAGCTGTATGATGCTCATTCAGTGCAGCAGATTGGGAGCTGAAAGTTTCATCAATAAATATGACTCTGATGGCTTCATGTCAACGGTCAAGGTAATGGCCTTTTATTATCCTGGAAACACACTTCCACAAGGAGTGGGTGTATTTTTCTTAAATTCTTCTGAGGATAATTTTTTTTTAACTTTTGCATAAAATTTTAGTCATTGTCCTCTGTGACTGATATATAAAGCATTTTAATAAAAGAAGAACAATAGATTAATTTTTATTTATCACTGCATGCTGAGGAAGAAAGAAATTAAGAGAATGCTGAATTGTCTCACTGTAAACTTTGTGATGACTGTAGAAGTATTTTATAATATTTTGAGATCTTTGAAAAGGGAAACATGCAACTGACATATTTGTAAAAATATAAAATGCAGCACTGAGAGATTTGCAATGTTAAAAATCACAGAACAGCTTTATTCTGCACCAAATGTGGATGAGACATAATTTTGTATTTCACTGAATTTTGAAATTTTTATTATTATGGTTAAAAATATTAATTTTTAAATGGAATTTTCCAGTCCATTGTACTACTGAAGAAAAATATTGTGACACATGTATTTACTGCCAGGAATAGTGTGCATTCATATGAGAAAGAAATGAGCATTGTGATATTTCAACATTGCACTGCTCTTCTGTAGATTAAATACTTTCTAATATTTATAATGTTTTTGCAAGTTTTAACTTTTCTTAAAGCTTTTTAAAGTGGTCTAGTAAATGTATTTATTGTTAATGAAATTAGATTTTAGTAACAAGCTTAGATAGGTTTCTCTATCTGGCTAGTTAGATGGTCAATATTTGGCCCTCAAATAGTAACTTGTAAATAAAAATCTAGGGAAAAAATATACACCTACCTCTACAAAAATAGTTCTCATTCAATGGCTGTGCTGTCATTTTATATTTTATCCAAGAGTTTTAACTTATAAGATTTTTAGAATATCTGACTAGTTTTAAGTGTCTATGATTCTCAATCACAAAGTTTTTGATTCGCAAAAACTTCTCATTAAAACATGAATTCCACAATACAGAAGACAGCTAATTTTGATGAATTTCAGCATATCTGGGAGAACTGACAGCTGCCAATAGATTAACATATTAGTGTGAAACTATTACTGGGAGATGCTGCTTTGGCCCTAATAATGTGAGGAATGTGGCCCCCTTTCATGTGAAAACTGTGCTCATTTGAGTTTAAAACAGAAAACTTTTCTGCATGGAGTTTTAGCTTCCATCTGTGTTACAGCATTTTGTAGACTTTCTTTAATGGAAACCATACTAAAATCAAGCTGGAATTCCTTCCAGGTATTTGAGGAATAAAAAAATCTCTACAGCACCCATAGAAACAAGGTAATTTTTTATCATGTGTCTTAGTCTCATCTAGTAGTTCCTGTGATATGGTTTGCATCTGGTGGATCCTGCTTTTTCTAAAATAATATTGTTTATATTTTTCTAAAATAATATTTATTAATATTATCTCAGCACCACCAACTGGTGCTGAGAAAATAAGACCTCCCCGGTGCTGAGGTGTTGGGTGTGGTCCCGCTGCCCCTGTGGGAGCCGTGGCCACCGAGCCCTCCAGGCAGGGGATGCTCTGCTGGGGGAGATGCTGGGAGCTCCAGGGAATCTGAGGGATCCATGCCCTGCCCAGGCTGGGCACAGGGCTGGGGCTCTCTGCCCCTCTGCCACATGAAGAATTTGAAAGCACTAATTAAAAGTTATCTTACTAGCAGGATGCTGACTATGGGCACTTAATTGAATTGATGTGGACTGCTGAGGTGGGGAAGAGGACCAGAGTTAGGTGATATGGCCCTGATCTGCAGTAGAGACTCATCCTTGTCTTGTGGCTTCCTTTTCCTCTGCTGCTGGTAGAACTGCAAACTTAAAATTCGATCCTTGCATGCTAAACGGCCTCAAAAAAGTGGAGATATGAAGCAAATAAAGCAACATTTTACTGAAAGTTCATTCATCAAAAAGCTGCATATTTTGAAAAGGGTAAAAGTACTACTAGACCCATCAGGGATAAGTAAAGGCTATATACTATAGATTATTTTAATCCCCTTGCTAGATATAAAAGGGATAATTACATATTTGTGGTTGAAGCCATGTGGTGGAAAAATCAATACAACTTTTTTGTATGACACTTCATTAGTGTGAAAAATTTTAAAAGCTGAAAAGAACTGCCTTGCAATTAAATGCCTCTGCTATTTCAGATTCAGTAATGGGTTTGTATTATTATCTAGTTTATTTGAAATAGTGGTTGCACTATAGCAGTAATTGGAAAACATTGATTATGCACTTGTATATAGAAAACCTGGCAAATCATTACAGGGCATAGCAACAGTTAGTTAGCCTTACTAATGAAGCACTAATTGCTGTAAGTAGGTTAACATGTTAGTGAAACTACAGGGAGATAGAGCTTTGAAATCTTTTGTCTGTTCAGTGTTACGTATCTTTTTTTAAAACCTTATTTTAAGAAAGCTCATTTTGCAAGCACAAACCACAAGACTTTCTTGATGCTATATTTGGAATAATTTTGTAGATTTGGTTTGTGTAGGTTTTTTTCATTTAGATAGAAAGTCTCCTCTGGCACACTTTAGTCATATTTATGCTACTCCAGTCAACATGGTGACTTTAATGTATGTGAATGGCTAGCTGGAGTGAAAGGCTGGTTGGCTCAATTGATTTCCTTATTCTAATGCAATTATGTCATCCATGTTATATGCTTCTTGAACAATTTTTTTTTAAATTTTACTGTTCTGCGTTTGATGAGGTAGTAGCTAAACTGCTATATGACTGCTTGGGATACAATCTTAAAAAAATCCCTTTACTTTTTGAAAACCTGAAGGCCCCAAATCTCTCTAGTAAAATGTATTAGAAATAGAAATGGATTATTTTATTATAGCTATTGACTAAGAAAGACACATTGCCATTTCTTTAATTAATTATGCTACATTTGTGTGTGCTACTCCTTTTGAGTCAGGAGTAACTTGAACTTCACGGTTGCTATCTGCTTCAGAACGTATATTTAGGGTGTGGCTTAATGGACAGCAGGAGGGATGAAATCAGGACCCTTCCTGGAACCCAGGGTGCTTGCTGCCCATCCTGCTCAGAGCCCTGCCCTCCAGGAGAGCAGCAGGCAGCTCTCCCACTGCAGAGATGCCCCCTGAGGCCAAGGGCAGTCAGTGACTTCCCCCTGCCCTCGCCCTGGTGTCCCCCAGACTCTCCTCAGGGGGATCAGCGCAGGTTTGGCTGCATGGGGCAGGTCCTGCAGCTTTCCTTCTGTCCCTCCATCCCTCCGTGTGGCTCAGCAGCTCCACTGCATTGTCATACTGCTTGGCTGCGAAAGTGCAGGGCCAGGATTTCCTTGTTTTAAATAGGTGTTAAATTCTCTCCCAGATTCACAGGAATAAAGCATGACCCCCTAAGAAGTTGCATAATGACCCTGAGTTAGAGAACATCTTGGAACAATTCTTACATTGAAAAGTAAATGAATAACAACACACAAACTTTACTAACCAAGTGTTAGAAAATGCCAGTTGAGATTCTTACCGCATTCCAATTTTTAAAAAATAACTGTGTGTGGTTTTTCAAAAGATTTTAAAGGGTAGGAGGGATGTTTTAAAGGGAAAACTGTTTTCAGTTCAGAGCTAGCCTCAACTAGCTCTGCTTTGACTCAGCTTAACAATATTATACCTCTCTGTTCATAATAAAGAGCTGTTTTGTGCAAAGCAGCTCATTATTATGAATGTAAGGGCATGTTTGGACTAGTAAAGCAAATCATAAAAATTGCTGCCCATGTCACGTTTTTCCTTTGTCAATAAAAGATTTTCCTCAGGGTCAGAAACAATTATTGACCTGAGAAAAATCTCAAGTTCTGTTTGGAAATTTTACCTGGTGATTCTGGAAGTAAGGATGTGAAGTTTTCAAACTAAAAGTATGTGTGGTGAACATTATCTGCAAGGTCTTTGGTGTTAAGGAAATCACGACATCTGCCAATCTTTCAAATTCCAAAGGGTAAAGAATGAGGTCTGTTAGGCTGTCATCGAACATGACAGGCTTAATGTAAAGTTTATAACAGAAAAAGGGCAATCTTATTGTGGTTTATTCAGTTTTATGTTGCTTGTTCAGTAGAAAAGCTCATTTTTTTATCTAATTTATAGCATTTGAAATACCAAACAGATTTTTTACATATCTCCTGAGCTCTCAGCTCTTCTTGGCTACCCCTTAGTCATTCCTTTAGGGAGCAGTCTTAAATCCTTCCAATTTAGCATCTATGTGAGACCAGACAATTGTTTTACTTGAGCATATCCTTCAGTTGTTATAGAGCTATTTCTAAACTCCAAACATTTTAGTTTAATTACTGCTTAGAATATTTGCTATATTTTTATCTAGGTTGCCTCTCACTTGAGCCCATTGGGCTGAAGAAAGAATTACTCCCCATGCTGTTCTGTAGCCTTTCTTGTTCAGATCTGTAATTGGCCCTGTGTTTTTGACTTTTTGCTAATAAGCAGCTTACTTGCTCTCCCACTAGACTCAACCCACCACTTTTGTTTCATGAATTTTACAAAGGATTTTAATAGATGCTTTAGGCTATGCAAAATGTTATATGAAGGAAAGCATTAATGCTCTAGCCTTGACACAAAGGATGTGTGAATGGCTGCTTATCATTACCGTCAGGTATCAGAATTTTCATTAGGAGTTCTGGAGGACAAAAGGGGGAAAAGTGTAGCTATATGAAAGAATATTAACCTATACTGTGCAACCAACCACAATTGCTTAGCATTTTACATTAACTCTCTTCAGACACTGGCTCTCATTATTTTCACACATACATAATAACTGCTTATTATAGCGGTACAGTTCACACTGATATATTGTAGATAAGGTTGTGTCAGCACTTCCATTATAAACCCTATTTTCAGAGGTTTAAAAGGCAGCTGTAAAAATTTACTCCAGACAGAAGATTGGTTTTCCAGGTTTCTGCCTCGAGCAATTTTTTTTTTAAACCAATTAAAAACAATTGGCTGGTTTTTAAGCTATAGAAGTAAACAAAACAAATTAAGAGGTTTAAAGCATTTTTGCACTTCTGTAACTCACAAACCTTTATTAAAAAAGAGAGAAAGAAATTTAGACAACAATCTGTAAATGTTATACTCACCAGTGCTGTTCTGCAAATGAAGTATATACGGGGCATTGCAAAAGGGTAGTAAATCAGGATACTACAGCTTAAAATTGACTCCTGAGCACAGTGGATGATTCTTAACAAAAGAATTTATTTTAGCTCTAAAATATAAGCCTGGTCCTTCCTATCACCAAAGAAATATCTGATCTTTGTGAAGTGCTTATTCCTCCGAGGACTGAAAAGAATTGTTTCCTCTTAGGCTTCTCCTTGGGCTCTTTGGGAAACCAAGGTGTGATTTTGCTGTCCTGCCCATGGCAGCAGCATTCACTGTAGACTTGCAGTGTCTCCTCAGAGCTTTCCACTGAGATAAAGGTCAGGAAGTGGTGGAGGTTAAGAGAACTTGTGGAGATGGGCCGAGAGCCTTCCCATTTCTGTGTCTGACTGAACCTGCACCTCCACAGAGACAATGGAGCTCAGCTCTCTTCCCACTCTGCATTCCATGGATGCCTGTGGAGGCAGCCCACAGGTGAGCTGCCAGGTGGGGAGAGGCCCACTCACCAGCCTCCAGGTGATTTATGGCTCCAGTGACTATATGACACCCTGGCATGACACACCTTCCACCACCCGCGCCCTGAGTACCTGCAGCCCCTCATCCCGCCACAAATTCCCTGAAAGCTCTTGGGCAGAGCAGGAACGTGCCTCCAGCTGAGTCTGAGGGCTTGTCCTACAGCAGATGTGGTTCTTCCTCACCTCCCATCAGGAAGGCGAAGCCGTGGCTGCCATTTGCAGTGCTCTTTCCTTTAGCTGATCCTGTGAATATTGTGCAGGCGCCAGCATGGCGGGTGGAACGGCGCTGCTGGATTTTGCTCTCTAGCTGTACCTGGCAGTGAGAAAGAAAAATAACAACACACCCATACTTATGGAGGTTACTTGGGAGGTACCCAAATTATTCAGCTTGATGTCCCAACATTTCAGCCCATCTGTTCAAACAGGGATTTATCCACTACTGTGAATTGTGCCTTAGCATCTGCTGGGAAATATTATGCGTTAATTTCTGCAAATAGATTTAGGTATGACATTTCTGACAGTTGTTCAGCTGAAATGGATTAATAATGCATTTTTATGATCTTCTTTTCACTTAAAGATATACTACAGTGCAGTGTATTGAGATAGCACTAGTTTTAAAAGAAATATTTTAAATATATTTAAATAAAGTTGGCTCATTTGGGATAGAAATGGGCAAAAGAAAAACAGCACCCTCTGCATGTTCTTGAACCCTTGTCACTAATTTGGAGGTGTTTTCTGTATTTCCTCTTAAATTATTTCACAAGGAAATGTAATGTGCCAGAAATGTGGCTGGGAAATGCTACTACTTTCTTTATGATAAGAACAAAGCACCAAATCCTGAAGTTTTTCCTAGGTATTGTGTCTGTTTGCAATATGGCAAGGTCCCCATCACAGAACTGAGTCAAGTGTCTGGAACTTGGGAAGAAGTACAAAGGCACCTGGAGCAATGGCAGGATTTGGATTAAATTAAAGCCTATCAGTTGTGTTTTGAGGTGGCAGTTCATGCAAACTGGAAAAACATGAGAAACACAGCAAGAGTCCATGGAGTATCCATAATCTCATTTGTCTGCCTTGTGAGGCTATAGCTATACAAGCATGAAATATAATAGGAAAGAAAACACAGGAAAGAAATGTGAAAAGGTAGCAAAGTTCATGCATCATAATGTAGCTTCTATCTAAACAAAAATTCAAATTTAATTGTAAAATTGAAGTGGCTCTGTAAAGCTCATTAGGTATAAGCCATCTAATGTTTTAAATTTTACAAAAAAGAAGCAATTTGTGTTTGCAATCTTATAGAAGAATTGCAAATTAAAAATTGAGACAAAGGATCAGGCAGGTTTCATCTGGGCAAAACAATACATGTTGTGTTCCAGTTCTCTGATCTTTCTTGAAAAAGCTGTTTGGTTTGTGCTTATTCAGCAGCTAATGAAGATAGGATATATCTCATTAGTTTTTTTTGAGCAATGCACCCAGGTTTACTGAAACTGCAAGAACCCAAAGAATGAATATGCAATCAGGAAAAATGGAAAAGGGAAGAGCACTGTTTAATATAGTCTGGATACTTTCCATTTTATGTATGCTAAGATGTAGGTTGCCCCACAGTATTTAGTGTTGATGATGCCTCACCACATTTTCTCCACTACATGGAACTGTTTCCATTTGTACACAAGGAGATAAAAATATAATGGCTGGGCTTAAATGACACATTGTAGTTATCTTGAAACAAATAACTAAAAAATATCGTTGAAGAGTTTGACCTTTTCTGCAGAGGAATTTAGATTTTAAATATAGGCAAGGAATAGCTGAGTACAAATTTTGCCCAGCTTTCTGTCAGTGCTTTGATCACAGGACGGGCTCCTAGTCAAGTGTTCTTCCCTTCAGTTCTCCATAGGCCTACAGAGGCAGTATTGCAGATGGGTGTTTCTCTTTTCAATCTAAGAAGAGCGGGTAAAAGCAGCCTTGTGCCAGCCTAGTTGGCTGAGATCAACTGCAGGCAGAACAGAGATGGTTTACCCTGGTGGGCCGTGGTTGGATTGGAGCTGTAGGGTTTGTCCCTTGGGAGGTGTAAGAGCAATGGAACAAGCTCAAGCAAACTATGGCCCTCAAAAGTGAAGATACAGCCAAGAGTGTGAATTTATCTCTGATCCTAAATAATGTAAGTTTTGGTGTGGTTTTGGTTTGGGTTTCTTCTGCTTAGTTCTAGTTTATCCTCTAAAAGTAGGAGAAACAGATGTGTTAACTATGGAATAGGGAACACAAGGCAGGTTCTATAAAGTGTTGGTATAATGCACACCACTTCAAATAATTGTAAACTATTCACAGAATTGCATAGTCTGTAACCTTTTGAGAGCAGAACTAAAGAAGCATTGAAAGAGCAGGGTGTTGAGTACATTTAAAATATGTGGAGAAAGCTATATAAACTCCCCAACACCTTTGACTAAAGGTAGATATCAATAACTAAAATGCCTCCAAACACAGAGGCATGATTCAAAAAAACAATGCTGCTAACTTAAGAAACCAGTGAAAATTTATTTTCTCCCCTTATAAATTAGCAACATTTTCTGTAAAACACTTTGACAGCGTTGTCTACAAAGGACAAACCAGGCTGAAAGCCGAGTTGGAGACGAGAACAAAACTTTCCTAGTTGGCTGCAACATTGTTTAACTTGAGCATAGGGATCCACCTTAAGAAAGGTCCGAGGAGCGAGATGGAAACCAAATACAGTCAAAGGAAGTTGGGGATGTGGGTGTCAGGTTGTCAGTAATCTGACAGCTGTGGTAACTACCCTCTAATCCAGCAGCTCCAGCCATGCTCCCGGCTGACACCGCGAGGACTGACTGACAGCTGAGGAGCGGGCACTTCTTACAGGCACAAGTGACATCCAGTCTATTAAGGCTGACAAGCACAAAGCAGAGATTTGCCCTGAATGGTTTGGTACTGAAGCCTAGTAAAGGGGTTATTTGAAAGGTCTTAGAGAAAGTGTCAGACTCAAGCTCAGATGATAACAATATTGTAATGATAGCGCTGGACAATGAAGTGCTATGATTGCCCATACAGGCCAGAAAGATTGCATGTGGATATTGAGCTCCAGAAGCCAGTTTACAGCAGCAGGTTCTCAAAGCAAACTTGCAACAGCTGTAAACACGCTCTATGTCAGAAAATTAAATATTTTTTTTTCCAGTGGATAATAATCTACTTGCGCCTTTGTTACTTTTGCTCTAGTGCCTAAGGAAAATACAGGAGAAGGGCAATTACTGCCCACCCTGTAAAAGATAGAAATAATGGAAGTGTAACACTCAGCATCTTGCAGGTTGAATCAAGAATGTTCTCAATATTGAAAAACTACATTAATAATTGAAATAGCTGTGTCCTAGTCCAAATGTTAAGTAATGGAAAAATCTGGGCATGATACTGTAAATTCATTCATAGATGTGCTCAACAAAAAGGGGCTAGTAAGTAAATATGAAAGCATTGTGTAGTAGTTAAACAGCTGACTGGTATTGTTAGGCTCCAGGTGTTACAAATGTGACCCCTCATTATAGCACTGAATCTACTATGGACTAGCACTTTTTAATATTCCTTTGAATGTTCCTGAGATGCTTCTTTTCCAGCAAAGCTCTTAAAATTTTCGTATGCTTTATTTTTCTTGTTTTTCATATAATATACAATATGTAATCACATGATGAAGTGAATTTTAAAATTTCTGTTTACACAGAAGCTTAATTCTGTAGGCAGCTGTCTCTTTATTCCCATTCTCCATAGTACCATCCTTCAGATCCCTCATCTGGCACCCACACTTGGTGGGTGCTAGAAACCACATGTATTATCTGGATTTTCAAGTAGAAACACCAATCAACAGTTTAAGCCACCCTATACCATTTAGTAATTCTTCAAACACCTGTAAAATTGTTTTCCCAATATCAAAGTGATCCTGAAATTAGGTTTTATTTTGTGGGGTTTTTTTGTTTTGTTTTGCTTGTTTTAGTTTTAAGTCTTTTCCTCCGCCCTCTTTTCTTCCAGATACTTTCAGTGAGTCACCCCTTCTTTCCATTAGATTACTTTATGTAGCCCCAGTCTATGAACTGAAGCTACCCTAAAAGAGCTAAGACTCAATTTTATGTCTCTTCTGCTTGTTGACTGCATTTTCTGGGGAACATATGTTTACAGGCAAAATTATCAGATTAGGCTTAAACCACCTCAGATTCTGATTGCCGAGGAAAAAGAATGAACAAACAATAGTCACTGACTGAAGAATGAAGAGTTTACAGGGGAAAAACCTGCAGTTTTTTCAATTTCAAGGGTTTACAGTGCTGAAACCTGCACATGGTTTGATTACCAGTAGGTGAATAGTCAAGGCTGGAGTAATTTTCATCCATTGCTACCCATTGTCTAATTATTGCCTTTAAACAGAATTTTTTTGAAGATGAAATACCAGGGGTGGAAGCCCTTCTGTTTGAAGACAGGGGCATGATTGCAGGCTTTGCTTCAGGTGTGTGGAAGTGCTTGCACCTGTAAGTGGCTGTAGGAGTGGGCGTTGCTTTCAGAGAGAAGCCAAGGCAGAATAAATGTGAGTGTGGCCAGTCCTGCCCAGCCCAGGGTGCTGTGGACCTATCACATGGGTGTGTTATATGGTCTGGCTTAATGAGATCTGTGGGTTCTGGATGAGTTTTTGGATGTTAGTGTGAACTGACAACATCGTGACTTCTTTGCTGAGGTCCTTTATGCTGCCATGAAATTTAACAAAAGTTCTGCTCTGAACTGTACAAATTATTGTTTGCATCCTCCATGTGTTTTGGATTTTTTGAACATTTATGTGATGTCGGTTGCAATGTTTTGAGCTGCTGAGACCAATGAGCAGAACTAAATGTGTGAGTGAAAGTATTCTGTGTGAAGGTCAAACCTCACTGTTTGCATAAGCAGTCAATGGGAAGTAAGTGAAAATTATATGAATATATTAAATGTAGTTAATAATCCTGTAAAATATACAGCATACTTCCTCATCTATTCCATTATATACATGTGCATGCTTATGTATAGATGTAAGCTGTTTTCGGTGTGATGGTTTGGTTAATTTGGGGTGGGAGTGAGTTAATGTTTTTGTGTATGTGTGTTTGGGTTTTTTCTTTTTTTTAATTGGTAAGCTATGATTTGTTTTTATTTCCTTGCTGCTTAGTGTTTTATTTCAACAACTATTTAATGTGACTTTTTTAGCACACTAGACTTTACTTAGGGCAAAAAAAAACTTGCTTATGGATCTTTGTTTCTAGAAGCATAACACAAATACATAACTTTTGGCAAGGGTTCAGTAGAAAGAATTACCTGAAACTCGGTGCCAATATATTCCTGTATTTGCTGTTCTAAACTAAAAACCTGATCAGTAACTCTCTTGTAGCCATCTGTCATTTACAAAATGACACATCCAATTTAAAACCACTAGGAAACAAAATGTTTAATCAGAATTTTAGGAATACTTGCTAACCATGAATCTTGAAGACCTAACTACTTAGCTATTACTGTGCAATTTATCTGACAAGGGGTGTCATCTATTGCAGACGATGTACAAGTGCAAGTCAGCATCACCTTGAGTAGGTTACTTTATTTGTCCTTTGTCCCAATTTTCTAGTCTGTGGAATGGAAATAGGGATTTTCCTATTTATAGGAAAGGGATTGACAGGACAGAAAGTTCAAGTGTATTTCTTACATGGAAGTCTTGCACAAAGTTTTTACTATGTGTGTCTGCCAAAGGTATTAGAAAACAGTGAAGATTTTTGGATTTTAGTGTGAAGCTTTATGGTGGAATTATGTGACTGGGGGATTTGATAGGACAGGAAGCCTGTTGTAGTTTTTTGTTTCTAGAACATAACTAAAAGGTATGAACACAGAGTACTGAAATGCAAAGTTTAGTGATGAAAATCTGCCCAGAAGTTTTATGCAGAGGCTGATTCCTGGGTCATCAAACTCCCTCCCTTTGTAGGTTAAATTTTGTTAGACTTTTAAAACTGAGGTTATGCTTGTAATAGTAATGCTTGTAATATACTTTGTAATAGTAGCACCGTAATTTCCTAAGTTACAGAGTTACCTTGCATAAATACACAAAGCAAAAGAAAACCTGTTCAGCTTTAACAGATGGGACAGATGTGAAATGATTCACCCAGGATCACCCCAGAAACAGGAGGTCAGTCACAAGCAACTCTAGGAAGACTCAGGGAATTAGACTGCCCTGGCTCCTTCAGGCTCCTCCTTGGAGTGATGTTCTCCTTCAGGCATTGTCCTGTTTATCTTCTTTCACGTCTCCAAATAGAAATTTAAATGCGTTGCAGAAATAAAATTTTAAATATAAGTTATATTGGGAAATAGAAATGCCCAATGATAAAAACAGAAGCAGTATTTCCTGGGTGTGTTTCAGAAGATGGAGCTCTGACAATGATGTAAGCTCTTTAAACCAGTCATAGAGCCAACAGAAATGTAAATCTTTATTAGCTTCTGTGCTTTATTATACTTTATTATATGCCATTAACAGTTATTTTTAAAATATGGTAAGTGGATTCATTTTCCATACAGTAGTTGTGAAAGCATTGCAGATGTAAAGGGAAAAAAATAGAGAGAATGACCTTTGAAGACGTGAAAAGAGAAAAATTGGATAATAAATGTTCAATCAGTCTGAGGTATTTTGTAAATCAGACAACTTTTATTTGGATATACTATTGTTTAACAGCCGGTTTAAATTGGGACCAGCATCCTGATTCTGGACAACATGGCTTTTATTGGAAGTCCCTGCCACTTTTAAACATCTTTAATACATTTTAAAAATAGAACTGTAAAAGCCAGTAACCAGACTTCAAAGGGAGGACATGTTGTGCCAGAATGAGGAAGCTGGTGCCGATTTTCACTGGTTGTAAAGCCCTGGGAGCGCCCTGCGGTCTGTCCCGCGGTGACAAACACCAGGAGCACAGGCAGCTGGCACGGCGCACCGCCCAGGGGACACAGGGAGGGTGGCACCCCGGTCACCAGTGCTGGGCTCACCCCTGTCCCAGCCTCAGCTGTCCATCAGTGCCTCTGCAGCAGGGCCTGGCCTTCAGGAGGGGATCAGTGGCACAGGAAAGCAGCTCATTAATGGCCAGCTGGAATGGCCAGGGGTTCTTTGGTTGCTTTTTGGTGGTAAATAATGGCAAATAGGGCAAACCAAGAGCTACCTGTATGTAGTGCCCTGTGTGGGGGCTGTACTGTCAGATTGTGCTCATTTTACACCAACCATTTAAAAAAAGATTTCTAACATGGTTGCATACCACTCCAGGAGTGGGTGAGTAGTGATAAAACAATTACCTATATGATGATGTTGGGAGAAACAGCCAAGAGGGGGAAAAAGAAAACACATTGATTTTTAATTTTTTTTTTGTGTTTCTACTTACTATGTGACACGTTTAAATATACTAAGGTGAGGACACAGGCTCTGCTAGGTTAAATTGGCTGTGCTCAACTGAGGCTTCACCAGCCTGAGCCAAAGACTGCCCTGGAGCTGGAGTTGGTGTCATTTAGTTGGTGTTTGTGGAGGATTAGACCTGGATGTTTCTCAGATGAGTCCTGGCAGAGTGCTGTGGTGCTTCAGCCACCCTATTTCCCTTGACTCACAAGCAGGTCCCATTAAAGGACCATTATTAATCAGTGTCTTTGCTTAGGAGTTGCTCCTGTGGCTACACTGCTGCTCCCAAGCAAAGCACCACAGCAGAGTGAGTCCCTTACTCTGCAGCTTTCTGCAGTGAGTATTTCAGAGCTACTAGAGTGCTATCCTGTAGGAAAGTATTGTCAGAACACAGCTCCAGATATCAGTCTGAGTAGGCTAAGAGAACTGGTTTATTGCCATCTTCAAATAGGCAAAGATGTGAAAGGGATCTCTCCAGTGACATATCTGCAGAGAATGTTCACCTGGGAATAGGCTAATTGAACACTTGATGCCACTGCAAACCTACCTATGCATAACTAAAATGAGCACATATTTGACAACTGCACTGCATTTAAAAAGAAATTTTAAAATGCAATGATTGTAGAGCACCAGGGCTTGATGTATCTGCTTAACAAATATTTTATTTATGAAAGATAGGTTCTGTGTCAATATTTTGGAAAATTAGGACCCAAAGATGTGTTTCACTAAAAATTTAGAGGAAAATCTTCTGGCAGATCATGGATTCAAGACCATTTAGGATTTTCTCTGGCTGTAGCTTCAGCATATCTTTCTGATTTTACTGTTAAAGAAAAATGAAGCTTTTTAAATATATTAGAATCTTAAGTCAATAGATGTTTGGCATCCTTTGCAGAAAAAAAATTGGATAAGTGATCCCTGATATAACTGAGCTATTTGATATTTTCACGTAACCATCATTATGGTTTCAGATCCTCTTACAAAACTTAAATAAGGTGTCTGAATAGCCTACAGAGGGCTCTTACAGGTCTCTCTTTCTTCAGTTGCCATGTCTAAAGGAAGTCAGGATTGGTTACAGCTGAATTTCTTCTAATATTTATTTCCCAGCAGTGCTGTATTTGTCTAGGGTTTCTCCATCTTAACAGTTTTAGAGTTTAGCTAACTCTGATGCTGCTACTGTAATTCTGCAGAGCAGGTTACCAACAGTGCCCAAGAGAGCTGCTCTCCCCCAGATATACTGTGTGGTGTTCTCTGCAAGGAAAGAGGACCCAGATTTCCCCACATGAGGGAATTTTGTTACTGATGGTGCTGGCCACACAGGCAGCCCTGTCCCTTGCAGGCTCTCCAGCTTACAGCCCCTTGGAGCTGAGTGCTGCTGCCACACACAGCCTGCCTGAATCCTGGCAGGGGCTAAAAACCCTTGGAAGAGATTGCTGAGTGCTGCACACTTAGCAAAGGAGAGTTTTTGGGGAGGTGGGTGAACCTCACCAGCTTCCCTGCTGGTTTTCCTCACTCCCATGCTCCCATATAGGTGTTCCCTATATGGAGCTACTCTAGAAAGGAGTGTGGCATTATCTCCAGCTAATATAATATACAATTATTATCTTCAGCCAATATAAGCAATTGCTGTCTGCCTGCTGAGCAGCTTTTCCTACCTGGATTGTGAGGTAGACCATGATGCCCTCGGACAGGACATCCAGTGGGGAACAAAGCACTATTGTTGGATTTCTGCATTTGAGAGCAGGGGCACACTGTGCAGGGTCCTGGCTAAGCTGGTGGCTCTGTGCCAGGGAGGACACTCCTTGTGGCAGAGGTCTCAGTTGCCAGTGTGGGAGCTGAGGTACTGGGTGTGCAGACCCTCCCTGAGAGCTGAGGCAAGGTAGTCAAAGAGCTTTGGGGGGGTTTGGCTGCCATCCTGGACATAAAAACCTTGTTGTTTAGCTAGGATGAGTATAAAGAATAATAAAAGTAATGAGAAAGGGCAGATAGGGGACTATGTGTGATAGTTTTGAATTTCTCTGGTTTTGAGTAACAAATGCTGATGTTTTTCATCCCGTGTTCCTTACAACCCCAATTTATTTGGCTATTGGATTCATTGTGGGTGTCACAGCACGAGCACAGAGTCAGAAACATAGCAAGGACCTCAGGAGAGTGCCTGATCTGACCTTTGCATGGAGACTGAATCAGGATGCTTGATTGCCTGGCTTGCCCTTCACAGGGCTAGCAGTGCACAGGTAGCAGCCCCTGCACACCTGTGCAGGTTCAGGCTCTCTCTGGGTTACAAGCAGAGTGTAAAGGGCAGCGGGCTGAACAAGGCGCTTGGGGAGGTCTCTGGAACCGATGCTTTCGCTGGCATCTATTAATAAGTTGGGGCTAAAACCTCTAGCTTGAGGAAGAAGCCAGCAGAGAATTTTACAGCTGTAGACAAATATCTGAAAGGATTTGGTTCATTAAGCATTAGCAAGAAATCACACAGGAATGTCTGAATATATTTTAAAAACAAATAAAGTGTAAGTTAAATACACAGAAGGCTTTCCTCTCAGAGAGTAAATGAAAATTTTCTCATCTTTTCTAAAGGTCTTCAAGCAGGAACTTTAACAGAGTTTAGAAAAAGTGTACCAATAAATGTATATGACCATTTCTTTCACAACCATTTAACAGGATTCATTGGCTTAAAAATTCAGGAGAGAAATTAATGTTGGGATCTATGGGTCATCTCAACTCTTTTTCCCCAATGCCCCCGAGACTCTGCTGCCCATTATTTCTGTTTTGTGAAGAAAGTTGTTATGTAACAAGTGATAGGTTTGAGATCATTCCAGCCAGTAAGCATTCAGAGTTGGGTGGAACTGGGAATGATGGGCCTTGGTCTCCTCAGTTTGTTGCCTCTGCCTTTTCTTCTTCAAACACTCTGTACTATAAACTTATATTATTACTGCATGGCAGAAATCTTGCCCTCAATTAAGCTGAGGGAAGGTGTTAAAATTCTCCTCTGATCAGCATCAGAGGAAAATACCTGTTTGAGGAAGAAATGGAATGTCTGTGTGAATTGTGCTTATACTAGAACAACTAGAACGTTGAAGTGGCTCCTTCTTGAATATATGTAGTATTGGATATCAGGATGCTTGTTGTCTGGTAGACTTAGAGGTAGCCCTTTTGAGCTGAAGTTCTAGATTGGTTCAACACCAGGCAAAATTACAGAACAGCAAGTCTGTGTATGATATAAATGCTTGGAAACATTTGATGAGTTTGGAGAAAATAAGCAAATAATGCTTAGCACATTCATTCACAATGCAGCACATTAAAAAATTAAGAAATGTGCAAACTTAGTTAATTGTAAAAAACCTGAAGAAAATAACAACAAAAATGTAGAAAAAACCCACCTCCCTGAAGTGCTGTAATCAATGGAGTTAATGAAGTTCTGCAACTGCACTATAATATTCTCTTTATAAAAAAAGCATCCCCTACATTTCTTTTACTTCATTTAAAATATATTTCTTTTATTCTCAGAATAAGAAAGCACTACAGTTTGTATCAGTAAGTGCTATTTATTTATACTTTGGATTTAATTATATATGAAAATAATCATTCTGACTTTAACATACAGGTTGATAAGATTTTGGCTATAGAATAGAGTATTGCCAGTAAAAACTCAGTCAGAAGACTGAGTCTTGGAATCAGTATAAAAGTTATGCTCCTTCTACAGAAAAACATAGGAATAAATATGAATGATTTATCTCAGCACCTTCATTTCTTTCTTTTATTAAGAGTTACAGCCCTCTATATTATACTTGCTTTGTTTCAGCAACATTTTCTGGAATGCTGCCTAGTACTCTTTTTCTTACAGTAGATAGAAATTAAAAGAATATGAAGGTGCCAAAACTAAATAGTATTGATTGTTCTCTTTCCAGCAATATAATCCTTCCAAACCCAAACTTTTAATTCCTAGCATCCTTAACCTGTTGGCTAAGTAGTCTAAACTATGCTTCTCTTTTATGTGTCAAAAATGAGCTGGAAACTACTAACAAACAATTTCCTCTCATTTAAATTGTGAGAAACTGCTAACTTAGGGAAAGTTTGCTCTTCCATGGAAGAGATCTTAACTTAGAGGAGAAATTATTTTCATTGCATTTGGGAGGCTCAGATATGATGAAGTTCCATATGTGGCACATGAAATTGTCACAAGAGAACTAATCAAAGCAGAAGCAATATTAATAACAGCATTATCATTCCTTTGTTGTGGTATTTATCCCCACACTTAACATTTTACATCCCTGCAGATGCTCATACCAGGGAGAAGACAACCTTTATCTAGGGCAGTTTATCAATCCTTGTTGGTCTGGACTGTAAAGGAAAGGCTCATCCATATGACCTTTGTTCTCTTATTTTCTCCTTTTTCTGCTTACATCAGGAACTTGCTAGGGTTGATGGTGATATCTTGCTAGTCGGGCAAAGCATAACACAACTGATAAAGAAACAGGCACAGAAATGAGACCTGAAACACAGTAATGACAGGATATAGCCTTTAATAGGAGTTACCCTATGGGGATAAATCAGTGAGGAAAAAGAAAACGTAAATAAATGTATGAACCAGGGAGTTTTGTTAATAGAGTATCTGAAACTATGAAGTGGCATCCCCATAACTTCTACTTTGGTCTGCATTTTCTTATATGATTTTAGTGGGAAAAAATTGGGCTTTGCATTTGTTTTGGAGACTGCTTGGTGAATTTCTTTGAAATCAGTGAGGTTTGTGTAGGTCACTAATCTCAGATAATTGGTTCTGGAGGTAAGCCAGCTAAAGGGAAGCTCATCTTCTTCTTTAAGTAAGCAAGCAGTGCAGCATGACAAGGGAGGGAAAGGTCTGGTGATTTGTGCCCTAATGCCTGCTTCTGAGAATTGAATTTTGGATGTGTTGTGTGACAAAAGAATATGAGTCAGAACTTGAGATGCAAAGGACGAATGTATTGGGTCTTGCCACTACAGTGGGCTACTGACACTGTCAGTAAATTTGGACTGGGATGAATAAGTGTGTAAGAGAAAAGAAGGGTACAAGTTTGAGAAGAACATAGGAAGTCTTTTGGTTTAGCTACATCCAAGATTTAGATACTTAACTGCATAATAGCAGAAAGAAGAAAGAATTTTTTTAAAAAGCAGAAATGCTTTATTTTCCAAGATCTGGTGTAGCAGCAACAGCCTGTGTGGAATGGCTCCCATGCTCCTTCTGCTCTTGTCTGCAAGTTGTTCTTGCACAGGCAGGTAAAGATGAGTCAAATATTCCTCCAGATTTTTGTCAGTAGAAATAGATTCTGATACATACAACAGGCTGAAGAAAGAGCAGTTCTGCCTGTATTAAGTGTTGGCTTTCATTGCAAAACAGGATATGCTTTTGCCAGTTTCCAGTGGCAAAACTGGTGGTGCCACAGATCAAAGGACATCATCTGCTCAGTGCAGAGGGGAAAAGGAGGCAGCAGCAGGGCCATGGTTGAAGGGAAAAAACATGAAATATTAGAGCCAAACCAAAAAATGCTTGCCTGGGTAAGGTCCTCAGGACTGGGCCCTTTGGGAAATGCACACTGATGGATGCTCACTCTTACACTTGGTTGTAGAGCAAGATCAAGGCTTGTGCTATAGCTTTAATTTCACCTGTGGTAGGTGTACACCATGAGCTTTTTTCCCACTTAAACATCTGTGATTTTGAATTTCTGAGTTTGTTTTGACTCTCTTTTCAGAATTATTGTACATCCTTAAATGCCATTAATTTTGATTTGATTTGTATTTATTAATATCTAAGCATCTCTCAGGAGACTCCAGGTAGATTGCTAGAAAGTGTGTTTCCAAAATAAAACTTCCTTTGTTTTTAAAAATACTGACTGCTGAGAGAAGATGATGTGTGGGTTTTGTAGTAAGAATTCCACAGAAAGCCAGTTCACAGATCAAATTGTCATCAGATACAGTGGATTGAGAAATCATACATGCAGCCTTCTACTGCTGAGCCAGGAAACCTGTTGTTAGTGACAAACTTTAGTGGCAGGCCCATATGACAGGTCTGTCTCAAATTTGTTTACTTTTTGTATGATAGGAGCATTTTAACTGATGGAGGCTCAAAAATTTTTTTTAATGTTAGTGGTGATATAACATCTGCTGCACCAATCATATTTTTTCTGTTATAGAATTTTAAAATATGTTTAATTAATATCTTGGCAGAAAATGCAGCATGGAGAGCTTATGCCACCCAAGGACCCTTGTGGGGTTCTCTTAGTTCTCATGCAAACCTAAAAACTGAGCTGCAGCAATCATGGGTCCTGGCAGAACAATGCAAGGCTGCTTGCCTCAGTGGGCAGGCGAAGCTGCATTCTCTGTGCATCTCTGCTGTAGAGCTCAGAGTCTCTGCTGCATCCGAGTGCAGCTGATGTGCTGGGCTTTAGGTCACTATTTTCTTGTTGCAGAAGAGTGTGCTCCATGTGCATGGCTGTGTATTTGCTCTCACAGTTGTGCTTTTCTCACTTCCAGTCATTTTGTTAGTAGCCTGCTGGTGACCCCGGGATAATCACCTTTAATTACTTGGGGGAGCAAACATGGGATCAGCTCATTTGTGAGTGATTAGTGGGTGTGGAAATGCAAGGAAGCTGATATCTTTGGCCGTGTGTGCAAAGACACACTTGTGGGAGTGGGCAGTTTGTTCCTCTGTACGGCCTGTTAAAATGTTTGGCATCATCACTGTAGCACAAAGTGGGAGTTTGAGATCAGTGTGACGGGTCAGAGCAGTGGTGATGAGGGTTTCAAAAAAAGGAATCAGACTAAAAGCACTAAAAATCTAGGTCAGCATCTCAAATCACCTTATGAATATCACTGCTGCTGTTCAGCAGCTTACAATATCTATTTAACCCAACCTGAGGTTTATTTCATTAGAGTGTTTCTTTTAATGGTTTGTAAGTACTAATAGATGTGAATGTTATAAATTTTCTCACATGTGGGTGCATACAGTGTGCACTTTGTGTGTCTGCCAATGCAGACCCATATGCTATTTTTTAGATCCTTGATTATAGTGTGGTTAATGCATCAGCAGTACTTCTGCTGCATTAGTAAATGACTTTTATTTCTGTATGATCAGCATCACTTTGGGTCTGAATACACAAATATACAAGTTCAAAATTCACTTTTTTTACCACTTGCTTTCCAAGTAATGTTTAATAAAAAGTCATCAATTAACTAGAGCAGTAGGCATGTTTAGGTTCAAATATAGGACATTTGATGTCATAAAAAGAGTTACAAATGCTCTTTGCATATAATTAGCCTCGTGCTCAGGCCCTAATATTTCAAACACTTGGATACATATTAAATCAACGGAAATATTCATCTATGAAATGTTAAGCAAATGCATAAATGTCTTTGCAGGATTGGGAAGTAATTAGGTGGAACGTTAAAAAATACCATTATGATCTTATCTAATCTAAAAGCATGCAGTATTAATGCTTGCTATTTTAGTGGTTGTACAAGTACCACTTCCACAAACACTTGTGTATATGAAATGGGTATTTGCAAGAAAAATACTTAGAGGCTGGTTTAATAGATTTTACATTTTTGGCTTTCAGTATTAAAACGTGCTGTTACCACATTAATTTCCATCTAAGTGAACAGCAGCAACATGCTGCTGTTTCAGTGTGCATAAGCTTGGTGGCAGATTTTTTCATCAGTGGCCAGGAACTATTGCCTTTGTGATTACATTGAATTAAAAATGTATTAAAAACGAAGAGTCACTGCTTGCTGTAGAGAGACAGTTTGTCGTGCTACCAGTGTTAAGATACTGTTATTTATTCTGAAGAGCTAGGAATTAAACACTCTGCAAAAGAGGTCTGGGGGAGATGGCCAAAGTTAGCCTGTCAATAGCAGCAATGCATCCAGGACAGCAGTGCTACTGACTGGACTTGCAGGTTTTTTCTCTCCTTTCTCGTCTGCTCAGATGTAATATTTTTCACCTGCTTTAAATTTATTCATAGCATCTACTCCTATTTTTACTATTGTATGATCTTTGGTTTAATAGTGCAATATAAATGCAATCTTGTATTTCAGATGGTGATGGTAAGATTTCTTTTAGATACTTATTAATTGGCTTCTCAAATGGCCACCTTGAGGATGCATCCACTTGTGTCTGGTAAGTGTAGTGCATCAGCAATTAAAAACACCTTTTCCTGTAAAAGTACAGCTTTTGAGTTTTAACAGTGGCCAAGAATTTGGTTTATTCTGTTTTGTTTTGTTTTTAAAAAAATAAGTGGTGCTGTGTCTTTCTAATTCTGATTCAAAGGGACATAGCTGAAGTCATGGCCCCATAAGTGAAATGCTTATATATTATCAATATGTACACAGTTGGCTTTCTACTATTAACTGCATGTCAGAAATATGATATTGCATTTATATAGTTAAAAACAGGATCAACTATTTTGTGTTATGTATTCAAAATAAGGCAGCTGATGATTGCAGATTTTACCACCCAATACCTACGACTGTCATTGCATGACACATTTACACTTGTTCAAATGAATCATGCCTTTTTAGTTTAAAAAATGTGCCATTTGCGTCTGCATTCCTGCTACTAACAACATCATTAAAGTTTTTTGCAAATCTTGTAATAAGGAAAAAACACAGTGTTCAAGATGCATTTCATATATTCTGTGCTGTGTATCTTCCTGAAAAAAACATTATTCCAGACTGAGCAGTGTAACTCTTCTGAGGAAGTTTTCCCCTAAATCACAGCAGTAAACACTCCTTTCCATTTCCCATTCCACCAGCACTATTGCATGAGAGCTGCTGGTAAGCCCAGGCTTATTAGGCACTGAGCAGAACTGAAATTTTTCTGAGACACTGACCATTAGACAAACAGAACATCTTCCCTGAGAGACATCAGGGTCATGGCAGTAGCTAAAATTAATTCTTTTACTCAACATTATAATTTTTTTTCAATAGCAATCTGGTTCACTTCAATAATGTACCTAACTAAAAGAATCTTTTATAATTTCTGATTTATTTCAAATAATCACTTTTATTTCAACTAAATTTAAAATAATTAAAATTAAAAACAATTTCAAAGGTTCAGTGTCTAAAAAAAATTCAAATTGTGAAAGTTTTTTGGAAGTGTCAGTAAGACCGAAATAGCTAAAATGACAATTTTTAGCCAGCATGAATTTACTTTATTTTTAAAATCTGAAAAACCCAAGATGCAAAGGAGTGACTCTTCAGATGTCGCTTGTACTCAATAGATATATTTACCATTACTTAACATTTTAAGTGCTGATTTGAGAGTGCTCAGTACATTAAAAAGTTTGTAACCAAAACCCAAATCCTACAAGGATCTGAGAACCCAGTATTTAGGTTTTAAGTCCAACTGGCACAAAGGGGAATGTATCCAATGTATCCTGATTTGATCAACGTTTGTGTTGTTGACAAAACTGATTTTTCTATCAGAAGTTGACAGGTCATCAAAACAGATTTTTTTTGGTTAATAGAACTTTTTTCTTTGATTAAATGCTGCCAAAAAGGTTTTCCAGGTATCAAATGGGATTTTTTTTTTCTTTTTTTTTCTTTTTCTTTTTTTTTTCTTTTTTCTTTTTTTTTTTTTTTTTTGTTAGAGTAAGAGAAATTAACAGCAATATGAATGAGATGCCCATTTTGGGAGTCAGTTATCAGTTCACATCTCAATCAACTTGGTTTTTGTTAGGGTTTATTTTAGTGCTGAATAGAGAATAGTTTCAAAACCTCAATATTTTTCACAAAACTCTGCTGGTTTTCAACCCTCTTAAGGTTTGAGGGCTCTGAGTAAGTGCAAAAGGTATTCTCAAGCTTATAAGACAGGAGTGAATGTGTTTATTGATGCCCTTGAGGATCACATTGTGCAGCAAAAATTGGTGAAGTGAATAATCAAAAAATAGAAACATTTGAATGCATAAACTAAATTCTGTATATGTGTCCTAAGACTTGCTTAAGGATCTGACTTTAAGTATTGTAAACTAACTAATATTAAATGAAATTTAAACTTGATTGAGCCTCAGCATGGAGATGCCAACATTCAGATAGATTCATTAGCTGACTTGATTTCTCTGATAAAATTTACTAGCAGGCACTGCCAGAGGCCTTATCCTGGATGATGTTCATGTTGTTAACAGGAGCTATCACTGGCAACATGCACACAAAAAAAGGGAAAAGAATAGAAAATTTAAAACACTACAGTTATTAAAAAAAAAAAAGAGAGGCAAATCTGACATGTTAATATATTGCTATTTTTGCTTTACTTGTCACTTTACAACCAGTGTAAGAGCAAGAAGGGGACACAGTGGAAGTTTTTGTGGAGCAGGGCACGCCTGCTTCAAGGAGCTAGTGTGCCAATAGAGGCACACAGCGAGTGAAGCTAACATACTGGGTGAATTATGTGTCCCATCACACCAATGGCTGCAGAGCAATAAAACCACCCTAAGTGTTCTAGTTACAATCAATTACATCATGCTTTAATCACATTTTAATGATGTATTAACCAAGATTTCAACAGCAATTAGTTTAATGGGTGTTTGCTTTTTTTAAACTATTTTAACTGTGGCCATATCCAGTAAGATTAAGAAAAAAATAAAGCATTGATTGTGACCTCCTTCTTCTGCAGCAGTTTTGCATGATGGGAGTGAAGAGGGAGATTTTTCAGTTACTGAGTATTCATGACTGTTAAGTTAATAACATGCTATGCAATTATATACTGCGGGATTCTTCTCATCCACAAAAATTCTGCAAAATCTAACACACTAAACTGGAAAAAATTATTGCATCTCACATCCTTAAGAGCAGAAATTAATACATTGGTTGTTGCTATCTAGGCAAAGATTAAAAAAAAATCAGAGTAAAATTATTAATCATGCTAATCTTTAATAGAAGGGTTTAGAAAACTTCTGTGGCTGCCTGTAATTTTCCCATTGATGCATATTTTCCATATAGAAAACTGACAAACATCTCTGGAAATCCAGCTCCCTTTAAAGCACTCCTAAGGATATTAACAGAAAAAGAAAAGAGATTTCACAGCAAAACCCACATAAAAACCAATATTAGGAATGATACCAAACTTAAAGAATGTTGTAAAATGAGCATGGAAAAATGTACAAAATGAATTCATGCCCATTTACATGCTTTCAGTCAGGCTACCAGATAACAAAGCCTCTGTCTTTGTGTTAACACTGCAGATTAGGTCAAGTTTTTACCCCTCTGAGCTCTTTTCCTGTAAATGACGGGTTTTGATGTGAAACAAGCAACATGTCAAAGCAAGTTGAAAGATGTAGGCATTTTATGCCATGTCACAATGACAGGCCGGTGAATATTTGGGCCATTAGGGGCTTATTAGTGAATAAATGACCAGATGGTTCAGTGATGCACAGAGATGGACAGAACTGGATGCTACTAATCAGCACTGTCTGTACTTGATGTCAAATCACATGACACAGTAACCCATGGATACCGAATAAAAGTTACCATTAGCAAGTCAATTTGATTTCTGTGTGGTGTAAACAGACTTATAACTGCACTTCAGAGCTGCCTGTTGTTAAGAAGAAATAATGGTAGGGTATTTAAATAAACACACTCTATCTTATCAAGTTATGATAAATATAAATAGAATTTCAATTCCCAGGACCTCTTTTTTGTTTTGAAGAAACTGTGGAAGCATTTACATATTAGCCAATCTCCACAGACAAAAAGGCTGGGCTGGAAATGCTGTAAAAGAGAAGCCAGAGGCACATTCTTCAAACACCATGGTTAGCAAGTGATGCTTTGTTTGTGCATTTGTGACAGAAATGCAAACTTTGAGAACAGGACCCATTTTCTGGGGGGAGGTTGTTTGCATTTTTGTGCATTCATGCTTTGATTTTTTTTTACGGATATTGATATATGTGTGCGTGCTGCTACCTTAGATTTTTACTACATGTTTTTTAAAATTTATTTAGAAAAATCCTTGTTAGCAAGTAATTTCTAAAGCATTACACCGGGGTTGGAAGCTTTGGGCATTTGCTAAGGACCAGATCCTGAGCCAGGAGCTGATCTTGAACCACTCTGTAGAATAAGCAGTGCCAGTCTGAATGGAAGGGGTTGAGCTAAGGCTGGTGTTGGGGGAGGCTTCATTGCTGCACTAAATCTCCATGATCTTAAACTAAAGGGAAATTTTCCCCTGAATTTGGGGAAGTATGTTTGAGGATTGTAGAAATTTGGGGTGTATCCTCATCTCTGAGTCCATGGCAAACACAGTAATGCGCTTTATTTTGAGGGAGAAATACTTGCACATCTGAGGGATGCTTTACTTCTTTCTTATGGTTCTTTATAGCAAATGAGAACAAATGTGGCATTAGGACTGAGGTTTTTTGATGATGTACTAATGTGTTTGAGAAGATGTTTTGGAATGATGACTAAAACTTTCTTAATTCTTGTCTGAAGGATCAGATGTAACTGTAGTGACCCCTTTTCTGTGACATTTACATAGGAATTTTATATAGTGGGTGAACAATGTAACAATATTTTGTGGCCGTAGTCGTGTTTAACTGTGAACTACCCTTGATCCTGATTTTCTCTCTTGCATATCCTTTGGGAAAGAGCATTGGAAGAATTTTATGGTAGCAGTGGTCATGAAACTTGCTGTTCTCATGATTAAATAAGGAATCAAGTAGGAATTAGGAAAGTCCAATAAAAGAAGTACTTCCAGGAGAGCAGCCAGAAATTTGCTTGCATTTGTGAAAATACAGAATTTGCTAAAAACTTGAATTAGCAAGAAATACAGCAGATGGCTTAAAATTGTGAAATGCATTGCCTTTTTAAAAAATCCCTGTTGTGGCATGAGCGTATTTTTACATAGAAGGCACAAAGATAATAAAATAGCATAAATAAATTTCACAACATTGTCTTTCAGAACATAATGCTCAAGTGCTTGTATTGTTATAGTAATTGCTGCAATACTGCATTAAGCAAAACCCTGGTATTTTTAACACCTCTGATCCAGTGATGATCTGAAGATGCCTTGGGTAAAAGTGAAAGGAAACAGGACACACAAGAAGGGATCCTTTGGCTGGAATTCCAACTTTTGTGATGTTATGGAGGCTGAAAACCAAGATGGATTAGAGAAAGTTGTGGGAGGGCTCAGCAGCAGTTATTAAGAGCATTGGACTGTGATCATCCTCCAGCTCATGAAACTCCCACACAATCAATTGCTGGAGGCTGGGAAGGGCAACCCTGCCAAGGGTGCCCTCAGGTCTTGCTGTTCTTCACTTTTCTAAACTCACGTAACTCAAACCGAGGTAAAGGTAAAATGCATCAAATAGCATGGATTTGTAAAAATCAAAAACTTGAAAACACAGTTTACAAATGTTTATGAAAGGCAAAAATTATGACAAAAGAAAAAAAAGAAGAAAATTATGTGTAGATTTGCTTAAACTAAGATCACATGTAAGGGCTTATCCCTGTCTCAGTGAGAGAGATCTGGAACACTGACAGAGATGAAATTCAGTGCCATGTAATTTCTTGTAAAAATTCTTGTTCAGTTGTGACTAATCCAAAGCAACAGGTCTCTGAGCAGTTTGACTGGAGTGAAGGTGAATTCTAGCAGCCTTCTGGCTGGTGAGAGGAGGAGGAAGAAAAAGAAAGACATCCAAAACACACCTCCCACGGGTCCAACAGTACAAACATAGCCAAAACCACAGAGAAGTTGAAGACATCTTCCCAAAGAAGTAAGTTGAAAATTCAACTGTATATTTAGCAATCTCTAAGTAATAAATGTCCAAAGATTAGACAAATATTTTGGAGGAAAAATCTCATGGAACACTTACAGCTTTAGACAAAGATTATAAAGAATGTATTAAGAAATTGTGTGTCTTAGTGGAGAGGGAGAAAAATCTGCCTGCCTGCTCAATGCCCATTTCTGTTCCTATTGCAGTCAATTGAAGTTTTGACATTGTCTTTTGTGGAAAAAGCTTGACCCTGTATTTAGTGCATTACATTGAATAATTGCTACATACCTGCAGAATGACAATGGAAAAAAAATGTTTTTGACCTGCTGCCTCTGGTGGCTTTGTAAGTTTGCTGAGGATGCAGCAGCTTCATATAAGCTGCTGCTTATTTACTAATTAATTTACCTGTGAATATATGAACAGCTCTTGGTTGTGGTGGTTTCCTAGCAATTCAGTTCTGATATGCATCCTTTGTTTTCTGTGACAGGATGCGTGGGTGACTGGGTGTGCATGACCACAGGCTTCCCTGTCATCAAATGTGGGGATAATTTTCATCATTACCTGTTCTTTTAGCAAATTAATTTGAGCAAGTCTCCTATTTGTCTTATACCTTCAGAGGTTTGGGATTTGAGTCAAACTCCTATCAGAAAAGCAAAGCAGATGATCATTACATCTCTATTTCATATTTCAGTTTGTTTTATGAAATTTATAAAGGAAGGGTTTTTTAACACTTAAAGAAACATGACAGCTTAATTCTACCTTGACAGAGAGAGTATTGGTTAGTGTTGCTAACTAGCAACCTCTTTCTTCTAACCACTAAGCTCTAGCCATGAAATTATTTCAGCATCGAAATTTGCAAGTGTGTGTCTGTTTTGTAAGTGTGCACTCATGGATCAGGTAAACTGCATTTAGGAAATTCTCCTGGGTTTGTGTGGCAAGGTTTGGGTAGTGGTGGGGGGCTACAGGGGTGGCTCCTGGGAGAGGCTGCTAGAACCTTCCCTGTACCCAGTGAAGCCAAAGCCAGATGGCTCCAAGAGAGATCCAGCACTGGCCAAGGCTGAGCCCACCTGAGATGGCAGCAGCACCTCTGGGATTTAAGGCAGAAAAAGAAGTTATTACTTGGGGGCAATTGCAGCCAAAGAAGAGAGGAGTGAGAATATGTGAAAGGATCAGCTGTGCAGGCAGCCAGGGCAGCAAAGGGGAGGAGAGAAAGAGGGTTCTCCATGCAGATTCCCCTGCAGCCCCTGGAGAGCCCCACCCTGGGGCAGCTGGATCCTGAAGGAGAATGTAGGAAGCCCAGGCTGGAGCAGGCTCCTGGCAGCACCTGTGGAGAGAGCAGCCAACACAGGAGCAGATTTGCTGGCAACACTTACTGACCTGGTGGGATAGCCATGCTGGAGCAGCCTGTTTCTGAAGGGGTAAGAAGTTTCAATTAATTAATTTTCACCTAGACTGGGGCATTTCATACCTGAAAATACCAATTTTACAGTAAAAGAAATATATAAAAGAACCAAACCTGAAATGAAAAGCTCACTATTTTCTCTTTCTTATTCTGTTCTTTTTCTCTGTCCTGTTCTTCAGCCCCTCAATCTTGAATTAATTTTCTTCTCTACTGACCAGGAATTATGAGGAAACAAGCCTGACTATGGAAAGGTGTTCCTTTTTTGCCTTCTTCATGTGAACAGACAAACTGTGAGTGGAATACCTCCACAACAAGAGTAAAGACATCTGGAAATCTCTTCTTTTCTGACCATATGCAGGTGAGAACCCAAAGCACTAACAAAACAGACAAAATATTTTTTCCATTATTTCCTATTCACGTTGGAATAGTGAGTTCTTAGTCATCAGTTGGTGAAAGAGAAGAGAGCTGGAGAGACCCTGCTCTCACAGGACAGAAAGAGGAGAGGGAATTTTTGTCCCTGTTAGCATCAGAGATGCTGTGGCAGTGCCCTGTCTGGGTTGAACACTAACTCTGAAGCAATGCATTGGGGCTCTGTGTAGGCAGCTCAGAGCAGGAGAGCAAGAAGCTTACTCAGCTCTTGGTACCAACTTTCCATCCAAAGGAGAAGTAGCAGGCTGTTCTGTGATGGCTGAAAAATTAGATGCAATATGAGTGTTTCCTTCAAGCATTGCAGCTCCTGAATATGGACTGAGCCATAGAAGGCTCCTTCCTGTTAACTCAAATTTTTTTTTTTTACATGGGTGACACTGCTTTATGATTTTACAGGCATGCCACCTTCAGCAAGCATTATTAAAGAGCTTCAGGTGCTTCAGTTCTTCCTAAATGTGTTAAACATTTGAAAATAAATATTCAGATTATCCTAAAATGTTTAAACATCTCTGAATTTATAGTAGGTTTGAAATATTCAATATTTACAATCTGGGAGTAGTATTGGTTCCTACCTTCAAATAGCTGCATGGTTTAAAACAATGAACTATTTCAGAGAAATCTCAAAAAAAGAGTTCTACTTCGTTTCTTATAGAAAACACTTATATCCAAAGAAATATCCATTTGCATCAAGCCCTATGAAATTATAATATTGTTTTCACTGGTTATGACTTGGCTCAAGGATATTAATAGTACCATATTCAGAAACTAGCCTAAAATTCTGATTTACAATGAGCAAGGCATTTAGATGTTCGGATGGATGCCTGTTGTAATAAATATCTTTAACAGATGACCTATCAAGAAATACAATAAATCTAAAATAAAGCAAGCAGCCATACATGTAGTGGTAACTCATCTTAAATATGTCTAACAGCAGATAACTTCAGCTTTTAAAAAATCACTTCTGGTTTTCTTATCTAAACAGATGCTTTCACTTGTCTGAGTCACAAAGAGGTCAATTTATTAGTTTTTCACAGTTGGAGATGTTGCCTGGTTAGAACTGCTGGTAAACAAGCTTTCCCACAGACTGACTGTAACACCTGAGTTTGCAGCAATCTAGACATGGATTCTGCAGGTAAACTTTTTTTTGTTTTGTTACTGGGGCAGATTGACGGGAGGAAAAACACCATCTCTTCCAGAGATGATGATGATGGTAACATGGAATACAACTGAAAATTCACTGAACTTCATTTTTGCTTGAATTGCACGGTATGGTTCCTTTGTCCGAAGTGTCCATTTGTTGTTCCAAATGCGTAAAACAAGTATGCTCATAATTCAGAGGAAAGTGCAAAAAATATATTTATGCTGCAACATGTTGGAAAGGCAAATCTACATACAGCTGCCTATTCCAGTACTCTGTTCAAAGCATCTGACTTTGTTCAGAGTCCTTTGCAGACCCCAGGCCCTGAGCAGGGACCCTCTCTTCCTGCACAGGTATGCCAACAAAAAAACCTCAGGGTGCTGCCAGTGCCAGGGTACTGCTGCAGAACAGAGTTGTGAGCCTTGTCCACAATCCTGGATGATTTTCTTCACTTCTCTAAAATGATTGGAAAATAACAAAGAAATGTTGTTGGGAATTAAAATGGGTCAAAAAGGAAAGCATGGTTTTGTTGTAGTGCAGTAAGACTCTTCTACTGTAATGACTCCTGTTTTGTCCTGCAGTCACTTGGACATGAGTGAGTTCTCACATGTCCTTAAGTTTTTATTTTTTTAGAATAACTAGGTGTTAGCAAAGTTATATTAACAATATGCTTGCCTGAGGTATTTTGGGCAATATCTGTGGGCTGGCAGTGAAGTCAAATAACACCAAAGATCATCTCTAAGGTTGGAGAAAAAAAATCCCTTCCCATATACTTTTTTTTTTTCCTTTCCAAGAGAAAACATGGAATCATTTTTAAATTCAGAGGGATTTTGAGACTGAGCTGTAAAATCCTGGGGTATATGTGTGAAATAATCTACCAACTAAAAGCTATGGGCTGGTCAGCTGACCTACAACCCCTGCTACTCTGCTACTCTCCAGTGTGCACTAGTGTATGATTCATATGCACTTAGATCTGACTGTGTTCATCTTCGAAATAATCACTTCATTCTAGATAAATGTATTCAGTGCTATGACTACTCCATCCATCATATTAGGTAGGGTTGTGCAGCTGAATGCGGCTCTATTCCAAATAATGATGGTCTCTAATATTTTCCTGAAAATGTGGGTAATTTATTATCATAGGCTAATTATGCCCAATACGGCTGCAGGCTGACATTTATTGCAAGAGGTGGGCTGAAGGGAGCCAGGAGGTATTGCATTGTCACCAGAGCAGTTTCTGGGAAGAAATTTAGCTGCTTGTCCAGCAATTCTGTCAGAGCTCTGGGAAGCATTTCCATGCCTGCAGTGTGCTGGATGAACTTGCTTCTCCCTTGCTTCAGGCAGGATTGATGGTTACCCATAGATTCCCTTGGTTAGGGACCACAAAAGCTCCTTCTCTCCCCACATGTGCTCCTGGTAGAAGAAGCACAGCTGCTTTGTTTCAATGGCAGGCACATTCCTGCCTAAATCAGCCTAAACAGTGACCTGATTTGCAGATCCCCACTCCTGTGGCCTTGGTTTCTTGTCCAAGTGGCAACGTTCAACAATTTCTCTTCCCCATCTCTGAGTGCACAGACAGGGACACAAAGCAGTAAATTCTTGGTTTATAGACATCTGCTTCTCATCTGTGAAAAATACAGCTTTCTGTGCCTGCCCAGGAAAACTCAGATCCAGAAGCTTTCTTCAGTATGTGATCTCCCAGGCAGAAAGAAGAAATGTCACCTGTTCTTTCTACTGGTAATTTAACCCTTTCTTTGGGTTGTTTCTCTTTTCCATTGCTGCTTTTGCTCGGAAATTAATAGCAGAGGAAAACATTTTAATGGCTGTGCAATAAGGTTTTTGTTCATCTTGGGAATTTACTGCAGGATAGCTCTACCCAATTCAGATCAATAATAATTACTCATTGGCTTCAATGGGAATGAACACTGCCTCTATTTTTTATTATCTGTGCATGAAATATTTCAGTTTGCTGAATTCTTCTTTAATCTCATATCTTTGTTTACATTTCTCTTTTTGTGAGTCTTGCCACTATGACCAAAACATCCCTAAGAATGTTATCAGAGCCTTCCCAAAATTGTTAAAATGCCTTTTAGGTCACATCTGTGGATGTTATTTTCTAGGTAGAATAACTCAACACCCCCTAGGCTTTTCTTACAACTGAGATTCTAGAGACCTGATATAACCTTTGTTGGCCTGTGGTGCAGCTTTTGCAAGGCAGTACTGAATTCTGGCAGCGCAGCTCTGCAAACAGGCCTGGGTGAGCTCCACATGGGTTACAGCTATGAAGGATCTTCCTCTGTAGAAGCTCTATCACCTCCTGCTTATTGCTTTAGTCCCTTGCTAATGCCACTTGATGTTTGCCCCTGCCTGCTGCTGTGTGCTAGGTTGGTGGTTTCAGGGATTTTTCTGCACTAACTCCCCAAAGTGGTCAGCTGTGTTAGGGTGCTTCACCCAGGGATGGACTCAGCCATTTTACCACCAGGAAATTTATGCTGGGTAGTCCTGAGAAATAGGGAATACATATTAGTTAAAGTGCTCTGTGAAAATACTGCTCTTAGTGAAAGCAGTCACTGCAGAGTATGCAATGATTCTGAACTGTGAAAAGGTATTTGAGGCCAGTGAATAAAAAGACATAATTTTAGCCATTCACTTTGTCAAAAGACAAAACTACAGAAAGCTTTTCCCATTATTTTTGTCTTTGTGGAGCCATTCAAAAGCAGCAATAGCATCAGCAGAGTGTACAACTGCTTTATTAGAGGTACTTCAGAGGTGGTTTATTTTGAGGTTCCCTTAAGGTGAACAGTCAAGACAGTAGAGACCATCCTTTGATCTGTCAGATTGGAGAGATGCTCAGAAAACTCCACAATCAGTAACTTCTGTGCCAGTGATTAATTTGCTGAGACTTTAGGCAGAACTGTCTGTTCTTTAATTATCTTTGAAGACCAAAATAAGCTTGGGGCTTATAAGCAGGTTACCTGTGTTTTGGGGAATTAAAGGGAAGTGTTTCTCCTTGATTTCACGATTTCTACTGGGAAACAGAAAGCAGATTCACTTTTTAGCCCAATTAAGTGTGTTAATGTAATTACTGGAGTTTAGAGTTCTCTGCTGTCATATGTGGGGGTTCCTGGAGCACCTGTGTGAATGATTCTCTCCAAGCAAGGCAGTGCCTTCCCCTCTCCACCTCTGATAAATGGTAAAAATCACAAAACTCCCTAAAACCTTCTAAAGTCTTGGCAAGGTGAAAGAGCTTTGTCCAGACTAAGTAAAAGGGAGAAGCAATTATCTGAATGAAGAGGGGTGTTTAAGTGAATGTGATGAATCTTTCTATTTATAACATATCATTGTCATATTCAGGAGCGCAGTTCAGCACTCAGCCATTGATTTGAGGCAAGGTCACTTGATGTACTGTCAGCTAGTGGCATGCACACAAGACTGCTTGGGATGGCTTTGGTTTGCCTTATTTCTGTAGGTAGTGTTACTCCTAGAAATGACTGAGGAAGCAAGTAATTTATTTCCAAAACACTGCATATCCAGCGGTTTTTAATTTTTCAGCCTCATCTGGTTTCATCAACCTACAATCAGCATTTCAGGGAAGCACTGAATGTCTGTGTAGGATGAGTTGAAAGGAGCTGGATGGCTGTGCAGTGGTGGGCAGCCATGCCAGATGTGTCTTCTTGGCCCTGAAGACCCAGGCTCAGCTGGAGGTTGAGAGAGGAGGCTCCTGTAAGCCTGGAAATGCAGGAGGCGAGTGGGTAGCATGGGGGGGCACTGCAGTTTGGGATGGAATGAGGGGTCCTGAGAGCTGGTTGCAGCCATTTGCAGTCATTTGCTGTTGTGGCCATGGTTGCAGGCCATTTTTTCTCACTATATGGTTATTTTTTTGATTCTTGGTTCTCATTGAAATAAGCAATTATAAGTAATGAACTTAAAGTCCATCCAGAACAGTGAGAATCCTGATAAAAATGTGCAGTTTCCACATGGTCTGAAGTACCACAGGCAGATTTATATCAAATCAACAGATTTATATCTAACCATACTACACAGTAATCTTTAAACCTTCCTGCCTGTTTAGAAAAGTAATATGTTTTGTTTCTTATTGTTTGTATGGTACTCTAACCTGCAAAAGAGAAGGGATATAGGAATATGTACGAGCTAATGGCAAACTTTAAGTACTGTATCAATAAAGACATTAAAGAGGTGATGGAAAATAAGAGACAGGGTCCTTTCTATTGATTGCCAGACCTGGGGATGTGTGGTAGCCGTGGGCATTGCTGTATTTCACCACAGCCACTGTCCTGTGCACCCACTGCACTGACAGAGAATGAGGTGATGTGGAGCTGTCATTGCTGATCCTGAATAAAGTACTGGCTGATTAATTGTACAGTTATTATTTGCAGCCAGCATACTATTGAAGGTCCAGCTCCTAGATGTCATTATTAGTAATAACCAGTCCTTTACATTGCTGCAGAACCATTCCTTAAAACCACAGCCTCCTGCTTGTCCCAGAGAGTTTGCAGTCTGCTCCTGAGCTTACAGCTCAGAATCTCTACAGAAGGAAGGGAAGGTAGGAAAGGTGTGCCAGGCCCAGGTTGTGTTTTGGGCTTCCCAGGCAGAGACAGGACTGTGGGGCTCTGCTCCCAAACCTTCCAAAGACATTGCAGCCTGTCCAGCACCCTGGCAGGGTGCTCAGGATGTGGCTCTCAAGCTTTACTAAGGTAAAGGATAATCCTTGAGGAAAGCTCCCAGGAGCTAAGAGACAACCAGTGTTTTATCATTGCTGTTTTGTCCCTGTTCCCCCAGCTACTACCCTTCTTGTCCTTGTTTCTGAAGTGTTGATAAAAAAAAACCCCAAAAGATGCTTGGACGTAGGTGGGCTGGGAAATTTATTCTTTTCCTGTCCTTTGGTCCTCTATATTATTTAATTGGTATAAGAAACACACCAGTAACCATTAAACTTGCTGCTCTTCTGCTAAATTTTACTTTATACTTTTCTGTCAAATTTTCTCAAAGTGGACTGTGAAATCTAATAATGCTTTCTTTTTCCATGTGTCTGTTGAAATCACTGGGAATATAACCAATACCAGAATTTCTCTGTGAAGACACAGAATGAAAATACTTGCTTGTAGTAATTCCTTACATTGGGCTGGCAGGAGGAAAACCTCCCAGTTAGTGGCAAGTAGTTTCTGTGTCTATCTCCAAATTCCAGGAATCTGGTGTTGATCCTCCCTGTATGCTATTAAATAAAAGACCATTAAGGAAACCATCATTACTGCAGGTAAACTAAAAAATCATTAGACTTACACCAACTCCAAATGTGATAAAAATTGAGTTAATGGCTCTTTAGGTGACATTGTTTACCAAGATTTATAATTTACTTTTTGTCAATTTAATTAATGGAGTAGTTAATTAAATATTGTCTATAGGAAGCCGCCATGCAAAAAAATCAGTTTACTGCAACCCCCCTGCAACCCCCCCTTTTTTAAAATGAATTTCATTGCCCTCAAATAAAGAATGTGTTTGTGTTTGTTTCCTCTGTTTAAATTCTGCTTCCTCCTTGTGAAACTGTTAATATGGTAGAGCCCTGCTCTGAAATTGCCCACAAACTCTTAAAAACATAGCTAATTACAGATAGCCCAATTTAAACTTTACAGCATTCTTGATACATTCAGGAGGTTTGGAAGGTGGTTTATGCCAGCCAGCAAGCAGGAATATGTTGTGCTTCTGCAAATCTGGAGATGAAGCAAGAAGGACTCCTTCTGCTGACAGAGAGTGAGGCTCACTAAGTACAGCTGGGAAAAAAAATATGGTGGTGTTAGTGGATTGAATTTATTGTAATGAATGCTGGTCTTGGTTATGGATATCCCTTTGCTGTGGAGTGCAGTGCAGGGCTAAAGTGATCAGAAGAGAAGTTCTGTAAGCACATTGTGTCATATTCCAGCAGTATCAGCAAGTAACTTGCATCTACTAATGGTTTGCTTGCTTATTACTTTTTTCATTCATATTACTTCAGGAAAGTTCTGGGAGTTGTTCCTGGGAGTTCTGCGGAGCTGGGCACAGAGGCTGGAGAAAAATGATGCTGGGAAAGCAGCAAAACTGGACCCTGCTCTGGATGTCCAGCAGTCTTTGGCAGGCCACTCAAGATGGATTTTTTTAAATTCCACTCTAGAAAAGAAATAAAAATGATGTATCTTTACTGCTTGTAAGAGAAAGGAATTCCTTGTCAGGTATCACTGCTAAAGGCTTTAGTGGTGCAGAGATGCTGTGCAGAGTGTGACAGGAAGGGGCTGTGTAAAGGGGCAGGACTTGGCAGCCAGCTTAGAGCTCATTTTTGTCACAGGAACTCAGGATCACAGGAAATTGTCATGTCTGAAGATCTGTAAGGACATTGAATTTATTCTGAGATCCTACTATTTGAAGTTGTTTTCTTAATTCCATCAACAACTTAAAATTGCTTAGCAATTCAGCTCAGGAAATATTACATAATTTTTACAACTCTTCCCAAAATTTGCCAAAACTGTAGAATATGGTGGGTCTGCCAAACTGGCCTGCAGCAGATGTTGATAAGGAGAAGTGCAATGTCTCTGAAGCTCTGTTGTCCTTGGGTCCATGACAAAAGCTGTTGGCTGAGGATTGCTCCTGCACAGAGCCAAGTGCTGCCTTCTTTTACAGCCCCAATCTCATTTTGCTCTGCACTTCTGGGAAGGACAAGGAGACTTCCTCCAGCCCCAAGAAGGCATCCCCAGGGACAAGAAGGAAATCCTGAAACTGCTGAGCTCCTGTGCAATGTCCAGCTGTCCTGTGCTCAGATCATCCTAAGATTCTGGACGAGGCCTGGGATGCACAAAAGCTGCCACTCAATGAGAAGTGCAAGGTGCTGTACTTGAAAAGGGGAACCAAGGCTGTGACAGCCTGGGGGAAAGGAACCAGGGCATTGAATGACGGGTGTTTGCTTTTCCAGATAGAAACAATTTTGGAGAGACACATTTTGCACAGGAGCCTCCTGACGTTTTCTCTTGACCTCTCAGAAGTTCTGCTTAGGAAATGAAATGTAAAACACCTTTATCTTGTTGTATGTCATTTCCTAAGTGACAGCTGATTACATTTTAGGAATGTTTTCTCATTTTCTGAATTAAATCAGTTTGGCATTCTGTAGCAGACAGTACTCATTAACCTTTTAAAGATTGCCAAACTAGTTTGAAGCATTCAATGGAGGAAAGAAAAAGAAAAGGAAAAACCCCTCTGTTAAACATCTTTTTAATCTGACGCTTCTGAAGCAATAGGCAGCAAAGACTAGGTTTTCTTGCTCTAATGTATTAGATGTGACACTGGTTTACACTCTACTTGAGCAGATTTGAAGAGGGTACAAATATGAACCAAGCTTGTGACGTGTAGTAGGAATGTAATTTATCTTCTTATCAAAGTTTGATGTTTAGAATGATACTGATTTCATGATTAATGATTCCATATAACTCTTCTAGACTGTTGAGAAGGAGAAAATAAAAGTCCACTTTCTGAGCCTCACTAAGCACCCATGGCAGAAACCAGGAGATGAGGAGTTGCAAGATCCCAAACCATTGGTGCTGATGAATCCATGAATATGTAAGTAGAACTAAATGAGAAACTTAATGTGATTCTGCAGGTTTTTTGCTTCCTTTACCTCCCCCAGCCCTCAAAATACACTATGGATAGTGACTGCATAATATTCAAGCCATGACTGTTACTAAAAAGTACCTATTGAGTTGGTGAGGAAATTTTTAAAAAAATGCTGGTACTATATGTATCAGCATTTCCAATGTTTATGTGTCTGAGCAGCATCTATGATATTTGTCTTGTTAGTCTCTGCCATAACTGTTGGTCCCTAACTCTTCAGTCTGCAAAGACTTCATAATATCCCTCTTTTGGGAAGGCTCAGTAACAAAATAAAACTGCACAAATTAATCTGTTACTTCAATCTGTTACTTCATTTATATCTTACACAAGTACTGTGTAAGCAGAAAAGGTCTGTAGCTACATCCCCTGATAATGGTGCTCTTCCATGCAGGGCATGTGTGTGCCGTTACAAAATGGCATCTGTACATGTTTTGGTGGGGTCTTGGGCTAATTAGGTTTTAAAAGAACATGGTTAAATCCCTGGCACAGCCCTTCTCACAAGAGAGGGAACTGGCTCAGACACATTACTTTGGGGACCAATCAATAGGGATCAATTCCTGCAGTGTGGGGCTAGAATGTTCCGGGATCCAGACTTCTCACCCGGGGGGATTCCTCCCAAATCCACTTTCTGGTAGCTTTGCTAGCTTGTAATACAATGAGGGCAGCTCCTAGATGATTTGGCTCAGGAGGAGTGCAGTACTTAGAGGTGAGTGTGCTGGTGCCATGGAATCGGCCAGCTGGCCATAATAAAGCCAGCCAAGGCAACTGGAGGCCAGCTGAGAGAAATCTCTCTCCTTTCCACAGCTTCTGGCAAGGTGGAGAGCTGTCCTCTGCAGATCCATGGCAGGAGCTGTGCCATTTTAAGATACCTTCCTTGCTGGACCTCCCAGCCCATTTTTCCTCTTCTGAAGGTAAAAAAAAAAGGCAAGTAAGACCATGAAGATGTTAAAACTGGTTCCTCACATTCTCCCAAAAACAGCTAGGAATAGAAAAAAAAGAATGTAAAGGATGCCAGTGTTCCATCCATTCAGCATTGCCAGAGTAAAGATGTGTCCTTTGGCTTTCTAGGAGGTTTCCATTTAAACAGCAGCCATTACCTGCAATACTTGTTTAGAGGGTATGGTGAGGTTTTTTTTTTTTTTTGTGCTGCTGAAAGAGCCACACAACACACTGAAAAAGTAGGGACTCTTGTAATTAAAGGAGGTTTTATGGTTCCTTTAAATTGTGTCCTGGTGAAACAGTTGTGTGGAAAACCCTAAGACGTGGAATTGCAAATTAAATCTTTATAGGAAATGTCCCTGCAAATAGGAGATGTATTTTAACTTGAAGTAAGCACAGTATAACCACAATCATATGGAGTGAACATCAGCAAGGGAAGTATTGCTGGGGACTGTGTGCTTTTCAACTCTGTTGTAGGTAACTTCTCACCCCAGTAGTGAGTCATGCCTAATATGCATTGGATTTAGACCAAATTTACTGAAGGGAAATGTGGTGCACACCCCCCACTCCCTTGTACCTGTATAGTGAATGCCTGGCCACCACAGAGGCAAAGAGGTGAGGGCAGACTCCTTGGGGCTTGTTTTCCTGCCTGATGGCACAAATTTCACTGGGTTGATAGGAAGGTCCTGCCAAGCAATGACTCTTCCTGAGCTTAGATGAAGTTTCTGGCCACCAGAACATGTCAGCTAACTAGTATTTAAACATCTGTGTAGCAAAGGCTGTATATGATGAATTTAATGTTATATCGAAATTATTTTCAACTCATAACATTTAATTTTATATTTTTTTCAAGGATTTCGGATCTCTCAAGACAAGTCTTGTTTAAAAAATGCATATTCTTACACACAATTATGTAGCATTAATATACAGGTTAGAATGTCTCTCCTTGCCTTAAAAACCACAAAGGAATGGGAAAAAAAATTATATATTTATGGTGTCCACACAGTAAAAGCAATTAACAATTTAGAGCAATTTGAGGCAGAGGAGCCCAAAATGGGGCAAGAACTGAAAAACTGCATCCAGCATACACAGAGAGACTGGCACAGCTCAGCCCATGCTGTGGGTGCCTTAGTCCAGCAGTTTGTGTCCCCACACCTTCTCCAGGGACAGAGCTTGCCTGAATAAGCAGAAGGCACAAACAGTTATCTTTCTAGAGCTTGGTTAAGAAAGCAATCCATCCTCTGATGTTGTTTTCTAATTTGTCCCATCCTGGGATGAATGCACAGCTACTGTACATACCAGCTGTGCTACATGGGGCTGTCCTTCCTCGTCCCTCTGCCCGGGGGCTCAATGGATGTACAGGAAGGTCTGCCTGTAGAACCATTGCCACAAGATGCCTTAAAGAAGATAGTGTTAATTTCTTAAATATGTTTCACCTTTCCACATGCATGAGGCTTCCTAACTGGCAGCCTTTGGATCTTGTTGGTTCTGGCTGCACACCTGCGCCTGTCTGTGCATTAAACCTTGACTGTAGGACTCTCGTCACAAATGAACTGTCAAATCATTACTACGTTTGATGCAGCATAATCTGTCTTGAAACTAGAATTGGTCCATCCAGGCTCAAATTTCACTTGCTACTGAGGCTAATATGCTGTTTTGAATATGCATTCATGGAGACTGGCATCCATTGGGATCCAGAGGGAGTACAAGCTAAGAGCAGATTTTCTGAATTAGCATGTCGAGAGGGAAGGGTCTTTCATTTAGACTGCTGCAGATGCCTCTCCCTCTTGTTCATTACAATTGCATTTCATCAGCTTTATGATGTCCACATGTCAATTGAGTGTGAGGATTTTGCACACAAAAGAGCCTCAGGGAAAACGACTTCACTAGCTAATCAGCTGATTATCATACCTCAAATGGGCTGCAGTGTGCTGCTCCAAATACTATATCAGCGAGAGTGGAATTGAAGATTAAGACAGCAAAAAGAAAGCTCTACAGCCCAGTTTAAAGAAATCAAACAGGAATTTGTCAGGGATAGAAAGAAGCAAATAGAGCCAGGACAAGTGCCTTGAAAATATCCTGAGGCTGATTAAAAAAAATAACAAATGCCTTTCTTCAAAAGGTGTTGGGGGGTGAAAGGTTAATTAACTGTATTATCTGCCTGTTTATGCCCAGCTGTGTAAAGCTCAATAACACAAGCTCCCACCCTGGTTTTAACATTGCATCCAAGAACCAAGACCAGTTGCAAGAACAGCCTCTCCTAATAATTTAATTAGCCTCTGAACAAGCTGGATGCTCACAGCAAAGTAGGCTTGCTCTCACAGCCTTCCTTTATGTGGATCTCTGTTCTTTTTGGATCTGCTGTCTGGATAGGGTTCGTAGAGACCAATTTCAATAAATTATCCAAACAGTAATGAAGAGGCTGCCGTGGAGTCTCGCACAATAGCTCCTGGTTGCTCCTATGTATGGATTCCTCCAGCCCATGAATACAGATCTATAAGAAGCACCATTTAATGGTTAGCCTGGGCTTTTACTTTTTGTCTGAAATTTACCAAAGTTTTATCCCGGCTCCCTGGAGTCCTCCCCAAGTCTATCTAAAATGCAGTTAGAGCAGAGGCTGTCTTTTGCTTCACAGAGCGTCTGCCTTATGCTTTCATCAGAGTAGTCTAACTCACACAGATGCACTATTTAACAATGCCATCCCCTGCTTTCATCAGAAGGGGGAAGGTTGCAGAGCTGAGCCCTGAAGAATAAGGGGGGCAGGTCCCCTGTGATCGGCGAAAGCTGAACATCGGTGCCAGTTTCCATCTGTCATGATAGCCTATCTCCGAACCTTCAATCTGTCAAAAGCTTGCTGCCTGGCTGAAGGCTCCAGGAGATTTGGTGCACTAAACACATTTGACAACAGCATTATCACTGCAAGGAGCCCAGCAAAATGCCATCAATGTGTTAATTGTAGCCGGCTATGTAAAATGTCACTTCCCATATCATTTTACAGCGGCTTTGCCTATTTTGCGGCTCCTAATTTTCCACCCTTTATAAATACGTGGATTGTTCATGTGGAAATGTGGTTCTTTTTCATGTCAGCTATAGTTTGTTGGGTTTTTTTTTCCTCCTCCTTAAATGGAGGTATAATTTGGGTCTAATACATTGCTCCAAGAAAGCAGCAGTATCTGTGGAAAAATAAATAAAAAGCATTCATGGAAATGAATTGTCTGTACATTGCTGCTGTTCTAATTTTATATCTCAATGGAGATTTATTTCTGGGTTTGCACATTCTTTAGTGTATAAATGATTCATTTTGCTGCTGTTGCTGCAAACTCCCTTTATCGAGTGCATGGTATTTTTACATTCCTGAGAGTTTTCCTCCACCATGATGCAAGAACACTTTTGTAATGATAAACATGAGAGTACAGCATAAATAAATGAAAAATCCCCCTTGAAGGTATGAATGTGCTTTTTAGCACCCAAGTAACTAATATTCAATTTCTGGTACAACCACTGCCAGGTGTTAAATTTCTCTAGTTACTGTCACTAATGCAAATTAGATTCTTTTTGCGCTCGTAAAAAATCAAATCCACATTAGAAATTAGCTATAAAATGTAATGACTTAAATGCTATAGTGTTTTACAAATCTCCCTGCATTTCTATAGCAGATAATGCTATAAAACTAGGAAAGGATAATAAAATATGGTAGAAAGTTGGGTTATTTAAAGGTCTATTGTGACTGCTTATTCAGGGATTTGATGTATTATTTTGCTTTCTTTCCTTGTTGGTTGAAATAAGCATGCTTATGATTTCATTTCTTTACCAGATTAGATGTAATCAAAGCTCTCTTTTGAATTTCATGTTACCTTAGCTGCAAAGGCTGTTTGTGTTATTGGAAAATATCATGTGGTAAAGTTTATAATATATTTGCAACTTTTAATCATTGGAATTGTAAATGTGTCTGAAATCTGTTAAGAAAGTTGCAGTGATCTTAGTAGTAGTTGTAATATTGAGCTATATGGGGCTCTGTGACAATTTTCTAAATGGATTCTTTTTTGCCCCAGCCCCCATAGATCTTTCAAAAACTCTGGTGAAAATAACTAATCAATGTTTATTCTTTTATATATTGAGGTAAAGGCTTTAAAAATGGTGAACAGCAAAAATTGTGTTTGCCAACCTTTAAATCCAGGGAAATGTTCCCCATGCAAAATGCCCATTTTGTAGTCTCTTGCCAAGTATTTAATTTAAGGTATTAAAACAAAATTACAGTAAAACTCTTAAGTCCTAGGTGTATAGCATATTTCCTGCATACTAAAGGAAGTTTTAATTAAAATTAGCATTTCTGAATTGTTGCATTAGTATAAAGTGAATTCAAGCTCTGCAGTTCACATTCTGCCTCTTTTCCATAGGAAGCATAAAAGAAATTCATGCAGTCCCCCTGCAGTCATTGCCATGGGATGTGACCAGGGCACAGCACTTTCTCTGCAGAGCTCGGGCCCCCCCTACTCTACAAGACATTTTCCTTATTTCCTGTGTTCCCAAAACAAAAACCACTGGAGAGGTGAAGTATTTTTGTTCCATATACAACCTGTTACGCATCCCAGCTCTCATTTCATAATTGTGAATTGGATAGTCCCAATTCAGGTCCCATCTGGATCTGAGCATAAATGCATGGACTGGCTCAAACCCTGTTAGGAGGACTGGTAGAAATTCTTTTAGGAGTAAAGGTGATGTGAGTGCAATTCTCAGCCTTGAGTTACTGTGGTAAAACAATTAGCTTTGTTACCTGCAATTGGACAAGAGGAGGAGACATATGCAGTTGGAGAGAGGAGAAATGTGGCTTTGACAGCTAACTGGGAGAGTGATGGTTTTTTTGAGAATGATCCTGTTCATGATTGAGACTGTGGAAAAGCTGCTGAACAGCTATCAATACGGTTGCACTGTTTCACAATTAACAGTCTATTCTAGCACCTAAAATCTGTGTTACACACTTCTTTTTCTTGAATTCTAGGTTTTCAAAAGTGACGAGGAAGAAGAAAGAGTGAGAGATTAGTATGGGAGTCCCAGCCTTCCTTAGAAAGTGCTATGGACCTTCTCTCCAAGACTCATCTGAAGCGCTGCAGGTACAACAAATAAAAATCTCTGGTCCCTTGAAAATCTTGGTACAAGGATTGCCTGTCAAAGCAGGAAATGTGCACTCCTTGGGAACCTGGCTGGTGAGTCTATCAAGTCTTCATCCTCAGTAGCACAGGCATGGAATATAGATATAAAATATAAATATTTATTGATATGATGGAATATAGAATATATATTAATATATATATCATATATATTTATTTATTTGTATAAAATATATCTTTTAAATAGTCAATAATTTAGAACAAAATAAAGAGGTACTGATATACAAGGGGCATTACCTGCTATGGCAATCTCTTGGTTCCACCATCAAGAGTGGTTTAAGGGCTGAGGATGGGCAGAGCACTGCTCTGTGCCAGCTTTTCCTGCTGACCCATCCAGCCCCAGCTATACCAGTAAGTGATCTTGGTGAATTGTATGAAAATGCAAACTACAAGAATGCTTTGATTTTTGTTGGTTTATTTGTTTGCAATTTAAATCTTTTCAGAAATTTCCAGTAAAAGCACGGCCTCTACATTTCCACATCAGAACCCCATCAGTCAATGTCTCACTTCTACATGCTGAGTTCAAGCAAAGCTTGCAAGACACACACTCATCTCAGACAGTTTGTATGGCCCCAAATTAAGTAAGTAATGGCACCATGCAATGTGACCAAAAGCTATTGGGAAGTACAAAGCTGAAGTCTAACGCACTGCAAAACCTGTCACCAAATATAACTGGTGTGAAACAACCTTGGGGTTTTCTGTATTCCCAGCATCACACAATCCTGTTTAGGCAGCTGAAAAGGTAAATAACAGAAATTATTCTGTTCCTGACTGCTCAGCTCAAAAGGACTGCATGAGAAAGCATCTGTATTTCCAGCAGACTAAGGTACTTGAATTCTTCTGTAATTTCTCTGGCAGTTTTCATTTATACATTCAGCCCCCATGTATGCCTTCCAGGTACTGAGCGCTGCAAAATTAAAACTGAAATCATCACAAATTACTATTTAGATTAGACTGCTTTATTCTAGCCAAACTTTTCCAATATTAATTAGCAGTTTCAAATATATCTTGTCAAGGCAGGTCCTTAGCTGACACCTTGCTGCATGTTCTCAGTGGGGCTGCGCTACCAAGAATTTGTCCTGCCCTGTAACAAAGTTTTGCAAGATTTTGCAGCAGTTAGGATTTAGCTCACACTGTAAGAAGTAGAAACCTGATTTTTCTGCATGCACTTGAGTCTCAGCCTCCAGAAGCTTGAGCAATGGGACTTGAGAAAACATTTCTGTTCTGCTCAATATTTAATGTGTATTCTTTCCATTTGCAGTGCCATAAACATGCAAAGAGGCAAACAATATTTTCCTGTGATTGCCTGTGTTTATTTCTTAATTTTTGCAGATATTGTAAAAGATTGACAAATATACACTTCTGCTGTTAATGAAAGGTAAGGAAGTTTTCAGTCATGAAAAGAAAAAAATTTAAAATTAAAAAACAGTAACAGAACCCTAATTGTAAAAATAATGCAGTCATAGTAAGAAATATAAAATAATAGCACATTATATTCTGCCCAAATAAAATGAATGGGTAATACTTGCATTTTAAACAGCAGAAATTCTATTTGTTATTTTTTATTTAACAGTTATATTTTAGTGAATGATTTTGTATAACATACATACCTGCAAAAAACATAAACTATTTGAAGAGCCTGAAAAACAGGGAAATGGCACCTTTCTCAGAGTATTTAGCTGGACTGTTTATTTCTGAGTTATAAAGAAAGTTATTATTTTTATCTGAAGGGATATCCAAATGTTTTTCTCAATAACCCATCACTTTCTAACAAACACATTATTTACTCCGAGGTAACAAAGATAAATAATAAGCAAGATGAACAAACACATGATCAGAGGTGTGATCTTTCTTTTTATATTCTCTATATTGATGTCACTAAGGCAGTACTAGGCAGATGCCATTGGGTCACCTAATTCTAATTTGGTTTCTGGACAGAATCATGGGCTCATCACCACAGAAGCCTCTGGGGTGGCACCTTCCAGTTCACTCCAGATGGCACATAGGTCTGAGCAGGAAGGTTTGGTTCTGGTAAGTAAATTCTTCCTTCACCAAAGCCAATGGGAATTTCATCACTGACTTTGTGGGAACAACCTCACCATGGTGAATCTTGGGCAATTTCTGGATTGTTTGAAACTCAGAGGTAAAAGAGTTACAGATACTTTAACAGTCAGGACTTGTGCTGAGGAGAGAGACAGCCCTAAAAAGCAGAGATTATGTTTGACATGAGTTGTCATTAAGACCTCATCTTCACTAAAATGAGATTTTTGTACTCTATCTTCTTTCACCCCTTTTCTTAAATTTACTTTAACGTCACAGAAACTGCTTTTTTTCAAAGCACACTAATGATAGCGTGGGAAAAGGAGATCTTTACTTTCATACCTCCTTTAGGCAGTTTTACAAGATAACCATATTCATGTTTAACATTGCTACCTATGACAGTCTTTGTTATCTACTAAGCAGAATGTTATTTTTCCAGCAACATATAAAAGCAGGCAAATGGCTGCTCATCATCTTCTTTTCAAGAATGTTTTACATACAATTCTCTCCTGGCTAATAGCTCCTTCTATTGTCCGTGACTTATCATTGTCAGGATTCTGTGCTTTTCATCCTTATCTATTTTGCTGGAAATCTGACCATTTTCAAAGGACAGGCTGAATATAAATAGCCCATGCAGTACAGTCTCATGTAGAGTAAAGCATATATTGTTTTAGAATGTATAAGAATATTACTTTCACTGGTATGTTTTGGCTACAATTCTTTCCTTTTCTCTCCCTCTGTCTCACTCATTTTTTTTAAACTCTTCTAAAGCACTATAAAGTAAGTATCAAAGGTATCCTGGGTAATTAGCCATTACAGTACTGTCACAGAGGCTTTTGCAGTCAATACAGAGATAATTTGGGCAATGGTGAATGACAGCATTGTCCAGACTTTTGGGATAATCAAGGACACATCCAGCTGTACCAGACATCTGTCAGACCCATGAATCATTTCAAGTAGCTTTGCAATATCCAGGCAAGTCGAGCAAAGATAAACACTTCAGCAGCATGCAGCCACGGAAAAATACTGCTGCCACCAGAAAGCATTTAGATGCTCAGAGCTGCAGGCCTGGCTCCCAGAGCAGAAGGGGCACCACACACATCTCTGGAAATTTGAAGGGACACACATTTTTAACATTACCTACTCTAGTATGACTGAAGTGGCATCCCCTGCACATGCACACATGTATTCATTAGAATTACTGAGGCAAAGAGAAAACAAGGGGAAAAGTAGTACAAAAAAACTCAAAGGCTGAAGTAATCCTGATAAATGCAACATGCCCTCTTGCAAATTTATACTATTTATATTGGCCTGGAATGGCTAGTTGTACGTTTTCTAGGTTTTGCATACCTGTGGTGGAACTGTTGCTCTAAATGTGCATCAAGATTAACAAGGAGCTGGAAAACCCTCTTGGAGTTTCCTGCTGCTGTCACCTTAGTCACGTACTTGTGTTGGAGAGCTGAAAGGAAACAAAGGCAATGCTTTGATATCCTAGGTAAGTCATGGTGCAAAGTCTGGAGCTGTGAGGTTTGGGCTTTGCTGTGCCAGGCTGTGGGCAGGTATTCTCCAGTCTTTGTGATTTGGATTCTCCCTCTAATTACCAAGCCCATCTTTGCAAAGTCCACTGGCACTCCTCCTTTGGACTAAGTTATTCTCAGTGCTTTGCAGGTGCATGGCTGCTCTGTCCTAGCACACTGGCTCTCAAGGATGAGTTAAGATGAAGGGGAAACAGCTGGCAGGATCAGGTGAGCCAGTTTCCTTTCAAGTTTGAGGTGACCACAGACTATGGAGGTGAGCAAGGAGTAGCACAACTTGCATTCAGACAGTGTGGGTTTTGCTGCACTCTGCAGGCAGAAAAACTATATGGAATTGCTCCTAAAAATCCTATAAAAATGCTACAATTACACCAGAGTAAAGGAGATTTCTGAACAACTGTGAGATATCTGTCATACAAATATCTGCCATAGACTTCTTTGAAATGTCACATTCCACACTGGAGTTGAAATTGGTTGTGTTTCTCCCTTGTGATCTTTATACGGCACTGATGGGAAAGAGTGTTATGAAGATTTCAGGGTAGCACTGAAGAGCTTTGTTCAACTCCATCCAAGAGCCTGTAAGAGCAAAGCAGCACTGGCAGAGAAAGCTCCTGAAAGCTGTTGCTGCTGAGTGGAAGGGCAGCATGGATGGAGCTGGGCTGGGAGGCGCTGGCAGCAGTTGGTGATCAGGCAGGGTGCAGAGATTGATTTGCTGTGAGTGCTGTGGCTGAAGCAATTGCTTTTGGAAAGCAAAAGGAGGAATTACTGGTGAGATATCAGGGGCTGTGATTGACAGATTGGCAGCTTTCCAGTGACAGAATGAGGGGCACTGAAGTATTTGGGGAGCAAGAGTGAGCCCACCACAGAGAAAATGCAATGCACTGGTGTTGCTTCTCATTATGAAGATGTAGAAATGCATCTTGAAGAGCTGACAGAGGTGTTGACAAATTGTTGCTGCATCTTCTAAACTTGCATTTGTTTTTGATCCCTGCTTTGGCCTTTTCCTCTACCACCATTCCCAGCTACCACTGCAGTTCAGTGTCATTGTCACTTAGCTCTGAAGTTTGGGTAATTCAGGAACATGGGTTCTGTTATACCAACAAAGGTCTTCCTCTCATTTCCACGCTCAGGCATGTTTTTTTGTTGTGATAGAACTGTGGTAGATTGCCAGTTTCTGCCAATCCTTGCTGGTAGAGGGCACTGGCCCAGGGCAGTCAGGTACACTTCAATAGAAGGTACACAGTGTACTTGAGCTCAGGTATTCACCCTTGATTTCTGAGTTCTGACACCAACTGCTGGTGGTTCTGTACTGACCTACACTCTCCACAACTGCAGTTCCTAATCTGTAATTCATTGCATATGCTGTTTTCATATGATATTGGCTAGACATAAGTTTTTGCCTCAGTGGTTATTCAAGTCTGAGCACCAGAGTAAAATAATGCAGTTGTTAGGGATTGCAACATCCCTCCAGTTGTGTTGGCCCCTTAATGTCCCCATTTGCATTGCTAAATAATTTGATCATTGGTAAGAGAGAGTAGTTATTGGTTGGAATAGACACCAATAATGCTGTCCTCACTGTATCTATTTAATTTGTAAGTTATTTCTGGGATTTTAGTTTCCCAAGTTTATGTGTAGAAAGGTGCTGTTGACTTCATGTATCCAGCTGAAGATTTGATTTATTGTGAAATCATTTCTAGAATCTCGTAGTAGCAATCTCTTCAGGTCACCTACCCTGTCATCCTCAAGCTTTCTTTCAGTATTTTTATGGAATTATTTTGACCTTCTTTTGCTTTAAAATAATGTCTAGTTAATTACAATTCATTTTCCCCTGTAATATTCTTCAAGCTTTTGCAGTTTGTGCAGATCTCCAGAACCAGAATTCTCCCTGCAGCCAAAAGCCTGGAGCACGTTCATTATTTCTGTGCTGAAAGCACTTCACTAATTTTGCTGTGTTGCAGCAGGGAACTTTAAGTTTATTTGCTTTTATACCTGGCTTTGCACAGTTGTGTTCATTCATAAATGTGGAGACTCACTTCTCTTACTTCCTAAAGTGTACACATAATTCTTCTACTGGAAACTGTGCAAACTGCCTGGATATTTTTACCTCTTTAAGGAAACTACCTCTCTTAAACACACTGCTCTCATATGATAGATTCTCTAGGGCTGTTACTTCTCTTTATTCTTGTGGTTAGCTTTGAAGAAAAATTGCTTCAAGTCAAGGGGTCAGACTCTTTGGATTGGCAGAGCCCTGTCAAGAACAAATAGCAATGATCCTTGCAACAGAATATCCTGAACACCAAAATTATTAATGAGTTTTTAAGTGATTAGATAAATTCACAGATATTTGAGCTATTTGGTAAAAATTAAATAAAGTGATCCTGAGAAAACATTCAATACAGCCAGTCCATAAACATCTGGTTACTGGAAATTGGTTGCTGTAGCTGAGGAAAAGTTACTCTGCGCACATCTTGGATTTTTTTACTCTCTTCCTAAAGAACCAGAGCTGTTGGAGAGGAAGTACAGATGCAGGAGGATATCTGTCCTAACCCAGTTTATGCTTTCAGGCAATGTTTGTGGCCTTTGAATTCTTGTAAGTTCATATTTACAAACAGGCTAATCAAAGAGACATGAAACTGACCCAAAATATCCTAAAAAAATTACAGGAGTTGCTACAGTAATATGTCTTGTGTGAGCATGGGCAGTTGAGTTACTGAGCAGAGTCTCAATAACAGAACTGGCTCCCAGTCATTACAGAATCTCCCATCAGGAATCAGTTCAAATTCCCCAGGAAAGGAGAGACTCTGCTACAGTAATCTCTAACCACAGTAATCTCTAACTCATCAGCATAGGGGAAGGATCTGGCTGTGCACATTCAGCTCACTTTAATCACACAAAGACCCAACCATCTACTATTGCTTTTTCATAATCTGCTTTAATTGTCATTGATTTGTACGTTCAGGATGTGCCCTGAGCTAACTGAAGCATTCTGTCTGTGTTTGTGGCTGACTGCCTGTGTTGCAGCCCTCAAGCTGCTCTCCTTGGGGTCCCTGATGAAACCTTTTTCCAGACAACACCTCTGTGTTGTCCAGGCAGGGTCTTGCTTGCAATGCAAGGATTACCTGAGGCAAGTCCCTTCTGCACAGGTTTAATTGTCACATTGTTATCCTCTTCCTGGCCCTCATTCCTCGCAGTCATCCACACTTAAAACAATTAAAAAACATATTTTAACAAGACAAACTGGCAAACAGATATTTAATCAATTATGCAAGAAAAATTTATCACTGAGAACAATCTGGACCCACAAAAATCATATTTAACCAAAAGGACATGGTTGCAATGAAAGAAATAGTGTTCAATTACTTGAACTCTGCAAAGTGACTACTCCAGTGGAGACTCTAATGTGATCAAGAAACCATTTAACACATGCAGGTATCTTTAACCTTGAAACATACAATTTTAATTTACAGTTAATCTTCTGGGCATTCCAATAATACACAGTCTGATTTTTAGTAACAAAGTTGCTGTGTTTTAAACATTATTTGGTACTTTGCTGATTTAATATATGAGGTAAGCTAACTGGACAAAAATTCCATGAAAAGGAAGGATGGGTCAAAAGGACAGAAAGGATGGTTTCTTCTAAGTGTCACATGTCATGGTGAGCAGGCACATAGTGTGCTCATTGATCATGCTTCTACCACCTGGAAAGAAGTGCCATTGTCCCTGCTTCATCCTTAGTAAGGATGCTGTGCCTTGCACAACACAGGCAGCCTGCAGCAAGGATCCAAAGCGGACAAGAGGATGGGTGGTTTAGTTGAGTAAAATGATTAAGATTCAGTTTGAGTAAGCTGAGGTGCTGCTGGGAATCTTGATGTGACCTCTTCATTTTGGTCACCTACAGTGCCACCCCTGTGGTGACAGACAATTCTGTGCTTGGGGCAGCTGGGAAGGGATGGGCTGGTTTGTGTCTCCATGTGGAGAGCTGGGCTTTAGACGTAAGGCAGAGGTTCAAGAGAGGAGCCATTACATCTGCAAGAGGGACCAAGGGTAACCCACATCTCAGGAGGGTCTGTGACTCCCACAGGCACCTCCTGCTGAGACACAGAGCTGGGACAGCCTTGGGGTCTGCAACATCATCTTCTGTGGCACCAGAAAATCTTAGTGAATATCTCAGATTATTTACCAAAATTCCACAGCAAATATTAAATAATGCATATTAAATAATTAAATAATGGTCTTATTTCTGCCAGTAATGGCAACATAACAAAAGAAAGGAAACACTAAGGAGACTGAAAAACTAATTTGATTTTTTGAGTCCCTATCTCTTAAAACAATTTTAGTTACTCTCAATGATGAAGAAATAAAAAGTACAGAATACACAATGCCTTCTTTAGTTAGTAGAAAAATAAAAAAGTAGAATTGGCTGTGTATAAGTTTTTCTCAGAGAATATTCCTTTAAAGGAGAAAGAATCATCTCTTGGGAATGATCAAGAGCACTGACTTTCAATATTTTGCAATTTTTAAAAGTCCTTATCACCTGTTAGAGTTCTGGCTGCTCATGATGGTGATATAGCTTGCTGATAAAAGAGCTTGCTTGTCTTTGCTGCCTCTTGTAGGTCTTTACACAGTCTCTGGATTCTCAGTGATTACCAGAAGCTGTTTAGCCATTGTTGTAGCTAACTGCAGTGTGGCCTCAGTGCAGGGGAGTGGGATTCTGGGAATGCTCTAAGCGTCTCCCATGTCTGTGATTTTATAACTGAACTTTGTTGTATCTTACTAGCACAAAATATTGGTGCTGGTGGTGGCAGCAGCAGCAACAAAATCCTATCAAACTTGTGTGGTCCAAATCCTTGTGTCTGCAGAAAATCCTGCAGGAAAGGGTAAGGATGCTCCACTAGAGTAAACTCCACACTGGATTTGGAGACTTCTCACAGCCGCTCGTGTTGTAAACTGGGAGGAGACTTGGCAGGTGGTAAGTTCTCTCTTTCCCATACCTTTCAGGATGAGGCTTTGTGGGAATTCTCCAACAGGGAAAAAGAAGATGACAGAGGTTGCTTAAGCTGCTTTTATTTTCCCATGAAATGCTAAAGGCACAGGTTTTGCTATGTGATGACTTCATGCCTCAGACACCTACATCTGAATTCTGCTTTGAAGCACAATGGTGCTGTACAAAGGCAAATCCATAACCTTGGCAGGTAGAGCTGCCCAAGAACTGAAAAAATGTTGCTTAAAAACACCCTTTTTGTCCAATGATGCAATCAATATTTTTTAATATCTCTAAGAATGACTTAGTAGACCTCGAAAGCACTACTCCAATGAGCCTAAGGGAAAAAGAACATTACTTTGCAAAGCATTTTCCTGATTATTTATTCAAAGTACTGCTGTGGCTTTGGTGTAAGCACAAAGAATTTGGCAATTCAGAACTTTTGTATGGATCTACTGATATTGTCTTCCCATTGTCATGGATAGCCTGCCAAGGACACTAATTCAGACTTCCTTAGGAGGAACTAAGTAGTCACAGATAATCCTCAGTGTATAAAATATTTTTTTAGTGTCTATATTTGTTCTGTAGATTAAGTTTATTTTGATGATACAGATTCTGCAAGCCAAACTAGACACGACTCAAAGTTACCTGGGCTTTACTTAGGTTGTACTCACTTGTACCAAGCTGAGTTCTAGTTCTCTATGTTCCAGAGAAAATTAGAACTATGAAAAAAGATGCAGATGCCCAAAACTATTTAAATTTCTAGATACACAGTTTCTAGACAGGTGCAGTGTCAAATCATGCTGATATCACTTGATCTGTCTCCACTGAGATAACCGGAAAGTTACTGTTTCTGTATTGCTCCAAATCTGTGGGATGGCAGGGGCAAGGGACCCAAACAAAAGCAAAACCCAAAACACCATCATGTCAAAATATCTAGGTGTCTCAACTTTTAAGCTTAGCTCCCCTTAGCTCCTGGAGCATCATTTGTGGATAAAGAAGAGGGTTTCCCTTGTAGCCAGGAAAGTAAGAAAAAATTAAAATAATCTCTTCAAAGAAATTTCAAATCAGTTATAGAAAATAAATGGAAATAATAATAATAAATAAACAGTAACTTTCAGGTTATCTCAGTGGAGACAGATCAAGTGATATCGGCATGATTTGACACTGCACCTGAAGAAACTGTGTATCTAGAAATTTAAATAGTTTTGGGCATCTGCATCTTTTTTCATAGTTCTAATTTTCTCTGGAACATAGAGAACTAGAACTCAGCTTGGTACAAGCGAGTACAACCTAAGTAAAGCCCAGGTAACTTTGAGTCGTGTCTAGTTTGTCTTCATCTGCATGTTCAAAGGCAGGATTTGTATCCTGATCTGTATTTGTCCATCAGTATAGCCTGGATAATTCAGAGCATTAATTTACTTTGAAAGAGAACTTACTAAATTTATTGCTACTTTGGCATGCAGTTTTCTGAGCTGGTATTCTCAGTGTACCCCCTCCCATGAAGGTTATTGATAACACCCAAACAGAGATTGCATTGCTTTGAAATGTAACTGAGTTTTTTTAGCTCCTAAACACTTATAGCATGCAAAACTCACAGTATGTTGTTTGTAGGTGACCATCATATCAGAAGTGCCATAACCCTTTTTCTGTCCAGAAAAGCTTGTTGGCTTCTGCAGCATGCCATCAACAGGAATATAGAGTATCTGCGGCAAATTATTTTGTAAACAAGCAACAAATCAGGGATTATTTCCTTGCATTATAGTACAATAACTTCCAATAATGAATGTATTCAAGAAGGCAGTTGTCTGTTTAGAGATACTTCATGAACTGAAAAAATATTAAACCATATTTTTATGAAATATTAATGTACTACAGCATCTGCCTTTTCTATGTCGTTGCACTGTTTTGAATATAATTGAGAATGTGAGAAGCAATGGAAACAATATATTAATTCCAAATTCTATAGGTCTATTCTGTATCTGGGAAAGCACGTTAATGGTTCCCTGCCACATGGATGGAAATAGAGCTATCCCCTCCCTGTTCTTTTTTATTGTAAATTAAAGACCAAGGTAAGAAAAGATGTTAGAAGAGCCCACTGGAAAGATCTCTCACATCATCAGGTTACAAATTCTAAGTGGGGCATCTGACATGTTCAAGAGATTCCTCTGCTCTCTTAGCTTGGGTTTATAGGCTGGCCTTCCATGTCCCTTGAGTACAGCTTGAGTCTTTATTTCATGCAAAAATCACATATGGGTCTGCTTTTTTCAGAGGCATCCATCTTGAAATTCATGCAGGTAAGCTTTTGATTTACAAGTGAAAAATAAATTCACTTGTAAGCATGTAGTTGTACGTTTGCCTTTGTAAGAATGTGCTCTATAGGTTTCACTTAGCATGGTGACCATCTTAAGCTGTGTGTAATTAATCTGCCATGGAAATTAATTGTTTATTTATTACATAAGTATGCCTTTTAATAAAACTACTTTGTGAAAACCTAATTGCTACTATAGTAATACAGCATAACAGTTCCTCACATAAATACATGATTATTATGTACAGTCGCTTATCTGTGAACAAGCTCTGCTACTACTTTCCTTAATTAACGATACAAAGGGCTCCTTCATCTTTGCATATTCCCTAGCTAGGACATTGATACTCATTATTTCCTAAGTCCAAACACTGAAACTGTGTCAAGAATGCATCTATCACCAGATGGGTACTTACAGTCAGCGGAATTTTCCACCGCATCAGCAAATTCAGCAATTTGCAATTTCTGTATGTCTGACATGCTTTTATTGGTGAAGATCACTTTCAAATACCAAGATCATGAGACTGATTCCTTGGTTACTCTCTTCAGCAGTTGAATGTAATGATAGTAATTAACAGCCTGTGATTAGGAGCCACTCCAGAAACTCTTTGAATGTTAATTTACTTCAACTAATATGCAGCACTTCTGTGTAATGAGAACTATGCTATAGGTTCATGTGAAATCAAATTATTTTCCAGCATTTAATCATACAAATGATTCTCAGTTAATCACTTGAACAGCAAACCTCAATGTTCTAATATGTGATATTTTTCATTTGATGTATTACAAATATAGGTGATGGTATGGTGAATCAAGTACCATTTCTTCAAAACAGGTGAAGAACACACCGTGTGGATCACATAGTAACCAAGGCATTCTCATTTTATCGTTTTGAAGCAAGGGATTTTCAACCTTTCCTTTATCCTCCACTTTTTGGCTCTTTATCCTCTCAATATCCTTGGGGTGCTTTTCTGTATGACACCTGGAGTGTACCCATGAATTGCATTTCCTCTTTCTCACCCTGCAGATTGCCAGGAAAACTGAACCAGTCGCACTCCAGTGCACTTGGAGAGGGTTGTAAGGAAGCAAGGCAGAATGAGCTCACCTTGCCAGTGGATGAGAGAGACCATGAATAAACCACAGTGGAATTAGGTAATAGCCCTATGAGTTGTTTTACATCTGCAAAGGCAAACTATACTGTTGAGAATAACCAAATTATTCCTTAGGTGAAGGAGTCAAACATATTTGAAAAAAATATGCTCGTTACCTAAGTGTAAATTTGAGACAAAAGGCTTTCTCTCATCTCCTGGCTTTTTGGGCAAGCACACATTGTGAGCAGCGACACTACAGATCTGGGACTGCTTGCTTTCTTCTTCTAGAAATCTATACTAACAAGAGCCCCTTCATCAGCACTGTCCCACCATGGGCCCTGAGGCCATACCCTTCTCACTGCCATTCTGTTGTCTAGTTCAATTCAAAACTGGGAGAAAGGAATAAAAGAGGATTATTTGAGAGAGATATTTTGAGGTTATTTTTAATTTACTTTTTAAAATTCAAGGTTTCAATATGTAGGCACTTGCTGGTTTGTCCCTCCCTGTGCTGGATACTTTCTCTTCTAGCAACTTTACTCAAGGCATCTTTTTATTCAGATCTTTCTCATGACAGTAACACAGTCATGAGTTCTTCACCCTGAAGAACTGCAGCAAAATCCAGTCCTGGAGTGAGTATAATAAACAACAACTTTAGATGCAGTTGAGGTCTGTATTAGCCATAAATGCCTTTAAAAATCTGCTGAATTTATTGTAATTTGACCGTTGGACAAAATTTTTCCTCTTGGAACTTAGAGTTAAAGCAAATCATAAGGCAACCACAGAGTCTTTTTATTACTCCCAGCACCCTTGGTGTTGCACAGGAACCTCCATCTGACACTTCTTGCAGTGTCTGAATGCCCTGTTTGGGATACAGTGAGTGGAGCTCATATATCTGATTCTGCAAGCTGGCACCTGCCAGTAAGGACAGGTTTGCAGCTTATTTTAGCATTGTTCACCCAACACAATAAAGAGAGGATTTTGAAAGTCAGCGTTCCTGAGGATAGGTAGAATGAAGGGGAATGGTTCTAATCTAATTGTAAATGCCCTGATTTTAAAACACTTCTTGTCAATAAATCTTTCCATTAACAGACATTCTGGCAGCCTGCAGTACAGTCAAATCAGGAGCCCAGCTCCAGTTATGATATTTCCATTATTCAGGGCATTAAAAAATGTAGAAAGTTACATTAAATTTAAAAATGTGTTCAGTCTTCAGAAGCTTGTTTTGGTAGAAGTACTGAGAATTTCTCAGACTGTGATGTATTTTCACCATTCTGCCTTTTACATTGCAGTTAACACCTATAAAAGGGCCTGTTCAGAAATCTATCTACAGACTGAGCATAGGGTTGAGAGTAGGAGATTTGGAGCTACAATTATGTTTTTGCAGCCAAGTTGCTGTGTGTGCTGAAGCAGCTCATTTTCCAAATATACAGTGAAGGAAATAATGTTTCTCCATCCCAGTGATTAATAATTATGGTTTATAGCTAGTTAATATTTTTAAGCATTTGGAATTGCCTACAAAGATGTAAGTAGAATCCTTTTCCCCACTGTATTGCTTCTACCACTACAAACTCAGACATGGAAATTGAGCTGAGTTCTCTTTCTAACAACTTTTGTGTTGACTTTTTGGTTGCTGTCTAGTTTTCTTCTGCTGTCAGTCTAAGGCAGGTAAGGGGTATTCCTAGCTTTCTATTTCTTTGCTGCTCCCATGTCTCCCAGCCCTGAATCTGCCCCCATTTCTCTAGTGTTGGACCTATGCAAAGTATTGTGACTCCTCCGGACATTGAGAACTGGTACCATGTGCAGCTTATTAAGACAAGGTCTGACTGACTGGGCTATACTCACATAACTTGGTGTTAAGTCTAACTCTTAAAAAACCCAAAACCAGTTTGTGAGGTAGGTTATCTCATACACTTTTCACTTCTTTCTTATTTTATTTCTTCTGTTCAAAATCTTTTTTATTAGAAGCAGAAAGCTTCATCTACTTGTGGCAGCTTTCCTCCAATGCTATCCTGAGATTCACTAGTGATGTTCTATAAATGCAGCCAAAATCTATCTGCAAGAACATCTGCTCAACCTGTGCAAACCTGATGTAATTACCAACCATCATCTTTTATCCTCCTGCTGGGGCAACTGCTCCAAACACGACTTTTTGCCCTGAACTAAAAAGAAACTTGCTGTTATGTACAAAACCTGCCACAGAAAACTAACATGGCTTATACACAAATTCTAATGGAATCTTTCAGCTACAGGAGATAACAAATTCCCAAGTAGCATGAGTCTTGTTTAAATTTTTTCATGTTCTTATTGGCTGCATCTGCTTTGTGCATTGTTGTTCTGTGAGATAATTTTTAAGGGGTGGCAATAATTATACAAAAAAACCTCTTTTCAAGAAATATATAATCACAAAAAAGATGTTGCAGATGCTCAAATTTGACTGTAATTAAGTTATAACAGGATGTCATTTATGTGTGTGTGTAAACAGGTGATAGGAGGAGATGGATATTCTGTACATATAAATGATAAGTGTATACTGTACTTGTTTGTAGGAAAAACACAAATTCCCACACTATATTGTGCTAATGCCAAATAAATGTTGCAGAAATCTTTGATATACAGCCGATACCTGTCAGCAGCTTTTTTGTGATGATGTACTGATACCTTCCTCTCTGGGAATAGTTTCCAATATTGCAAACCTCCAAGGATTTTCAATTAATTACAGTCTTCTCTCTCGAGCGATCTGATAGAGAAATGCTTCCATTTTCCTGGTGCTGTAGAACTGACTTCCAGAAGGGCCTTCTACCTTGGTGCTCAATTTCACATCCAGAGTCTCTGGCTGGCTTTTCAGTCAGTGAAATTGTAATGTGCTTTCTAAGTGTAAAACTCTGAGAACCCCAGCACAGGAAATGTTATAATTACAGGGTCATACATTTCTCAAACAACATTGGTTTTACCTCATTCCTTGGGAAAAGCATCCAATTTTGATTGCATAACCTTGTATCTCAAGTATTTAGGCGAAATCACCTCACCTGCAGTTTGCCAGTTAAACTATAAAAAAGGCAAGGAGACCTGGACTGCTGGAATACAACCAGAAAGACACAGCAAACCAGCATTATTTGATGTGCAAATGCAACATGCACAGGATGAGGTTTCCACTGCATTTCTAAATAAATTCATTTACAAACCACAGCTTAACTTCTGGCAGAGCATCATGTCAGCATTCCCTGCCTAAGAATATGTGTCTGTGGGACCCAAGGCAAGAGCTCCTTGTTCAGCAACCCCTCTGCTTCTTTATGACTTCCAGACTTGTATTTTGGTTCCTGGAGATTTTGATCATCCCTTAGACCTTTGGTGGGATGATGTCTGCATAGCTGCAGCAGGTAGGACTGTGCTAAAATGGGCTATTTTCATTGATTTAGCAATGTCCCAGACACACAAGTGAGAATTCCTTCTCAGAGGTAGCAGAGGCAGGTAAATTTTGGCACTAAGGGGCACTGTTTGTGATATATATGTATTTCCATGCAGAATGGTGGGGTTTGCACATTCTCTGCTATATTCTGATCGTGAGTTACTCCTAATCAACCCATTTTCAGTACTGAAGTCCAGAGGCCTGCACTAGGCTGCACCAACAAAGAAATTTTGTCAGTGATGGTAACTTAATTAAAAACTTCAAAGACATCGACAGTGACATTTATTCACCTCTTCACACAGCTGCCCCAGACTTTTTGTTAAACCTGTTGATATTTTTATTTCTTTGGATAGCCTTCCTATTGCTGCATGTCTGTAGTTTATCATCTGAGGGAAGAAGCAATTGCAATGACAGAACTAGACCTTGTTATGCTATGAGTAATATTACATACAGTCCAGCACTTCTGGAGGGAATCTTGAATGCTGGTGCTTTATATACATGATAAACAAGGGGAATTCGGTTTGTATTTGAGGTAATTTATGGTATAGGCTGCTTCATGTGTAGCTGCTGCTCTGCTGTTCTTTCATGCCAAGATTCATTACCCTTAATGGGTTGGCTAACATCTCTGGGACTTCTCTGAAGGTCTGTTAAAGAGCCCTAAAAGAAGAGGATACAGATCTTAGCTTCACATGTTTTTCATAAATGTTTTAGACATTTGGAACATGTCATTAAAATTTTTCAAAAGGAACAGAAGGAAATATCATAGTACTAAGTATTTTCTACTTCCTACTCATTTTTGAGTAATTAATTTTGGGTAATGAATTTTCTGCTTATTGAAGCATATTTTGCCTGTTGTTCTTTGCCTGTTGATTAACAAAGAACTAGGTTATCATATTGCTCAGTAAAGGCAGCATTGAGTAGTACTCCATGTCTATTCCATATGAATCTGCCTCCCTAAAATTGTGGTTTGTGCAAACCAGATCCTCTCTTAACAGCTAATCAAACTCTTTGGAATCTGATACAAGTTTCAGGCAATTCTTCAGTGCTTACTTAATTGCCCTTTTCATCCACTTTGACAATGTACTGTAGTAAAAATACTAATTATTATTCCTACCATTTTCATCTGAAAGAGTAAATAGCATTAGAAAGGTGTGCATAGCATATTTCCCCAAGGCTGGGGCCAGGAATTGCTGGAAGTATAAAATCAAGTTGTATTCCAACAAAATTTCCAGACCAATGTTATTTAGATACCCTAAGTTGCAATTTACAAATTTTTATATTAAAAAGCTAGGTCAGCTGCAATGTATGAGATTTGGATTTTACTAAAAGAACACCAAAAGGCGCATTTCAAAATTAATTATGCATGCTTGTAAGTATGTGTAAGTGAACACCCTTAAAATCTATACACAGATTAGATTTATAGAGTAAAATTCAATAGTATTTTACAAAGCAATAAAAGTACTTGTAGATTCTCATGAAAAACATCAATATATTTTAGTTTTAATAATGACAATGTTTAATAAATGAGATCCAGTTATCAGCTTCATGGGTACTGCAATACAAAATCTTTTCTTGCATATCTATGCATTTAATCTTTATTTTTTACCAGTCTTCTCAATTTGCTTTTACTATTTCTCCAAATTTTTGGTTTGATTTTTTTGGTTTTCTTTTTTTACAACTTTTTCTTTGAATTTCAGGATGAGTAGTTTAATGCAAAAGGTTATTTATTTTTGTGAGCATGTCTGGCAGGGAAATGGGTGTAGCATGTTTCAGTGATTTTTGCATAGAGTACAACATAATTATTTTTATATCTCTTGGCTGAAAAGGAATCTTGCAATTCTACAGTTCTTGAGAGCTGTTGTCTTGGTATTTTCCTGTATTGATTCTGGAAATGCAAACAATGCAAACAGATACAGAATAATCTGGTTTATTTCACTGAATCCTCTCTTGCTTATACCAGACTACTAGCTGTTACCTACTGCTGAACATCAAATGGTGACACAGCACTTAAAGGAAAAATTAATTTTTCAGAGATGAAGTTGTCTTTTTCTGCAGGCTCCATGGGGTACAACTGCCCTAGAAGTGGGTATCACTGATTCTGTGTACCTTTTATGTGACCTTCAGATTAGCACAGAAGTTATTCCCCATTGCTGCAATCACTGCCTCTGAAGAAACTCCCCATTTCCATTCCTTCTCCTCTGAGCTGTGAAGAGGAGCTCATAGCTCCAGAGTGGCCAGACATCTGCATGTGGTTAGGTAAGTACAAAGTATTTGGAGTGAATGTTGCAGTGTGGGATTGGTGGTGGGTTTTAAAATGTGCCCAGGTGCTAAAGCAGGGGGTGTTTGTTACTGCCCATTTAGCAAAGCACCGGCAGGACCCCTGTCGACCTTCTGCATGTGACAGTGGGAGCAGCCCCTGCTGTAAATGAGGATCAGCCTCTTCAATTGTTTTTTCCCTTTTGCCTTGGTGCTGTATTTGGGAGCATGCATTAAGTTAAATCTGGTATTGGCTCACTCATCTGGTGCCACTCTGCCTCCCCAGAGCCAGAAGGACAAGCGGACAAGTCGTTTTCTGCTTTATTAAGAGATTTGAAGGTCAGAGCATCAAAATGGTAATTTCAATCAGAGCCAGTCTGGTTGCTCAGCAGACTAGCAGAGCTACTGTAGGTTGCAGATCTTAATGCATGCAGAGACTGTGATCTAATTCTGAGCACTGCTTCTTGGGTCAGATCTGGTTGAGTCAAATCGTGATGCACCAGCCCATCGGATCGCTCCTGAGAGGCTGCCTCCCACCTAGGTGGCAGCAAATAAAATACAAAGAAGAAAGGAAATGGAGACTTTGCTTTGCTGAACAAGCACAAATTTCTGCTTTAAGGATTAGCACTTAGAAAATTACCCACTGTTCCCTTTAGTGTAATCTCAGCAGACATACTAAATTCAGTGTCAAAGTCTTTGCAGGTACTGTCAAGTGCCAGACATAGTCACTCCTTGCAAATGGATGGGAGTAGAAAGCAGGGACTGGAAGAAAGAGAACTGATTAATTTCCTATTGTCTCTCAATTAATCCTTATAGTGCCAAATGCTATAATGTTAACTACAACAGGAGATATTGTTTGGAAGTCACATTTTTATCCAAAAAGGAGAGAGGGACTGCAGTGGCTTGTTTTCAGGTGTAAATAAAACACTTTTTCTTGACAGTATAATAACTAATGAGGATTTGTAGGCTTTTGAAGGAATAGCAGGTTTTTTTAAACAAATATACATGAATTTCTTGGCCCTAACTACAGCCCTCCCTGGATGCATAGGTCTGTGCCCAGCCCCAGCACACTAACAATAGCAGAAACAGCAATTATATAACAACTGTGAGTACCATTTTTCAGACATCGTGGGTACTGTACTAGGAAAAGAAAAAATCCCAAGCAAACAAATTAGGAAAATGAAAGTGTAGCACAGCACTTAATCACATAGTTGTCTTATTTAAATCAGTGGGTCAACTCCTTTTTGTGTAATTATGCATGTTTTTAAGACATGCTTGATATGTCATGAGACTGTGTAATCTTATAATTGCAGCTATTCATTTCCCTTATGTTTGCCCTACCTTTGGAAGAAGGAATGCTCCTGTTGTACTGGTCATGGGCAGCTGATGTACAAGGTGGGGACTTGTTAACAAGAGCTAGTGAGTGCTGCAATAGGATGCACAGCCACAGAGTCTTAGTTAAAAAATAACTGCTTATTGCTGAAGAGATGGTAAATTACAGAAGTTGCTTGACTCCAGTGTTACTACAGCAACCCTGCAGTAGACAATGAAAGTGCCAGGGTAAATGGCTTCTGCCACCTTCCCTGTACTCTGAAAAAGTTGAAACCACTGGAAGCCAGTGCAGGTAGGCATAATTACAAATGAGGAACTCTGGCAAAGATGGAGTGCAGGTGGTGGGAGAACAGTAGTAAAATGATGTGTTTTATGTTACTGGTGTCCTGTCTTTTATTTACTTTAGTCTGCTGGCAGGATGTTTGTCTGTAAACATTACCACAAAACACTTAAACAGGAATAAAAGTAACTTTTATTGAAGGAATTTAAAAGTAGTCTCTGGAAAACATGCAAGAAACACCATGTGGACTCCACATCTTCTTCAAAGTAGAGCGAACACAGCAGGGATCCGCTACTGTCACCAAAACCAAATCAAAATTGCACCGTTTAATATTTATATAATTGAAAGTACAAATCCAGTTTGCTGCCTGAAAGTACCTCTCATGACAGCAAAAAACTCATCTTCTCAATCTTGTAATAGCATCAAATTAATCCTGTAGTTTCAGCGTGACCAGCAACATCAGGAAAAGAGGGCTTACCACATATTGCAAAATACAACTTTCCATTCTTTAAACTAATTAGAGAGGCAGCCAGTAGCACCACTATGGTTCTGCCAGCATTTCCACAATAAAACCCCCTTTTCAGGGCTTTATAACTTGGCTGTAAAAAATTAGCTTCAGGCTGAAGCTTGGCATACTGTGGTTCACCCCAGCAGCAAATCAAGCTGTGCATGTGGTTATGTGTGTGGTTTGTTGATTGTTTCCTAAATACAAATCTTAATTAAAATAAATTTTGCCCCTTCTTGGAAGACAATGATAAAATAAACAAAATTTTAAATAAACAAAGTTACATTATTTGGCAGGCTCTTTCAGCAAGTTGTTAAGAGCATGGAAGTTTGAGGTTCAAAGGGTACAGACTTGTGATGCTTTTTTGTTTGAAATTAAATCATCAAGGGAAGTTTGAAAGCAGGTTATTGCACTTGCATGATGAACTTATTTCACAGGGTGTGATTGACTGCATGAAAACCACCAAGTGGCTTTGACAGAAAAATTCCACGTGAGAGTAGCTCACGCGAGGGCACACAGTTCTTGGAGCCCTTGGAACAGCGGTGCCAAAGGGAGGATCTGTGTCCCCTGAGTTGCAGCACTGTCCAGGCCACTAAATGCTCATGTGGAGCAGCCATCAGTGCCCTTCTGCCCTTTGCATGTAGCAGTGACAATGCCAGCCTCTCCCAGAGATCAAACTGAGTCATCTCCTCCAGCTGTGGGTGGCAAACTGCTGTTTGTTGAATTTCCATATTATGGATGATCTCAGTGCTTTATTAGTTCATAAGTGTCCACATAACTCATTATATTCACACGTTTTGCGGTGACCTGACTAGCATAAATAATCTTGACTGTAAATGTTTCTGTTTCAGCATCACTGGGGTCTGTAAGAATGCTCAAGAAGTCATGTCACTACCATTCACCTGGAAACGCTGCACAATGGACAGAGAAGTGGAAGAATGTGTAAGAAAATCAGAAAGACTGGTAAGAGAAGCAAAGCTGATTAATTGTTTTTTCAGGGGGGTTTCTTAATTTTAATAAAGTTGGATGTTTTGTTATTTTTCTTCAGCATTTTAAAAAGTTAATAATAGTTGATTGTTAAATAGGTAAAATAGGTTAAAAAATAGGTAAAAATATGCAAGCCTTGGAAGCTAAATTTGCTTCTTCCAAATAAGCAAAGAAAAAGACTCTAAAAACACATAAGAGATGGAGAATGTCATCAATATGCAGTAACATGCTCTCCAAATCATTCTTCAATATAAGTGTCACGAGGAAAACTAACAATCCACATCCAGTATTCCTCGATCAATGAACAGTTGAAGATGAAAATTAATATTATAGAGTAGAATAACCAATTATAAGCCAATTCAAAAGTCTATTCATCATGGACTCATTTTTGCAATGGGTGGATGAGACTTGAAAGGAAGTGAGTGAGTAAGCAGCACTGAGCCAACTCACCCGGTTCCTAAGCTCAGAGCTTTGTCACTCCCCCAAAACAGAGTTTATGGCTGGTGAACAGTAAAATATTTGGGCTCAGCCCATCTCCCCAACTACACAGAGTCAGCTAAGAGCTGCCTCTCTTGCAGACATAGGCTCAGGTTCTCCATTAGATCAACAAAATTTTGTTCCAGCTTTAATTTTCTCCCAGAGTAGCTGCCAGGATATCCTTGAACACATAAACCCAATTAAGCCAACCTAAACTGATCATTAGGCTTTCAAGTATGTGTCTGCTGAAATTTTATAAGGCTGTAGTCTGCCTAAAGTTTCACCTCCTGCAGCCGCTCGCATTTGACCCTGGGAGTCCACTGAAATAACAGAGAGACTCCTAAACTTCTGGAAGAGTCTTTGAGTTGTCTCAGAATTAGAGAAGCTGCCCAGATCACTGTGGCTCACAGGAAAATTGCTCCAAATTTCTGCTTTGCTCCTTCCAGCTGCTGAGGTGGCACCCACTCAGAGCAGCTGTTGTAACTCTGACCTGGCCTACACCTGTGGGCAAGCCAAGAGTGTGCAAGTGGAAAAGCACATGAAGCAGATGTAGAAGATATGCCTGTGCTTCTTCAGGCACAATTTGTCCCCTTGTGGACTGGTTTAAATTTTCTGATTTATTCTCCCATTGCAAAAATGATCATGATCAGGCTGTGACCATGGAGATTTCATTCAGCAAGCACTAGTACCCAGTGGAAAGTAAACAAAACCTAGTGCTTAGTGTCCCACTTCACCTCCCCACCCCAGTTACAGCTTATATAGGAAACTCACCTTCACACAAAAACCTCTAGGTCTCCAGAACATGCTGGCTGAGTAACCAGTAACACCAAATAAACTGAATTTGTTGAATGAAGAGGGTAGGCATGGCTCCCTAATTCTGCTGCTTTCCACTGACCCTGCTCAGTCAGCTTTGTGACCACGTTGTCAGAAGCCAGTTTCACTGACCCAAGCTAAGAAATCAACATCAGTTCGGCTCATCTGAGCTTTGTTTTCTTGCAACTGTTTAAGTTAATACTTAAACAGACTGCAGGGCTAGGTGTGCAGATGTATTGGAGAACACCTAGAGGGATTTTATACATAGCCATGGGCCAAAACCAAGGCCACAGCCAATCTCTGTCCATCCTCATGCTCGCTTTTCCCTGTCTTACTAGACATTGTGAGCATCCTCTCTCTTTAAGTGCTGCATTTCTTCATCCTTTAGTAGGTTTTCTGTGATAATAAGTATCTCACATACAGTTTTGCTTAAGAGGTGTTTGCTTCCTTTGATTCCCTTCTGGGAGTACTCAACAACCATCTGGTTCAAGTCCTGTTTTCTTAAACTTGGGGATGTGCTGACTAAACTACATGACGAGCCAAATGCAGCCAAAAACATGTAAGAACTTTATTTAACATATCCCACTAGGAAAAAAAATTACATGCAAAAATTAATGTATTATAGCAGAGGAACATAATAACATAATCTTTCATGGATCAGTTGGACTTCCAGGCCATCAATATCCATGGCCTCTACACTTTCCTGTTCTGAATAAGCAATTCCCAATATTTAAAGATATCCTTTGCCTGTTTGGAATCCCTCTGTTTGTATTGCTTGTATTATTTTTTTCTGAAAGGTGCTGTCTGGCTTCCTTTTGCCCAGTAGTTTTGATTTCTGTACTTCTAAAAGAATCTCCTCTATGGTTTGTGCAACATTGCATACAACCCAACTGAACAGGAATCCAAGGGCTGCTGCCAGTGGCTGCTGAGAACACAGGAGGGTGAAGGAAGACAAAACTCTGGCTAGATCCTGCATAATTCCAGCTGCTTAAAGAAATACATACAGAGGGCTGAAATCAGAGGTGGAGTAAGAGGTAAGTCAGGGAAAGTACCTGTACCATTAACTAGTCTGAATTAAACAATCAAAACTGAAGATGGAATCACAAAAGGGAGATACAGCAAATGATAGCAATAAATGTGTACCTCAGGCTGAACCTCACCAACCTCATGTGTACTGGGTGGTTACATAATGACTTCAGTAACTGCCTCTGACTGGTCTTGCACCATGGCAGGGGTTGAAAAAACAGGAAGGGTGAGTGGTAGTTTTCAAATGTATATTTTTGTGTTTTAAAAATATTCATAATGATATTTATAAAAGTCTAAATTTTAAAAATAATTTTTAAAAATTATATGGAGGTTATATGTGTGTATTTTTAAGTAATATGACTGTAGTTAATAATAATGTCTACAGTACTACACTTAGCTATTATTTCCTTGGCTTCCTTCCTTAAACTAAAGCCAGCTTGGTGGTTTGTACCCTTGTGGCAGCCAACAGGAAAGAGCAGTGAACATCCCATCACAGTACTGGCACTTACTGCCTTTGCTGAAACCCTGCATGATTGCACTGTACTGGTTGCATTGCCCAGAGGGCCATCACAAGTTTCCCTTCTGTGTTCTCCAAACACTCCCAGGTCATGCTGGCAGGGAACAGTGACTTCCAGGGAAATCAGAATGTTGTGCTAGTGATGAATTTGGTCCTTTGTAAAAAGAGACTGATACCCTTCTTTTTCCTCTGTCTCTCCAGCAGGAAATTCTTCTTTCCAATCCAATGATTCATAAAAATCTCTTCATCTTTTTTTGTGAAGCTCTCAGTGTCACAATGAAGAACAAAAGCTAAATCCTACAAAACAACATAAGGGAGATGCCAGTTATGATTAGGCTAAATTTAATACACTCACCCATGTATGTTAATGTTCTATGTGCATCGTGCAGCTAAAGGAGTAGATAGAAAAATAGGCTGGGATATGGAAGAAAATTAAGTTCATAGCAAAGACTGTTTCCCCAAAGAGAAAGACTGGGAATTGCTTCTTTCTTTTACTCCAGAAAAGTTGCACTCCCCAACTCTATCTGACAACTTTCTGCTAGCTCCCACTGTTTTAGTTATCAGCTTGCTTTTGTTACCCTGCTCATAGGCAGAGAAAGCAAGCAGACAAGACTGGAAAGCAGTTGGATTAGAATCTGGCAGTGTTTCATGAGAAGCATATCCTAGAGAGCAACAGCAATCTAAATAAGGTTCAACTTCTCTTTGTGCTTGTTTCAAGGACAGTTTGGCAGTTCCATACTTGCCATGTATGCTTTGCAGTTTATGCATAAAGGTAAACTGCCTCCCTTCAGTGTCATCCCACAAAGAAACAAATAATAATGGAAAAAGTTTGAGGGAAATACTTGTAAATTATAAAAATCATAAAAATTATAAAAATATAAAAATCATGCATCCAAAGTGATGTGTTTATATAAAGATTTTTGAAGCAGCCTTTTTACTCTCATATGTGAGAAAGGCAAAATGCTTTTTTTCATAACCAGTAACTATACAGATAGTTACTCTGGAATGGGGAGGGACAAACAAACCTAACGATGACAGATCTGTACAGAAAGCTGTTAGTATGCCAGATCTTATTACAGAGCAGTGGGAGGCCTTGTATGCTACGTATCAGCTCTATAGGGACCTCCATATTTAAAATGATAAAAAAAAAAGTGATTTGAAAAACCCCTCATGGGTAGCCTTCAAAGGCACAGACAGGTTCTGACTGGATTAACATTTATTGACTGTTTAAGCCTGCTTTTTTGCTTCAGGACAGAGATACACGAGTTTAATTGCAGAGGTTGTTCTGCCAACTGATCACTAGAGTGGCAACCAAAGCTTTACTAATCGGTCCTTCATTAAAGAAAAGTCTCTATTACAAAACAAATTAAGCATGCTCTGATCCCAACCCGCAGGTCCAATGGCGTTGCAGCAAAGTTTAGGCTGCTAGAGCACTGAAAAACTTATTAAGGTTTAGCGCTGAGATAGCACTTTTGTATTGATTTTACAATACACAGGTATTATGATTTATGGAGTGCTAGTGTCACTCTAACAAGCTGAAGGACACACAATATCATCTCCAACATCATTAAAATTCAGAAGCCTCTAGAACTAACTCATCAACCACTGTGCATTGTCACAGGCTATAGAGCTCCACTTCACTTGGAAAATGCAGTGAGTTTCCCGGACAGTTGTCTTCCGGAATAATTAAATTTAGAAAAAAGAAAGGGGGGGGAGGGGGGAGGTGAGGGGAAGAGACAGAATTCAAACTCTGCGTATGTTTTAAAAAGCCCTTCCGTGAATGTGTAGTTCTGTAGTAGCGGGCACGGTTCTTCACCACCGCCTGTTCGAGCCGGGCTGCTCCGGCTTCTGCTGCCCGCTCCAAGGCGCCGCAGAGCGCCAGGGCTCCCTGGGTGATGCGAACCCCACAGGACCGCCGGCCGCTGTCCTGCCTCGGTCTGTGTCCCGAATGCTTTATTTTCCCGAACTTTGGGGGCGCACCGCATCCTAGCCCCCCGCCCAGGCGGCCGCTCTCGCCCTTTTCACGGAAAAAGCCAAATCCCGGCGGTTCGGCATCGCGCTCCTTTCCGCCCGATGCAAACAGAACGCGGCGCCGCCACCTGCGGGTGCTCAGCACCCCCAGCCCGTCACCGCCGGCCCGGCCGCGGCTGCAGAGGGAGCGGGTGGGCCCCGGCCCGGCCCGGCAGCCCCCTCAGCCGCGCGGCCCCCAGCGCCTCAGCGCCGGGCCTAACGCGGTGCGCCGGCGCCCCCTGTCGGCGACCGAGTGCAAGGGCGGCCCGGGGCCGCGACCGGGCGCCATCCCGGTGGGGCGCGATTCTGTGGGCCGCGATCCCTGGGGGGTGCGATCCTGTCCGGCCGCGATCCCTGTGGGGCGCCATCCCTGTGGGATGCGATCCTGTCCGGCCGCGATCCCTGTGGGGAGCGATCCTGTCCGGCCGCGATCCCTGTGGGGCGCCATCCCGGCCGGGCTGCCCCTCACATGGCCGCGCTCCCGGTGCCTCCTGTGCCCGCTCCTGAGCTCCCAGTGCCAGCTCCGTGTGCCACAGCTGCTGGGGAACGCAGAAAAAGGCGTAATTCTGCGTTCCTTCCAGCGATCACCAAGCGCCCGCGATTTTATAACTGGGATGACAATAATACCTATAGCGTTGAGTGTGCCTGGGCTAGATAGAGAAATTTGTATTGGCAAAATTCTGTTTTCCTGTGCCATGCTGCACCAAGTAGTCACAGTTGGTAATTATGCCGACAGGAATCCTCAAGCCCAGCTCTCCTATGTGCTACTCTTCATACACCGATGGCATTTACATCAGCGCTACCAAGTCACTTAAAAAGGAGATGCAGGAACAACAGTATGGACCACCTGGGCACAAAACCCAATTGTTTTTAGTGAGGAAGTGTAGGGTGCCAGGTATTGTATTATAAACATTTCCATTCTTTTACTCAGTGATCACTGGGTAGCTGTTATTTCCTACCTCAATTCATGAAGAGTGCTGTATTGCTATTAGTTTTGCTGTGTGACTATAATCTAGTATAGAAACATATATTCTACCACCACTGTTGCGTGCAGCTCCCCTTACAAGCTGTGTCAATGTTTCGTGTGACAGGACTTTAAAGTCAGATGATTGGGTAGCCAAACTTATGAGAAAGCAGCTTTATCTGAGGAGTTCCAAGGTTCTAAATTGACAGAGCCTCAAGATGTTCCTCATGTTTCTGTTTGGCACATACTTAGTATTTTTTTCCTGCCAAATTTTGAAATATCTAAATATTTTTATCTTGGACTATGCTTGAAAATTTCATTTAAAGTTATAAAATGCTTCCTAAATTATTTTTCTGACTAACATTAAACTAGAACTTATTGATCGCTTTAATCTGAAGTTATCCCTAAAGATCTGCAGGTTCACATCTTACAACAATATAAGTCTTGGTTCAATTGGGAGAGTCTCTTGATCTCAAATTTCAGAAGTGTCACCAGCATAAACAAGATCAGGATCAGCCCCTAAGAGGTGAGTAACAAATGTAAATGACTGAATGAAAACCCACACAAAAGTACATATTAGCATTTCTGTCTGCTGAGAAGTCAGTACCCTCCTTTTTTGGATCCCTTACAAATCTATTAAGACTCAAGCAGTTCTGCAAAATGATACCTCCAGTATGTACAGCTGAGTATCAGCAAAAGAATAAATTATTTTAAGTCTTCTTAAAATTATTATAATGTATACATCAAAACTGAACATCTTCAAAACTTGTGTAAATATGTATTAGAAGAGACACATTAGAGTGGTAGAAGTTGTTTATATTTTTGTTGCTTATGTTTTTAATAGTGTACTATTTCCAAGGAAGGAAGAAAAGGCTGTTCTTTCCAGCATAACCAAAGATGCCTGATTGCAAAATTCAATCAGTCCTAAAATTAAAATTAGGAGGCTGGATCAGCATGAAAGCAATTGTGTTATAAGTCAGTGTTAAGATGTTATTGATAGAAAAGCTAATGCAATACATTTTCTTCTGTCACACGTCTCTGGCCCAAAGCAATTTGCCAAGCAGCAAACCACCTCAGCATAAACACCGGGGAGCCCCCGCTGGGTCCTGGAAATCCCGCTTGTCTGCAAGTGCACAATATACAAGGCAAATCTCCATAAAGCTCAGTGCCACAGTTGAATACAAACACTCCCAAGGTCCTGCTGTGACTTGGCATACCCCACTGGACAGCTGGAAACTGAGAGGAAAGGAGCTGCTGCCAATAACGGGTTACCGGGGATTGTCGGTGCAAAGTTTCCTGGAAACAGGCAGTGACTGACATTATTATTTTGTTGGAGGATACTGATGTGATGTAGAAGATACATGCAATGATACACAGTTGCATTTGATAAATATTTGATAGGCTATACAGTAAAAAAGCACCTTTTTTATATGATCCATGTGCTTTGCCTAGGAATTAAACCCTGAGAAAAACAAACAGAACTTGTCCCACCCTTACGTTTTACCCAGCGTAATTCTGGGTATCAGATATTGCCCTAAATGTCATTTTAGTATGTGTATCAAAAAGATTTAGTATGCTAAGGGTCATGAATGTGTATCTAACACCCCTGCAGCTGCAGTTTACTGTAGATAGATTACATACAGTCACTCTTTCATTTTTTTCCTTGGAACCACTTGCAATGAATTGCTACCGGCAATCATTAAAAAAAGATTGCTCTTTTTATGTAGCCTGAATATATGAAATGCTACTTATCTGCATTCTGATGTGAGGAATGCTTCAAAGAAAATTCAGAGATGGAAATGAAACAGCTAAACTAGACTTTGGCATACACGATCATCATTAGTCTAATGTAAAATAATCTTTAAAGTAAAGAAGCTACATTTTCTAAACCTGAATAAAATCCCAGCATTCTCTATGTGTTATAATAAATTAATGCATTAAAAACAGGTACACTTATCCTGTAAAGAAGCTTATTAAGCAGACTGCTGGTGCTGCAAAATTCAGCATACAGTAAACAATACTTTTTTTGTTAGAATAATGGCTTACAGTTTATTCTTTTATATGGTGTAGCACTTGGGGACCACATCCATTTACCAAAATAATACCAAATTAGTACTGCAAATATTGAAATCAGACCTTTCAGACTAACCAGTGGCCTAATTTTCTCTTCAATCTGCTCTTAATCTCAATTCATCAATAACACTGCCTTATTATAGGACTTTGACAGGGAGCTAGAGCTTTTGATAAATTATACATCTCAAGCCAGATTTAAAATTTGAAGCTCAAGTGCTAATTATCTGTACAGGCCTAGTTAATAACGAGATTTCTTGTTAAGTATCTGATCACAGCATGGGCATCATTTGTCAAGAACCTCAAGTCTACCTTGGAGACTAGCTCTTCGAATTCTCCCTTGCCTACCATATGTAAAATTGGGATCTTTGTTTCTATAATAACCTTTTATTAGGAAGCTGACATAATGATTAAGTTCGCTGTAGACACATACAATGAGTTAGACAATTACCCTTGCTGCTTTAAACTACTCAGGCTCCTAGCAAGACAAAATAATTAATATTGAATTTTAATTTGATGTGTTCCACATTTAAACCCCAATTTGCAAAGTACACCTGGAAGGCTGCCGCTGTTTCCTTGCAGTTTGTGCTGATGAAATAAAAGCTCCTGCAGTTTGAATGTAAAAGCACAGAAGGCATGATGCACCACAATCACTTCTCAGTGGAGCAAAGAATTTTCGAGCATTAATGGGAAAGGTAATTACCTAGGTCTAACTTTATAGCCTTTTCTCTAATGAAACTATAATCTCCCAGGCCTACATGGTTTAAGTATTTACATGATTTTAATGATTTCACTGCCATAACAGTTGTCACACATGGTAATTTAAAAACTCAGTGCCTTGAAACAAAGATGCTAATTATATTTCTATATTTTTATTATTGAAGTAAAGCTGCACTGTGTGAAGTAACAGAACCATAATAAAAACAGCCATGCGCTGTATTGCTAAGTGGAAGGGGGTGGGGGATGTGTTTGTTTGCCAAAAAAAGGTGCCTAAGAGCCTTCCCCACTGAACCTGTTAACTGCTGAGCAGCTCAGCTCCCCTGGGCTTTGGCTGTGGGGCAGAGCACACCCTGTGCTCTGAGAACCTCCAGCCTCTCAGACTTCAGGCAAAACTCCCACTGTGCCAACTTGTGTAGTCCTTTCCTTATTAAAATATGAATGTTTCTCAGCTATAATCACCTAAAGACATATCCAATCCAGACAGTACTGGCCTTGTGAGGAGGAGTCCTGGAGCCCTTCCCCTACACGAGCCCAGTGCTAGCATTAGGCAGTCCTGATGGCAAGCACTTCCTGCCACATATAGATGAATTGAGCCTGAAACATATGGGGAGATGGCTCTTTGCCTGAAGGACTGGACAGTGCAGTGATTTGGAGGGTGTATCCTGTAATGTGGTTCCAGTTTTTCAGAATGGTGCCTGGAATGTCTGCTGGGATAGGATGGGGCTCCCACCCAGCTCACATCATTCTGCTGCTCATGGCCTTTGCAGCCCCCTCCACATCTCTCTCTGGCCTCTGCTCTTACTGTGCTGGGCTTGGCTGTCACCTCACCTCTGTGTCAGACGTGTAGGCGGGCAGGGGAGTAACAGCATAGGAAAGTCAGCTTTCCCAGTGATCTCAGCTCTGGGCTTGGGCCCCTGCCTTTACTCAGCTCTAGCTAGGCTGGATGACTTCCTCCAGCCTTGGCTTTTGTCTGTGCTTCAGAACCTCACACCTTTAAACAAGCTGAAGTCATTGCTGCTACAATTTCCAGGACAATCTAATTTGATGTTCATTGCCACAACACCGCTTTATTTTCCAAAATGTGCTCACATTTTCTAGCTGTGGGCCTCAGGTGCAAAGTTTGGATTTGTATCAAAATACGAACTTCCCAAAAAGACAGGTGTGGTGATTCCCAATACAGATGTCTTCTGATTATTATTATTATCATTTTGTGACATAAAATGACACAAAGTGAAACACTTAAACCAAAAAATCAAAAGCCACTTTGCTGATAGGAAGGTGAGTCTCTACACCATTTACACCATTTAGTGTTAGTGAGGGGCTAGAATTTCCATTTTGTAGAAAATTCAGATTTATTTTTTCCCCTGTTCTTTACTGGAATGAGAAGACAAAAAGTAAAAAAAGATTTATTAAGATTATTTGCCTGGCTGATTGGAAGTTACTGGTCTTCAAAAGTCAAGACTGTAAGTAGTGGCTTTTTGCTTATAAATTTAAGTAAAAGATGCTGTAAGAAGACATCAGAACAACCTCAGAGAAGAAGAACAATCTCAGAGAGGTAAGCTCTGCAAACCCCTCGGGAGTATTGGGCCTGAAGGATGAAAACATGGACCATTAACCATTAGCTATTTAATATGGTGACCAAACACTGGTCTGCTTTGGCCCTTGTAACAACTGTATTGTTCAGACAAGACCCTTGGATGAAACTATGTGGACCCTCTTAGCCTGGGGAAACAAGCATCATTAGTTAACCTGGCACCAAAGCAAGAAGTAAATGAGCTGCCAGGCTGGGGAAGGACAAGAACATAGTGCTGGAGTGTGGTTTTCTATTTTTTTCCTTGATAAAAAGAAAGAATTGTAATTGTCTTCTCTGCCTTAGCTCAAGGGGGACACTGCAGACTGAGAGGGAGATCATATGGCATAACAATGTGTGATGACAGCAGCTAAAAGCTTCTTTTGATGGGTTTCCAGCTCATAAACTGGGCTATATCATTCAGGGGAAAAGACCTATTAGTCTTCTCCTCTCTTAACACTTTGAAGGAATACACCAGCATGCTGGATGCTGAGGCAGAAGCTTTGCACCCCAGTTTTAAAGATATCAGCACTGGGAATATTGAATACTTTATCTGTTTCAACACTAGATAAGATTTTACATTATAGGATTTCTTTTTCATTTGAAAGCATAGATTTACAGAAACAGGCAGATGTTAGAAAAGATGAAATAAGAAGGTGCATTATTAAGACAGTATAAAATGACAGACATCTTTTTTAGCTACTCCAGAGTAGTCACTCACTAGCAGGGTTTCCTAATTAGCCTCCACCTCTTACCCCAGGGAGGAGAAGCTCTGAGAGCTGCTGCTTTCCTGCTCTTCCTCCTCAATGTGACAAACAAAAGCAGCCAGAGCAGCTGCTCTGAGCCACTGGCTCCTTCAAAGGTGAGAACAGAGCGAACGCCTTCTACTGCTTGGCTACCCCTAGCTTGCATATAATATAGTTTGTGTTTTTTAATACATGTAATTTTCTCCTTTGTTTCTGAAACATATGAATTACCATTGCTACTGAGTACTTTCAGGTGCAGATCCAGGCCTTGTGAAGAGGTTTTGGAAGCCTTATGTTTTATGGTATGAGAAATATAAAAACTTCTTAGTAGATTAATGACCATTTCTTTCTAAAAGTTTTATAGAAAGAAGAAAATTATTATTCTACTACTAATGCATTTCTGAATGGATTATTCAGATTAGAAAATCTAACAAAAAGTTTTAGTAGGAGGTTCTTTCAGGATTCCCATCACAATTAAAAATTACTTTGCGGGACAGATCTTGCTGAACTGAAATCAAACCATGGATTTTTAGGTATGTAAAAATGATGTAATACTCAAGATGTTTGATGTAATATAGCACTAGGATAAAGTTTGTTTAACTAAATGATAAAACATTAAAATTTCAACATGTTGCAGCAATATAGAAAATTCACAAATATTTACAAAGGCACACAGGCAACACAAATCAGACATCCCTTTTTTAATTTAGACAGGCATTGGATTTTTTTGGACATCATATTACCATGCACTAAAGCAGCCCAAATGACTTATCAAAAACACTCAAATGAAAAAACCAGGTTTGTCACTTTGCTGGTGGTCTTAGCAGATAAAGCAAAATTGCCACTATACATCATCCTTAAAAGAAAGACAATACCAAAGGGGAAGCTGCCAGAAGGTGCCATTTTCAGATGTCAAGATAAGGGATGGACGTCTGAATTAATGCAAGACTTGTTGCATGTTTTCTGTAACAGACAGCCTGGTACTCTGCTAAAGCAGACAGTGATGCTTGTGCTTGGATGCATTTCTAGGGTGTCTAACTGAAGGAACCTAAAAGAGCCATAAGAAAACAAACAGTATTCCTGGAGGCAACTGCTATGAGTTCTTAACAGTGCTGTAAGCAATATTTTAAAGCTGTATTGAGAAATGATGCAGAGATTGAATCCTGGGGGTAACAATCCCTTGGAAAAATCCATTAACCCTAAGGGTCTAAATTGAGAAGCCTCCTTTAGCCCTCCTGGGACAAGGCCTTCCAGGAAAGAATAACTGGTGTTTGTGTTGTGCACAGACTGCGTAAAACTGTGTGTCAGATACTGAGGGTGGGGATGTGGATGCCATTGGCAGAGCAACCTAGTTAGGGGGCATTGCAAGGGGCAGGGACAATATCGACAGTATTGTAAGAACTACAGTGATCCTAGGGATGGATAAGTGGTGTTTCCTTGGCAAAATAAGAGCCCACCGGGCTGAGGCAGGTTTCTGCACATCAGGAAGCACAAGTTTGGAGGGCTTTTTGTTCTGTGAGGTATAATTGTGACAAGTGCCGAGATTACAAAGAGTGGTTGTCCACAAAGCTACCTCTGCTCTTGGAAGTAAGGAAAGGAAGCTTTGTGGAAGCTGCAATCCAGACTTAGGTTTATCTGGGCTTGCATGTAGCATCTTTCTGAACTTTTCTGTATGTGACTAGTGCTTGAGCTCGCTGGACTTAAATACATTAACCAAGAAAATCTAAAACCTCAGGTGTGTTTAAGGGTAGATTTGCACCTCTTATGCAGTTCTGAAAATGAATGGAAATTAATCAATTTCATTTTGACAAAAAAATATGCTTCTTTGAGTGCCTGAGAAATCCGAATTAATATTATTTTGGTAATGATATTTCAATATAAGTTACTGTCCAGCAATCTAAAGCTTCTTGAATGTGTCATTCTTAAACTGAAACATCTGTCTGTACCCCTTTGCTTTCCTGTATCTCCACCTTGTTTTATTTCAAGCTGTTGAGCTTTCTTTTGCTACTAGAATTGTATTACTGGCACAAACACAAGCCTGATGCCATCTGGTCCCCTGCGCTGAAGTGTCCTCATGGCAGAGCTATAAGAACATGGAGTCTCACTGAGTTCTCCATTTACCTCATATTATTTAGAGAGATTAGGGGTCCAGAGCAGGGTATCTTGAACAGGACACCTTGGTACCCTGGAGCTCAGAGCTGCAGAGCCAGCAGGAACAATCACAGGCTACAACTGTAAAATCAGTCCTGTGATGCTCCTGCCAATGTTAAGGCTGTTATTTATACAAAGCTGTGATATGATTTTAAAAAATTAAAATCTGAATAATTACTATCTCTTCACTAACACAAGTGTAAATCCTGAAAACTCCTCTGATACTGGGAGCTGTGGTTGAGTTTGTCTGTACTGAGAGAACTGAAAACAGAATTTAAATGTTAGTCACTTTCCTTCACCTGTAACCATGCTTGAGTTGGCCCTAGAGTTGGCTTGAAGAAAAGAGTGTTGTAGTGTTAATATATTTAACTGCTAAATCTTTGAATTTTCACCGGTCATGTACAAAGCCAGAGTAATACCTGAATTACATTTCTACTGACTTCCACTCTTCACAAATGAAAGCTGGTGGGATGACTTGCTAACTCACACAGTAATTAATCTTCAAGAGGGTAGAAGTACAGCATTAAATTGGAGCTCAGGTTACAGAGATGAAATCAAATGAACAAGTTCAGTATCTCTAACATCTTACCACTTATTCCACAAGCTGTCTAAGTACATCAAGAGATTTAATTAATTCTGAGAGTCCCTGATCAGTTGCAGGAAAAAAAGACAAAACGCAGAATATGGCAAAAGAGTTCTAATCAGCCTGACCTTCTACATGGCACTGGAATTATTGGTGTACTCTGTATACATGCTGCAGATGATACACTGTCTCTGCATCAGCCTGTGCTGAGATTCAGACCTTCTCCACAAGTTCCAGTACTCAGAAGGGCATTTGGTAGAACCTGAGAAGACCTTCACTGATCAATTTTTCTGGTAAAAAATGTTCACTGTGAGAGCTTAAATATAAACCAAATATTTTGTTTCTCACAAAATGCAAGATACTCCCAGCCAAGTACAAGCTCTTTTTTTGCATTAACTAAGATTTCTGTGCTGGCCACTCTCTTCCCCACTATAAACCCTGTAAAAGCCAAGCCCTGCAGACAGCTCAGGCCAGTGTGGAGGAATGAGTGAAGCTTGAAACTACCCCAGGTGGGAAGGGAGGACCTTCTGTCCACCATTGTATCTGATGAGACAGCAGGGTTTGCCCTGTCCATAGGCCAGAGCTCAGCAGAGAGGAGAGTCGTGCAGGGTCTGTCTGTCCTGCCCCAGGGGAAGCTGCTTGAGCACCATGCAGCAAGCAGCTCAAGCCTGGCTTGGGGAAGCACCTTCAGGTTCTGCTCCAATTACCTGCTCTTTTGACTTCTGCAGAAGAATGGAAGCATTTTTTAGAGATGTGGCAGGTTCATAGAGAGATCATAGTGTGCTAGGAAGTTTAAGAGGGGCATGGCTTATTTAATTCTCTTTTCTCCACAAAACAGCTGGGCTTTGTATTCCAGCTAATTTAGGTAGGAAGCTTGGTTTTTATTCCATTAATTTGCAGCATGAATGTCACCAACCATAGTTGATAGCAGTGACCACTGCCAGAAAGTCACCAAGACTTTTATGTTTGTAGATTCACAGTACTCCTTATTATGCCTGTAAAACACATAGCAGTAGATCTACACTATTTATTCTAGAACAAGAACTACTTAATGTTCAACTATGTTAAAAATGCAAAAGTGAAAAACCTGATCTTGCCTCCATCTCTCCAACAGCTGCCATCACTGGGGAAGAGCCAACTTCAGAGCCTGTGATGAAGAGCCGGTGTTTTCTGATGAGCTATTGGTGCATTAGAGGCTGACACGTTCACCTGGGGAGGAGCACACCTGTTCAGTCAACCTGTGTGCATGATAATGTATGATCATCGTGCATCAGTGCTTCTGGGGACTCTGCCATTGCACCCAGACTGCTGAGAGAGCCTCCCATCTGTAATGCCAATGTGAGAGCCTACACACAGAATAATGTTGGAGCTTGTTTGTTACTCTTTTCACATACTCCTTTTGGTAAGGAAAGTTGATAAGGTCATAATCTAAATTCTCAGTGGACTTTTGATTACAAGAGAGCTTTAGCAATTTACAGGAGCTGAGAATTTGGCCAGCTTTCTGCATCATGTTGGTTATTTAATAATGTTTTTTCTTTAGAGGCTGATAAGTTCAGTCTTCTGAAGAAGCTGTTGACTACCATTAGTAGTGGGTTCATTTGTTCTCTGCTGGACACTGTCAGCCAGCAGGGGTTTAGGCTGTTGTGCAGCTCCCAGCTCAATTATTTCTCAGGGCTCTTTGTTTAATATAATGGGGTCAAATTCAGACTGTAGGTGTCTGATGATTTCTGGTCCAATTTACAATAGCCTGTCTGCAAGCCCACCTTGAATCCAGTTAATCTCTTTCATAAAATGAAGGGAAAACTTTACAAAGTGTTCAGCGTTATGGTCCGATATTAAGTTTTTATAATGTGAGCTTCTTAGTAATTTTTCCTGTTCAGAGTGGTTCTGACATGTTTATACAGCTGTGTTGATAGAGGGATTATATTTATTTCCCATACTGTAATGCACTGCAATGGGAAATTTTTCTGCTGAAAGATGAAGAAATGGGAGCAGGTTGAATACTACCACTATCTACCATTGGCTGTTTTGTAAGCCTCATATAATTAATCATATGCTTCTGATCACAAGAGTGTAATTTGATCTTTAGGAGGCCACAAACCAGACATACTTTGGTTTGTCAGTATATAGGCATTGTACTTGACCAGTTGGCTTTTTAGAAAAGGTATTAAGTTGCCACCTTGGCTGACTCACAAGCACTGGGAAGGACTGTGAGTCTTAACTGCTCCATTTCAGCCCAAATCTTTAAGGCTGGAACATTACTGTAGGGAGTAGAGGTGATACTTACCCTAGGGATGATGCAGAAAGCTCTGGGAATTCAAGGATCTTTGCAGAATAAACTGCTCCATTTATTTCTGTGTTTTATGGAAGGGCTGAAACAGAAGGTCTCAATCTCACACTGTCTAAATAGAGCAGCAAGGAGGCTACTTATCATCTTCTGGATTTAGGCTCTAATCCAGACTGTAACTCAGTGCACTGAGACACAGAGAACACTTGACATTTCATGATTTTTGCTGTGAGGCAAATGGATAAGACCTTTGGAAAACTTTAGCAATGGTGATCCAGAATGAAGACCACACTCCTGTATCAGGCCATTTCGACTAGGAGGGTTTGAGCTGGACCTGCTGTAATGTCTTACACATCTTCATTTTGCTGAAACATCTAACTGGAGAGATAATTCATGCAGATTTTGTGTATAGACTTGGTGATTGACATAATCACCTGCTTGCAAATGTGGGGTAGGAAGGTTTTGCAGTTTTATGGCACCTTTTCCTCTTAAACAAGTGCTCTTTCTATAGCAGTCAAAGCAGTAGAAACAACACTGCACCCCAGCAGCATTTTTGTTTAATCTGAACTAGATGTCGTATTACCCCCTCTATTGCATTCACTTCAATCCATGGACATTCATTTCTTTGATGCATACGTAGATCTGAGCACTTGCTGTTCTTTTTAGGGCAGGAGAAAGAGGCAAATATTTTTTTTATATTGCAGTTATCTGGTTTTACTTGTTTACAGGTAGAGAGGCTTAATTTTTACAGCTGTATCGAGAACCTGCAGCTTAGACGTGCTTTCCAAGTGTAACAAAACAGTTACCAGAGTAAGTGACTTAAAATGTAAACAAAGCTAAGTATAGAATTCTAAATATATTTGACTTGTTGATAAAATAAAGGAAGGCCTATTTGCTGATTCCAAAGTTGGTGGAAAAAGATAGAAAACCAATTCCCCTTTATTTCCCTTTGTAGATAAACACATGAACATTGATTCCCTGCTCATGAGATGAACCTTCATTGTGGCAGCAATGGATGCAGCTTGCAAAAAGGAAAGGAGGTAAGTAGGAAAAAACCCACAAAGCTTACTTATTCAGAAGGAAAACTAAACCAGATATTTTATCTTTGAAAGTTACCTCACTATTGAGTAAATAAGATGTCAAAACTTACTGTAGTCCTAGGTCAGCTTCTGTTCAGTTCTTCCTTAGGAACATTGAATAAAACTTTGAAAATCATTAAAGTCTGTAAGGACATCAACAGAGAGCAGCAATCTTGGAAAGGCATTGGAGAAGTTTCTAGATGATTCTAGATTTAATATTTGTATTTTACATGTCTTCATTTCATATCTTAATTATCATTCCTTATTTCTACCTTCTACTTTAAGCATTTGTATTGGAGTTAAGTTGTAAAAATTTTCAGAATTTTGAAGAAAGAATAAATATTTCCTGACCCTTTTTTTTTCTTTTTTTTTTTTGATGAGTGTGCTTTTGTTGCCCTTTCACTCTCCTTCAGTTCTGATTGTTAAGGCATAAGAAGTAGAATACAATGTTATGAAAAGTTGAGAACCCTGAAGGTAAAAAGCCTGAAAGGTAGAACGTGGCACTGTGAGTAAAGGGTGTTGAAACAGCAGTTCAGCTAATGTTTTTGTGAAATGTCACAGAAACATCAATAAAACATTGGAGAAAGAATAAGATGAGCAATAAACTGGCTAAAGAGTAGATATTTAGCTGAACTGAGAGGGAAAGTTCTTGGAAAGAGAGTATTGGTTCAAAGGCTGATCAAATGTAAAGGGCTGAAAAATGTTTTCATGACTACCTGGACACAAAACAGATACATTAATTTGCATTACTGCAGAGGATGTAAATTTTGAATGCACTGATGGTTTGGAGCATTTCTGGACCATTATATAGTCAGAACTTAGGGAAAAAGAAGTTTGAAATAAAACTTAATGCAACATTAAAAAGAACTCTGGAATAGCTGTAATCTGGAATTCCATTAAAAACATCAGATGAAGTGAAAGTTCCCTTTAATCAGTCAGCATGTACTAGTTCAAGCCGCCAGTGCAACAGATAGAGCGGAGATGTAAATGTTCAGGGCTCCATCTATGCTTCTGCATGTTGCTGTATTTCAGAACAGGGGTGTGCTCCAGGTGTACAAGGGTTGTCTAGCCTACTAATAAAGCTGAGGAGGGTATATGTTTCCAGTTTTGCATATAGCAAAAAAAAACAAAACAAAAAAACCCCTAAAAAACCTACCACCAAAAAAAAAAAAAAAACCCAAAAAAAAAACCAACCAAAAACCAGAGAGAAAGAAGATTCCATTAAAAAACTTTGTGCCGAAGAGAAAAATACTAATTTTGGGACAATTTAAAATTTATATGGAAAATGATAGGAAGGCCCACCCAGCTTACCAGAAACCTGACTTTTAAGGAAATCAAAATGTGTGGAATGTAATTGTGTAATTGTTAAGGAAGATCACTTACATAGACATGATTATTTATGGCATCAAAGCCCTCTGAGTGGTGTTTACTTCACTTGACTGTTTGGCTAAATTGCAGTAGCACCTTTGGGTGCATCTTAAACTCTTCTCAGAAATCAAAACTGGCCATTAAACTCAGTATCTAGAAAGGATTGTTAAAACTCTTTCATCTGCATGTTGTGTTGATAACTTTCTGCAAGCTCACAGTTTTGCAATGCCGTTCTTGCTATCTTGAGGTATCAGTTTTACCTTTTGAATCCTCTGTTTGCATATTTGTGGGGAGAAAAGAGGGTTTTCCTGAGTTCCAGACCTCAGTGTACTTTTCGTGAATGTTTAGGCAAACTAACTGGAAGCATGACGTGGTTGAGGAAGAGAGTGCAGAGCACCGTGGAAGGGATGAGGTGTCACTGTTTTGCTGCTTTATCAATTGATAGTTACCCATGAGCTGCCAGACCCTTCCTGCCTGGAGCTCTTCCTGGCAGGCACCCAAGAACAGCATGCTGGGGCTGTACACCATGGTTTTCAGACTCAAGGGAAGATGTCACATGTTTTCCACAGGTTTAGTTCTAGCTGATTTGCCAGTGGCCATGCCAAACAGCCAGGCTGCTCTTGACTCTCCAGGGTGACTATGGAGACAGTAAACTGCATAAGGTGCCTTCAGCTCAGTAAAACCTTCATGCCACATAACTGCTGGGCATCCACTTAGAGAAATATGCTTGGAAAGATGATATATCAATTTCTTCTTTTTTTTAAATTGTCAGCCACCTCTGAAACATTTTGTATGTGTATCTCCACCCTCTAGGCACTCGGTGGAGATAAACTTCCCAACTGTCAGAAAGTTAGAAAAACTGCTGGACCTTTTGGTACAAGAGATCATCCTCTTAAGGATATTTAATGGTTGGGTAGCAGTCTCCTGTGTGAATGTATCCAAGCAATTATAGCTTAAAGTTGTACTAATCACTCCTAATAGAGATGGACTCTTACCCCTGCTGTGTCCCTCACTGTTCCCAGATGAGAACTATCCCAACAATTTAGGATTAGCAAAAACACTTGTTATACTATTATCTTCATAACTTTATTAACATCTTTGATTATAGAACAGATGGATGAATGTTAATAATTCTGTAACGGCAGATTAAATAGCTTACACTATATCAATCATGTTTAAGTCTTTGCTTAATAAAACAATAATTTAAGTTGGGTCACGGGTAGTTTTTGAACCCCAGGCCCTCAGATTAGCTGCTGACTTCCTCCATTAAAAGAGTAAACCCATTAGCTGCTTGCAATTGTACACTTATGCCTGTGTACACTGGGCATTAAAATATATGACTCATGCTGTGCTGGTGGATTACACATTCAATTTTGAGATTAAGAATTCCTAGGTTCCTTTTGTGCCTCTCAGAAGGAGTTTTGCCCCCTGAAAAGAGTAGGCAGTAAGAAATGGGTCAGCTAGTGATAGTGTTGTTATATTTTTCCATAAAACTGGTATAAGCATGCAGGTATGAAAAGACTTTATAAAATTGTGCTAGCATTGGTTCAGAGATACTTAAGAGCCAAATGAGTGTATTTGGTGTATGGACTTTGAGATCCAGACAAAAGGAGAATTATTGAATTCCCATCCTGTCATTATGAAAAGAATACAACTATGAGACTACAGTAAAAACTGCAGGGATTGCTTGCAGTATACTTTTTATCATCTATTTCAGGTTAACTGGTTCACTGTAAACAAAAGTTCTCAGTGGATGTTTTTTTCCCTCTATGCCATTTTTTGCTGTGCTACTTAAACCTTAGGTAACCTTAGACACTCTTCACGACCTCCCCTAGAGGCGGCACTGGTTTGCACTGACTCAGAATCCCGAGTGCAGCTTATTAAAGCCCTTTATCTGCTGCTTTTCCAGAAACAGCACATCAAACTTTACTGAAGGTAACAAATCACACCACTGACTGGAGATAAGTTGTATAATTCTCTGAAAATTGAATGAAAGAATCAGTGGAGAGAAGCTTAACAAATCTGGTCTGAATAAGAGGTCTTCAATCTTGACTGTAAATTTGAATGCAGTGTGATTACAATGCCAGCCTTCAGCACGCTTTGGTTTCATGGCTGTGTGCAGAGAACAGACTTGCACATTTTGGAAAATAAACAGACAATGCGTGATTGTTTCTTGACACTGTTAACACAGAGCTGCACTACCAGAACTGAAGGCAAAGTGTGTAAATTAAAGATCAGCCACTAATACAGAGTTTGAGAATATTATCTCTGAAAGTGAAAAGCTCAATAACACACTTAGTGGGAGCAGAAACTACTAATTCCTCATAAAAAACCCAATTCCTGTGGCATCATTTGGCTTCCTTGGGGGGGTGTCTAAAAGCAGGTTGAACTCCAGTTAACTTTGGAAAGCTCACAGTAAAAAGTACAATTGCATAGGAGCTCCATAGCTGTATATTAAGTCCTATAATTCTGCAAACTTTGCAAGTTTGCCCATCAGTGTTCCTCAAAACTTTACATACATACTTAAGATTAAAATTTTATTTGGAGATGTCATTTCGCTTTACTGCGAATCAGTACATCAGCTCTTCTGTAAGTGCACTCAGTTACTCCCTGAAGAGAGAGAAACTTAGCAGTGGTATATATATTTCCTGCTCATTACACTGTAAAAACCTTTGGAGAACTGATACATTGATTAGCACAAGTCAGAAGTGCATCTTTGCCTTGATCAATACTTTTGTGTGTTGCAGGCTGGCTAATGGCAAGTGTCATAGTACCCACCTGTTTGGAATAATTGCAGGATACAGGCATTAGCCTATTGAAAGAATGCATTTATTGGGCACAAGGAAAAATTTATGATCTTCAACTATACAGCCTGTGCAATAACAGTGACTGCCAAGTAGAGAAAAGATAGTTCAGCTATATTAAAATAGCAGGTAAATCTGGAGTCTGGGGTTTGCTCCAGGTATTTAAAGACCTGAGCAAAGCATAATGAAGGAACAGATGTACCACTTCAAGCCAGTCTGGTACATGAGTAGCCTCAGAGGAGCATTGGAACACAAAATGAGAAAAGAGACAACTCTGATCAAAAATATGTATCCAAAGCCTCAGAAAATTCAGATGCCTGCTTACACAGCTCCTCTGTATGGATCCTACAAATTTGGATATAGATATGTTGTAACTGTAATTCATGTCCCTCCCTCAGGGGAGGTTATTTTTTTATTCACTTGTAAATGATTTTATGTCTTAAAATAGATTTTCCAGGTGAACTGAAACACTCTGTGTGCTTTTAAGACCTCTGATACTTCTGACTATCCGTATTTTCATTTTAAACTCACAAAATGAAGGAGGAACTATCTTTTTTTTTTTTTTTTTTTTTTTTTTGTTAATCCTATAAACCAGGAGATACAAAGTTCTCACTGGAGATGAAGTTATGTTGTTGGAATGCAGGAATTAAATATTTCTCAGGAAAGCATCCAGCCACATTCTAAGATAAGCTGTTTTCAGTGTTTTCTGCTGCTACTCCATACAGCACATTTCCATACACAGCAGGAGATAACTATTGTCTGGTGGTTCCACATCTCACTTGGTATTCTAATTTTGGATACTCCAAAGCACAAAGAGGCATGACTTTCCTAGCAGAACAGAGGAGACTCACGGCAGCTGGGCTGCCAAGAGCCCTGGACTAGCCCAGCCCTCTTGCCTTCCTTTGAGGGTACAAGAGATGGCTGAACACATCCTGATGTACAAAGATGGAAAGTGAGGAACTTCCAACTACAACCAGTATATATTGGACTGAGGTACCCTGGATATTTTATATGGTTCTAGGGATGAGCCCTGAAACTCCACAGCTGCCAAATCTGAATCATTGTGCCCAGGGAAACATGAATTGCAGCAAACAGTCACCTGAGGAAAGCACATGATCAGGAGGTGGTACCCTGAGTGTCCTGACTTCCTCAAAAGAACCTGATACAGAAATGAGGAGTTGCTTGATCTGAAACTAGATAGATTTGTGTTGTTGCAAGAGGATCTCTTTCCACAATGAAGCAGCTAAACAAATACATTTTCCCAGTTTGTTTAATACAAACAGTTTTCACTGCTCTGTCTCAGAGGCCACAGCACTGTGGCCTTCTCCTGCCCCAGTCAGCTGGACCACCTTATCAGGTCAGAGCAGGACTGGAGCTTGCACATCCATCTGGTGTTAGTGTGATTAGGAATCAGGACCTGTGCTAAGTGACAAGCATGGCTGTTTGATATTGTTCTTTAAACCAGATGCATTGAGATTTTGTACAAGTTCCATGGAGCTGAAGGTACATCCTTAACCCTCTTAATTACAGTTAGGAACTGACACCTGAAATCAGACTCAGGACCTTGTATTTAGTCCTTGAAATAAACTCAGATGGGTAATAGTAGTAACTCAAGAAGCTCGTGTTTGAGAACTTGGTGGGGTAAGTGTTCCTCATATTAAAGTAAGAAATTAATTATTAGAAATTCTAATATCAAGCTTTTGCTTTTCCATTTCTTCAGTGCTAAGTTTGCAGGAGAGAAAATTTACACTTCTTGGGTATCTGGGAAGTGCTTTTAAGTGTTTCTAACATGTCTGGTAAAGTCTGGGAATACTTTAGTTGCAAAGGACTAAAACTGGTAAGGTTTTTGTTTGCTTCTTGTTTTTTAACTTCTGCTAGTAATCTGATACTTTTTTTGCTGTTCTTTTTAGCTTTCTCTAGCCACATTGAGGTTAGTTATATAGATAACAGAAATGTACTCTGTCTTTTATGGGAATATCAGACTACAAAATACTGTTACTGGAACATAGAAAATAATTGGAGTGCCATGGTTAAAGCATGTAGTTGCTCCTGCAATCTACAAGATACAGGAAAATAAGATGGATTTTAAACCATGATTAAAGGGGAACACTGATTTAATAATGCAGCAAAGTGACTCCCTCATCCTGTAGTTTTGTTGTTTACACTATAAATCCCCTAAATACTAGTGTTAATTTAGCTCTTTTTTCAGTAACTCTAGGCTGATGGATTAATTCTTCAGCAAAAGCCATCCCCAGAGTGCTGTGGCAAGTGTCCATGCTAATTGGAAAGAGTCCTTTGGGACTTGCTCTCAGTACACCTGTCTGTCTCTGTTCAGAGAGCTCCAGGTTTTGAGGCCCACTTTAACTAAGTGTTAAATGTTTCAGGAAAGTGGAAACAAGTAGCACAAAGAAACAACGTTCTGGACTTGGCTGCTGAGTTGGATGACCCTCTGATACGAGCTGAAAGCATTTCTCGTGCATTCAAGAGGAGCAGCATAAGGTAGGACACTGGTGACACAGGTTGTGGTTCAACATTTCAGGTCCACTGATTTGTTTGTGGACTCTCTCTAGTGAAACATTCTACTTTTGTCTTCTGGCTGTTCACAGTAGCACAACTAATACAAAAATTCAGATGTAGTGTGCAAATGTTCATGTGAGGGTCAGTGCTTCTGTTTGGATGCTCTGCTTGGCAGTGATGAATACAGTTCCAGGTGGGAACTGTGCTGCCCAGGTGTATGTAGAATGTCATGTGTCCTCTGTACCTCAGCAGTTGTCACAAACTTGCTAAAACCCCATTTTATTGGTGTCTGTGAGTGATGCCTGCCCAGGGACAAGGCAGTCCAAGGACAAAACTCTGCAACCTGAGGGAAGAAAGGGTACTTGCAACCTCTCAAAAATGCACAGGAATGTGCTTCCTGATTGATGTGCACTGGGCATAGAAAAGCCTATGTGTAACAGTGTAATTCCCGTAGGAGTGTACGCTCCTCCAGGTTAGAGAGGTTTGTCTGCAGCACTCATCTGCTCAGATCTGTCTGGACTTACTATATGAAACTGGAAGTTCCCTTTGCACTGTAAATGTGACCCTTGTTCAGCCTATGACATGTAATAGAGTCATCCATTATGCTGCATTTCATTATGTTTCTTTACATACCTTCACACAACTCCCAGATTTCACTGGGTGGGTGATTTCCAAGAAGCCAGACAACTTTTCATCAAGGCTTTTAATTCTCTTCACCATGTGAGTCCAAGCCAGCCTGCTTGGTGTTCACCTTCTGAACTAGGTAAGGAAACATTGCCATAGGGATTTTATAGAGTTATAACTTCTTACTGGTAATTTATTCATATTCAAATCCCTTTCGGGATATGTATGTAACAGAATCTTGCATTACATTATCTTACCTAATTTTTACACAAGACTCCAATCCCACGGGATGTTTCTCAAGACCTGGGACAAGTGCTTAATGGAGTAATTATTGCCATAAGGGTTTTGCAGAGTTACAGCTTGGTCTTGTTATCATATTCAGTATGGAAATTGCCTTTATACTGTATAGGCAGATAGGCAAGCTGAAAAATGCAGATTAAATATCAGTTAACTTTGAATGCTTCTGAAATATTCAGCTTCAGAAATGCACAACATTTTTAGGAAATCTTTAAAGATTGAGACTGTGTTTAAGGAACTACTTAAGCATCAGTTGCTTAAGCTGCATGATGACTCTGAAACACAGGTTCATAAGCCTTTTTTTCATCAACTTTTACATGAAGAATACAAAGAAAAGAAAATTACTTACTGAGAGGAGTACATAGCAAAAAAAATCCCAAAACCAAACTCAATTTTAAACTTGGGACTTCCTGTTCTTGTTACATCCTACCCTTCTTTTTGCAGATCTTTTTACTCAAGTGCATGTATGTTTAATATATTTGAAATATGCATGGTTGCCAAACTCTGTTTAGTAAATAGATGATAGTGAATGTTCTCCAGGATAACCTTGGTCAGGGATGTAAGTTACCAGTGCTGTAGATGAGGATGGGTTTTCAGGTTGGTGCTAGCTTTTGCTGGACATTTTTTTCCCTGCCATATTTCAGATTTACGCTTCATGCAGTGGCACAGCTCTCAGTTGCACTACTGTTTCCATTTCTCCTCAGCATGAGGGAAACAACTCAAATCCTGGCTTGCAATCTGTCTCACTAATGCTTAAGCTGGTGTTCACCGCCCTAAGGGCTTGTAGGCAACCTAATTACATTCATTTCATAATTTCAAGTGATGGTATTTTGTAAACATTTTTAATGTATCATCATTAATATGCTAAGGAAAGAAATCTATTTTTGCCAAGAAAGAGGAAATAAATCTTCACTATCTCTTTAGTCCACTACTTTATGTTTAGAATAGAACACCTTTTCTGAAAAGCTGTTGGAGACATATGCTCCCATTATTATCTCACAGTGATTTATCACTAACTCTAAAATAAACATTATATCTAAATTACCTGCTTGTTACTACCCTTGCTACACTGTTTCAGAATATCTTAAAGACCCAGTATATAAACATTGATATGGATTTGTTACGTTTGGGTTGTTTTTGCCTGTACTCTTTTAGTATTGTTACCACATGTAATTTTTTAAATTTTATTAAACAAAAGGGAAAGAAACAAAAACAGAATTGCCAGCTGAAATCCTATCTACAGAAGGCAAACTCATACATAGAAACCAGTGCTGAAATTTTCTTACTGGAAGGATGATGAGTTGAAAAATTTTCGTGTACTAGGGGAAAGGGAAAACCCACTAAAATATAAGGTATGCTATATCCTACAGGCAGAGAGGATCTTTTCACCTATGTATTTGGGGCTGGGTGAGTCTGTACAACCTTCAATAGCTTGAAAAAGGCATAGACTGTGGTTTAAGTTGTAATTCTGCTGTCAGCAGCCCAGAATCTCTCTGTTTGTGAAATCAGCCATCTGTTTTCCACTTCCAGCAACTTTTGCAAGTAACAAATAATGCTGCTTCCGGCAGAGTTGAGAAGAAGGTGATTTCTTGTAGCCAAAAGATCATGGTGACCGAAGGCATAAGACAAGTGGAGCGTGTGGCTCTCTGCCTAGCACAAGCTGCCTGCCTCTTGGTTAGCAAATCACAGGCTACACCCACTTCAGAAGAACAACTCCATTAAATTATGGATATTTACTTGTATTTGAGATAAGAGTCCAGTGGTGCTCTCAGTATAAGGGATATATTATGCCAGAGCTGGGTAAACCAAGAATAATTAATAGCTCCTAACCAACTTTGAATTGAGATTCAGGAAGAGGGTGTAACAAGGAAGAGGGTGAGGCTGGGGGAAGTTATACTTCTGTGGTTACATTTTAAAAGAGAAAGATGACTGGCAGCTACTGGAGTACTTCCTGGTGGCTAGCATTTTTAATTTTGGTTTTAAATGTTTGATCTATGTTGCAAATCTAGTTCTCATGCTCTGTACAGAATGAGAGTACAGAATCAGTTAAGGAGTTTGGCCACAGGATGCATCATTGCTCCAACTTGAAAAATGAGGCAAAAGAGGGAGGAAGGTCACCACTCATCCTTTTGTTACTGTACCATTTTCTCCTTTGTTTTGGCAATCGTTGTTAACAGCTATGTGAGGAAAGCTAGGCAAGCTGAAGCATTTCTGCTTTTTCACTAAAAACTTCACCCAGTGTCAGTAATTCTTCCTTTCAGTCTTTCTGTTCAATGTCTTGGGCAGTGGATTAAGCCTGAACATTTAGGATATTTGTCTGCCTTTTGGAAAGGCTGGTTTAGGCTCATAAAGGTCTTTCACTGCAGGAAACATACTGACCTATGCTGTTCTCTGCTCTGAGTTTGTTCTGAGGTTATGCAGTGGCAAAGCTGTTCTGCAGATATTCTGGGGTGGTTATTTGAAAAAATAACAAATAATTGCCATTGGGTATAAAACTCTGATTGAGTGCAGGGGAGACTACTGCTTTAGGATTATTAGAATAACACTTATGGTTTTAAAGCATTGAGAAGAATTGCCTTTTTCTCATGTTTAAACTGATGTATGCAAATTCAAAGCCTGAAGGGATATTCACGAGATACAGTGTAAGTAGTGCTGTGAGGTCCTAGAGCAATGTTGCTTCTTACCCTGTGGAGGCAAGTCCTGTGTTGCATATCTTTTTACTTCAAATGTTTCCTATTTTTCAACATCGTCTCTCTAGTTATTTGATCCAGTAGGTCTTTAGTATAATATACAAGCAGCACAGAATACCACAGTGATTTTTTTTCTGGCAAAAATGCATGTAGCCTCCTAGAATACAGGAGCTGAGGTTAAAAATACTTAGTATGTGGCAGTGCAAGGTGGGGATTTGGGAGTTTAAGACACTCTAATTATTCACTAGACTGGTATGCTGCAGTCATCTTCACCAATTCAGAATAACACTTGGAAAAAACAAGTGACCCTTGCTATCATACATAATGTGGCAGCTTAATTGGCAAGAAGAGGGTGAAAAGTAGGCTAGGAAAACCCTTTGAGACTGATGGAGCATATTTCAGTGGCTTCATCTAGACAATGTCCCCCAGGTGATTGAAAACAGCAAATATTTCATCAGGAAAAAAATATAAAGGTCCTTCAAACTCAGAATCCCAAACATATTATTACAACCTCTTTTTTTTTCTAGAAGCCTTTAATACCCTACATATCTAGAGGAAAAGTAGAAGAAAATTATTACTTTTAATACCCATAAATTACGGCGCTAGTGTACCTAAAGATACCTTGCATTTGCAAAGAGGTTTCACTCAGGTAGGCTCTGTGACCATGAAATTCAGGGTACTTCAGTGTTATTTCTGTTCTGGATGTAAGGTGTGTGCTAACCTGCACAAAAATGAAAGCAATATGTGTTACAGCTGGAAATCTATCATGAACCATTAGGCTCACAAAAGCTCACACTTCTTCAATGTCTAGTTTACAGGCAGATTCTATAATGAATCTTTTAAGTATAAATAACGAATGGGACAAATTAAATCACAAAGTAAATGAAAACGTTTTTGGTGTTGTTATGACTTTCTAGGCAGCACAATAAAATTGCAGAGAAAGGAACTTCTGGAATTTCCTGCACAAGTACCCTGATTCTGTTAAATACATGTTTAAATAAATAGTCAACTTTAAATATAATTTTAAACAAAATTCATGGACCCATTATTAGAAGAGGTATGTGTCTCCACATCAATAATATGTTAATCGTACGTATTTTTCAGTCACATTTTCTGTCAAAAAGACACCATTATGTGATTTTGCCTATTTAACATTACTTTGCTTCTCTAACATTACTAACATGTACCATGGCAACTACAATAAGCAACTGACTTGACCCAACAAAACACGTGGGAAAATGGAAAACATTGTCATGTCATTACCTGTGCAGGTAGTGGACATTGTTGCAATTGAAGGTGCCATGTTCATATGAGCAGACTCGGTGCACTAGAAAGTCTGGATTAACTTGGGTACAGCTTTAAATCACTTAGTCATGTTTGAAATGGAAATGTGTTAGCTACTTGTTAATTGCCAGTTAAAATAACTCCTGATCAGCAGCAACTAAAAATATTTGAGGGGAATAGTGGTAATCCCAGTTTTCTGGACTAAGTGTTTTCATCCCAAGATCACACATGCACATATAAGCTCATATATGCAGAGGGAAGGTGTTGAGTGGCTGGATGGGCTGGAGTATCTTTATGGTTTAAGACGTTCACAGATGGTCTGAGCATGGATGTTGTTTATGCTTCTGGAAAAAGAAAAAAAATATTTCAAATATAAAATAGGAATTTTTTCTGATACTGAAGTCCAGATATTTAAGTGCTGAGATTCAATCAGGGGCATTATGTTTATATTTTCCTGGTTGTCTGATACCTACAGCTTTGACCTGAAAGTAAACAGTGTCATTATAATGGGCTGTACTTGATGAGAGGTGTCTCTTTCCAGCCTTATTTCTTCTAGCAATTCTCAAGGCTGGTAAAATTTTCATTCCTGAATCAAATAAGTAAATAAAAAGTACAAGGGAATGTTTCAATTACACAAGCCTGTCAACCTATACAAAGGACTAAACATTTCTTAAATTGACTGCCGTGTGTTATGTTAATTAGTCATCAGCCAAGAATGAATGAAAGGCTCCATTAGCAGGCAGGTGCATGTGAAATGATGTTAAAGGAATATATTTGCACGGAGCCTCAAATCTAACCATCTTATTTGCAATCTGTTATCGAGCTAGGATTTAGTTAAACATCTTGAAGATGTACAAAATCTCTTGTAGAGGAAGCACTGGCCGTTAAGTAATTGGCAGTAGTGCTACTCATTAAAATAGCCTCTCATCTGAGGTGCCAAATGTGCCCTGTGTTGAGCTGTTCAATAATCAGCAACCAATCGTTCCTCTTCTCACATCACTCAGCATGACAAATCAGTGATATTAACCACATGGGTTAAGGCAAATGCCAGTCATTGTTTACATCTCAGGTTAGCCAGTTCTCTTTCAATCAATACAATGTCTCTAAAAATACAATACAAATAGACTGGTGGTGTAATCTTCATAAAAAATCACATGACTTCCCCACATTTCAAAAACAAAACAATAAATTGTAGAAGTGCAATGCAAATGGTGGTATGAAACTGGCTATATTTAGCTTGAAGGATATAGGGACTGTAATCCTGCAAGGAACTGGTTGCTGCATTTGCCAATACCCAGGCTGTAGGAGATACAAAAATCTAGTTTCAGAGTAACACAGTTTAAAAAGCCAAAGTGGAGGAAGTCCATTAGCTTTTCTCACAGAGTCAGCTTGTCAGTAGTACATTTACTCAGACAATGTCCAAGCCCTTCTCCAAAGCAATTGGAGTTAAAAGATGAGAAGCCTGAGGTGTTCTTTCTTGCATGTGTTACTTCCCCTTGGTTGGCAGTGGATTTCAAACACTGTTGCACATCTTGTATTTGGTTTAGTTAAGTTCAAGCTCACAGCCTTCCCTAGTCTTTACTGAGCTGAATAATTTGTGTGTTGTATTGGTGTAATCTGTGCCTTTTACTGCCTGTGGTCAAAGATCACTGATAAATAAGGAAAGCAATAGAATTTGTAATTCAAGCAGCACTGTCTGCTGCCTTACTGTGCCAGCATTAGCCATGAGGGCAAGCGTCTGTTCACTCTTATCCACAGCATATTGCTGATCATCCCTCGGTTCTGGCATGGAACAGCACTGTGCTTTCCACTCTTTGACTTCCTGACTTCAGCAACAGCATCTCATAGAAATGTAGCAATGAATCATTGACTGAAGCGTTTACTTGTCAACAATGAAATCCCTGATCTCATCACTAGTTTTGTAAGCAGTAGTGATGGAAATCCACAAAGTACTCCGACTATCCCAAATTTAAAATGCAGATAAATACGCTTGTGTATGCATACCAAATCCTGCTGATTCTGTCAGTTTGGAAAGAGCTGCAGGCTAAGTGGAGCAGGGTGATGTGCTCTGAAGTTAACTGAAAGGACATGAATCATAATTCTAAAGAGAGAGGCTGGAGAGAAGGACAAGGAAAAGCAGCCAGTAATACTGGAAATTTCTTGAGATCTCTGTTCCAAAACAATATGTAAGATCTGACAAAGAGGCATTCCTTGTTCTGCACATGATATTTTTCATCTACTGGGTCTTGTCCCTGCAGCCAAGGACACAGTAACATTTCAGCTCACCTACTTCAATCCCCAGGTGTTCACTTTTAGCCAAAGTCCTCAATGGGTTACCTTCTGAAATGGCATCATTTTTTCTCCAGGTTTGCTTTCACTGGTAACAATAACACAAGAACAAGAGAGGGCTCCTTGAGTAGTGCCTGCCATAGGGTCTGGCTGCAGGCTGAGCAGTAACACAGCACTAGTTACCTGGTGGTGATCTCTCAGTGTGGCTCCTTGTCTCTCTCTGTTTTCTCCCTCCTCTCTCTTATTCCCCCCATTATGTATAAACACAGTCAAATTATGTCAAAAGTTTTATAACACTGGTTTTTTCCCTGAATTTTGACTTTATTTCTGGTGCAGAAAGGTTTTGTTACACTCCTTTTGGTTACTCTCTCTACATAAAGGGAGAAAAAAATCTATATACCACATATAAGTATGTATTTCTTATTTCTGTTAAGTAGTATAGACACTGGAGAAAATATAATGCAGAATGTGATGCTCAAAAAATCCAGCAAATCCACGCAGGGGCCATTATTAAAAGTACATTCGTCCAGAATGACAACGGTCTCCCTGGGCATAACTCCCTTGTGCAGTAAACGAAGCAGCACTCTGGGAAAATGCAATGCTGAGAGAATTTTTTTGCTTATGATGGGAATAACATAAGAAATACATTCTGAGATGATCAGGATAGCTATTACTGTGCTGTGGCAAGCTTGGGCCTTTAAATGTCTAGCCATTTTTCTTTTTTTAATGGCTCATTTTATATACGGTTCGTCATTGTACCACTGACCTTTTCTCTTCTGACTTGCGCTGATGACATCATGGAAATGACAAGATTACCAGGAGCGATGGAAATAGGTGCTTATCACTGTACAAATTAGCAAAGAGCTGGCAGCAACAGGAACATGATAGGCTGCTGTGTCTGCTCTGGTGAGGATGAGAAAGCCATGTCTCACCCATCTAAACCTGGCAGTCAGAATTCAGCTGGGGACAAAATTCCTGTTTGTCCAGGAGCTTCTTCCAGTGTGGGAATATCCAGATGAAAATTTGTGATTATCATCTATTACAATATGGAGTTAAGCTATTTTTCATCTTCAATAAATAAATAGCAGAGTTGCTTATCAATAATCTCCTATTTTAAATGTGGAGCATTTTTTAATGCTCCACATTTAAAATAGGAGATTATTGATAAGCAATTGTTGTATTAAGCATGTTTTCTGGGCAGGATTTCAATAATTGCCTCCATATAAAAACCTCCCCACTAATTTTAATTCCCTTATTCAGTTTTACAGTTACAGTAAGCACTGATATGCTTTAACTGTATTTCACTGTGGTTTTAAAGTCCTCAAGAATATAGGCTTCTTGTGCTATCATTTAAAATGCATTGATATTCCTGAGATGTTAGTCTTGACTCAGTACATTATTATCATTAGGCTTGTATTAGTAGGTTCATACTCATGGTAAAAGTCTGAGTATCATATTGAACTGGGACCCTGGAAACATGACAGTTGATTCACTAGGATAGTAAATAGCTGCAGAGTGAATAAAATAGTTAAACAGATGTCAGCTAGGTAAGAGGATCACTTAGAACCAAATACTTGTATAATCACACTCTGGTATGATGGGAATGAAAATATTTTAAATTGTGTTACCTAGGTGATCTGCTGTTCTAGCAGACCTCCTGTGGCACCTGTCCCTGTCACCACCATCCCCCCCAAAGAACCAAACGGAAGACAATAACAACAAAAGTGGATGCTGTTTTCTGTTTACAAATTTCTTTTCTGTGCATTATCAGACATTGCAGGTAACTATGGAATAGATTAGGTGAGGATTAGACTGCACTAGGTCATTCCAAGGCCGCTCAGGTGCCAGCCAGTATTGACAGTGTTATGATGATTGCAGGAATAAAAGGAGATTCCATTTTTCTCAATAGCAGTTGTTTGTGATGGTCTCAGCATCTGCTGAGAATATTTGCTTTTTATCATCCACAAACAGGTAAATCCTTCCGTAAGAAACGGCTTTTCCTTTATGTTCAAGAGTAAAATAGTTTTTACTACCCCAAGACCCAGACTAAGGGAGGAAGTGAAGCTACAATCAAATATACAGGGAAAAAAAATTTCCTGGGAAAGTCACAATGAAGTTATAAGAAACATCCTGCAGTAGTCTTTGTGATTTTAAGGGAAGTAATTGTTGTATCTTCTGCCTTTGCTATGTCAGAATTTCCTGTAGCATCCTTCTGTCCTGTGCTTGAACTGCTCCTGTGGATCCTGCACGTGATGTTAGTGAGATTGAATGGGCTGTCCTGGGTAGCCTGGTGCTCTACAACTTTGTCATCAGAAAAAGGTGGCAGAACAGCACCTGTTTCCCTAACTGCAGGCATTCTGGTACTCTGTCTGTAGGTGCATAGCTGGAGGCTGTGCTAGATCTCTTTGCTCTTGTGGTTTGGTAATTCCAGCAGCAGGTAGCTTTGGCAGCATTTCATATCCATAATTGCCTCCATGAGTGTCTCTCAGTGGAGTGGATGTGCTCATTTCTATCCATGATTCTTTTATCCTAATTGAATAACTGCATCTCACTAATGTCCAGCATGACTCAAACTACAGACTGGATGATGTCTTCCACACTACTGTGCCATGTCATGGTTTTCCTACTGCTTTTAGGTCTCCCTGTGAATAGCAAAAGCAACCCATGGGCTCCTTGCCTGGATTGTCACCTCCCTGGGAAGTGGCTCTGTGTAGCGACTCAAATTAATTAGGATATACAGGGAGGGGGAGAGCAAGGGGTTTGGGGAGAGATACCAGCTTTAATGTAGGCAGGCTCATCTTCCTCTGCAGTCAGTGAAAAGGCCTCCTCTATAAACAGCTCCTGTTTTTCAAAATATTGACTATGCCAGGCATCAAAATTTCCCTTGAGTTTTCTTTTTTTTTTAGCAGGCAGCTAAAAATTAGCTAGCTATGACTATGTGAACAACAATGAATATCAGCAGTCTTAGATCAAACAATGAATTACCAAAAATCATCAGATTACTGCAGTTAAATGCAAGGTAATCCTCAAATTCATCAATACATGAAAGTCAGTAACTTTGAGAAAATGTGTCCAAGTCCCTGGCCCACTCACAACTTTCTGAACTCAGACAAATACACTGTTGGTTCAAGTGCTTAGAATGGCCCATGTGTAAAGCCTTTCATTCTGTATGTGACAGGAGATGCTTCCGTTTGGGCTCTTCATTTGTCTCAGAGAAGTTGTGGGTGTGAGTCTCTTCCCATCATACTCCATACAAGCAGTCCCTACAGACTTGCTTCCCAGGATAGCATTAGGCTTTTGGAGATCCCTCAGTGTATTTATTTCTTGTAAAGATCCTATTGCATTGTCAGCACTTAGCACCAGATAATAATTCTGGAGCCAGACGCTCCCATCCCTGGCCACAAGTCACTTCTATTGATTTCAAGTACAATGCTGCTTTTATCTCCTTTCCATGCAGGAAGGAGTGTGGTTGGGCCACCCTCATTGTGTGCATCATAGGAGTAACACAAGGAACACATTGGAGGAACTCTTAGATAGAGGCAATGCTGCTTTACCTTAATTTCTAGAGTGGGGCACATAAAAAGAAGGAATTTTATTTTTTCTTTGAAAGTGAGATATTAATTCAAATCAAATTATGGGAGTATTGCTGCTGCCTTCAATATACGTGGGATATGATAAAATTTCTTCTTCAATTTGTAAGTCTTTTGAGCAGCTGGTTAATGGTTACCACTCTTTATAAGTGGCAAGAAACAAAAAGTTGGATCTTAACCCCAAACTAACTGTACAAAAACCAGACAATTTCAGTGAAGAAGATTCTCTTTGAGAAGTCTGGTTTGATCAGGTTCCTTAACCATAATCAGAAGAAGGAGAAAAATGTACATGGAGTGAGCACAGGTACCACGCTACCTCATGAGTGAGTGAGGAGGACACACCTCAGAAATTAGCATCCAATTAGCTTTGGAATCAATCTGAATGACTAATGGTGGGGAAGAGGGATTCGAAGGGAATCTTCATCTATACACATGACCAAAAAAGGCTGATATTTAGGCACCAGTAGAATCTGAAGTTACAGACAGGCATTAGACGTGGCTGCTCACAGCAGGACCCAGTGCCAAACTAGAAAAGATATGTAATGCTCCCCATAGCAGCATCTGGCTTTTTGGCAGAGCCTACACACTTGGGCATTGATGACTCTGGATTTGCTTTGTAGTCTCTCAAACAGTTGCATTGCAGTGGCCCTGGGCAAAACTGCAGAACCTTTTCCTCCATAGCACATCATTTCACATAACATTTCACAAAAGAATTACCACTGAAAATGAACATAGTCTGTGCAATTAGTCTGATAATTAAGACTTAAGTACTGGACAGAGATCAAAGTGCTTGTAATCTGCAATAAAGTTCCTAGAGTTGTAAGGATTTTCAAAATGTTAGCTCGTGCTTTATTGCACCTTCCATTTATTGTGTACCCATGATAGCAGCAAACACATTTTCCCAGTGGATATCAGCATGTATAACTGCAACACCTGTTACTACAGAAGCCTGGTATTTCTCACAATATGATTACTCTGTCAACGACTGCCATAAAAGGTGGCATCTGTATTCATCAAAAAGAGTTATCAATAAATGTAAAGCCATACCACAATTAGAGATCTCCAAGGAAGAACAAATCCAACCAAAAAAAAAGTCAATGACAGTATTTAATTACTAAGATTGTTAATCAGTAAAATGCCTTCATAACTTTTAATTAAATTTTTATTTGAACTGGATGTTTAGAAAATCTGATTCTTTGTTTTTGTTTCATTTAACAGTCGCACTACTAAAGTACTGGTGGCATCTGTGAACAGCCTTCCTCGAGGGGACACTTTATGTCTGTAGCTGCATTTTGTCACCTACAGAGGGTGTTAAGAATCTTGTTAAAAATAAGGGAAATAGTTAGGAGACATCTCACTGTAGCCATTATTATAGTGCAAATTACCAGGTAGAGTAATCCAGAAGCTGTCAGGAAAGGTTAGTAAGAAACAGTATCAGGAAATCAACTATACAGAAATCCATCATGGCCTAACACTAGCTCTAAACTGAAAGCTTTTAAAAGGCATTGTTTTATGAAGTAAGGGACTTTTGTTTTTTTGGTTTTTTTTTTTTGTTTTTTTTTTTTTTTTTTACAGCATTGAATAAAGATAACTAGGAAAGTGGTTCTCTCATGAAAGATATAAAGACATAATGATGAAAAATGTCAATTATTTTATTGCACAAATCTGCAGGCAAGGTAAAAACCAGTGAGAGGTAGCTACAATTGAAGGAGGCCATTGTAATATAATACCTTACCTTTATTTTCATTTTAATTTTGAAATATGCTGTCTGATTTTTGCAATCCTTATTCAGACAACAAATGACAAGCTTTCTAGATTACCAGTTCAGTCCTTAGAGGCTCTGTAAGATGTCATGAAAATATAAAATTTGCCTTTCAGGAAGTTTTTACAAGTGCAGTCTTGATACTGATTATAACACAGATTGCCATTGTTCTGTTAAGGTGTATTAGCATCCCCAGGGCTCTAAAATAGCTTTATAATACTTAAGAAGCAGAACTCTGTCAGAAAATATGACCAAAAACCTGTCTTTATATTCCATATGAAAATGTCTCAAGAAGTACCAGTGACCAGGGACTGCATTGGCATTAAAAAATACGTAAGTGTTAAAAGACAGTTGTCTCAGATTGAAGGCATCCCATAAGTTTAAGTGATAGCTGGAAGGGCTGTGAAGATGATAAACAGAAATAGTAATGAGCAGAAGTCTGTATAAGATGGCAAGTTCAATCATACCACAGTTTACTGGAGTCTCTGAGAGCTCTTGGTGTGCCATACACCCCAATGAAAAACCATGAAGAAGAATAATGCAATTAGGAACTAAGAATTTTTTAATGGGGCTGACTGATGTTTAGATGGCAGAAAGTTTAATTACAAGCACAAACTCACATCAAGCTTGCCTTGCTAGTAAAAGGTTATATTTATATCCAGCCTCAATGTGCTACCAAGGGCTAGTCTTCATTTGCAATGTTAGTGATATTTTCTGAAGACTTGTCAGAATGGAGCACTCACTTCTCATGGGTATAAAAATACCCTTATGAACAGATAATAGCATCAATCACTTTTAGTATTTGAATGTCAGATATGTATGAAAACCCTGCTAACTACCTCCAATAAAGAACTTCAAAAATTGCTCCTCAAAATACATATACATGTATTTTAATTCACGGGAGAACAGATTAAGAGAACTCTCCTTCCATGACACATTGGATGAGAATCTGTCTTGTTGCAATGCTAAAAATTCTCAATCCATCAACTAAATGCAGATGCAGGGCACCATCTCATATTTCCTTGTCAGATAAATTATGCCTTATATCAAAGACCACACAGATTCCTACTTAACAAAACAGGGGTATGTTTGGACATATCATAAATATGAAATATGAAAGAAAGCAAAATGAGACAGTCAATAAAATGTAAGATTTGTAAGTCAGATAGCATATACCTTAGAAATAATGTTACCAATACTCAGAATCTGTGATTAAAGAAATATTCATAATCTGTCACTAATTTTCCACAGAGATTGAAATTTTTTATAATACTAACCTGAAAATGTCTGAGGGAAATTAAAAGAAGAAAAATAGCAGATGAAATGGTGTCTTAATGTACATTTTTCTATATTTGCGTATATATTTAAAGATATTTCCCTTTATTTCTCTCTTTTTTTCAATTAAGGGCTAAGCTGGGAAAAGGATTTATTTTATCCAAGGACAAAGTTTGAAGATATGCTATTATTGAGAATAGTCAAATGTAAAACCATAAATAGAAATTGCCTGCAGCCATCATAATAACTGTCTGGGCAATAAAATGGTAGCTAAATTCAATAAGGGCAAAACAACATGGTAAAGTGTATGAAGAAATCAGCTCTAAGCAAACTACTGCCACTCAAGGTAGGCATCTTGGATTGAGTTGCTTCATAACACCATGAACTTGATATTCCTTAGTTTTCATGAAGCAAACTCTGCCAAGAATAATTTGGAAAGGACTTTCAAAGAAAATACTGAACTGATTAGACTTCTGATGTCCTTGTCTTGGATATAGCTTATTGTTCTGGTCAGAATATAATAAAAAGTTACAGCAGAACTGATCTCTAATCAACATAAAACTACATTAATAATGTGAATGCTTCTCTTATTGTTTCCATTTATTAGGAGCTCTGCATACTGAAGCAGCTTCCACAGATGAGGACTCTAAAGACACTCTGGCTAAACCAGAAAACCAGTTACAGGGTAAGAATTCTAAAATATTTATATAATTAGGTAATTATTTTTTTAGTAGTTTAGGTAATATGCTGTACTTTATGGACAATTGGCTCCTGTCAATAGACTTGCAGATTCATATTGCAAACAAATTATCATATGCCTTTTCTTCTGATTACAAATGAAGTTTTGTGGTATATAACTGAACAACAGCTCATTCAGCCAAACCAAACAATATCTTCAAAATCTCTTATTTAATCTTTGAATAGGCAGACATACTCATTCTCAAGGAGCTTACATTTATCAGCAATGATCACAAGCTCTCATTAATCCTTCATCAACCCTGCATTCATCTGTAGTACCTGGCCTCCTGCATAAAAGAGGCAGTAGAAATTCACCTCACGGTCCATGCATCAAGCTTCTGAGTTCTTGGCAAGGTAGCCTGTCTCTTCAGACTGACATTAAACTTGATATAAAATCTTCAGATGAAGATGAATCTTCCATGTGGAAATAGTTCCAGTGTTTAAGTACCTTTTGCACTTTATTCTTGCTTTATGCTTCGCTGTCTTTTCTTCAGTCATTGGATGTTCCTATACTTGTGTCTGTTTATAGGTATCAGATGTCTTCATCTGTAGATAATTATGGACCATGATCAAATTCTATCTTAATTAACTGAACTAAACAGACACAGCTTATTACAAAACTCTACAGAAAGGTGTGTTCCCACTTTCAGGGATTTTTTCCCTCAGAGTTTTTCTGATATGTCACCATATTTCCTAAGGGTGGGTACATCCCATGCCAAACATGCTGCCTCAGAAATAGATTTGATCTCACATGCATCACTATTATTACCAATGTCCACGTTTTTCCCAGAATTTCCATCTACATCTTGAAGAACCACGTTAGGTCTCTCTTTGTCCTTCTGTGACATCTCTTCCAGCTGCTTTTCATCAATGACTTGCAAATATTCACAGCTCCTACTTTCCAAACACTGTTTTCTGTCCTTCTAACAACTGGTGCATCACCCATAGATCTTCATTTTCTTTGTTTCATTCTTCTATTACTCCTATACTCAGAAAATCATATATGAAAAAAACAACCCTTTCTGAAAATTAAAATAAACCATATTAAACCATATTAAACCATAATAAGCCATAATAAACCATATGATATCTGCCCTAAGTTGTTGAAATGCAATCACAATTTCTATCTCTCCTCACCACTACAATAACATCTTCTAGTTGAGAAGGAAGTGTGGTACAAGGAACCTATCATGGGATGGAAAAAATACTTTGTTTCTTGATTACACTGTGAACCTTTTCTGTTTTGACAATTTCCCTCACATTTCATCCTAAGCAGGTGAGCAAGTACAGCATACATTTATTTTCAAACACAAAAGAAGCTTATGAATTGTGCTAGTGATAGGGGTGATGGTAACAGAAAGGAGATGGCAATTCATGACTTAGGTTCATTAATCAAAACTGTTTGAGCTCCTGTCCATGAGATCTTGCAGGTCTCTTTGGGCAACCTGACCTGGCTTAACTATAAAGGTCTTGTAAGAAATGGGCGATTATTTTTTCCCTAATTTGAGATCAGATAGCAGTGATAAGGATTTTACCAGCTTCGGATAATATTATTAAATTAATAGCAATAATATCATGTCTCATTTTCATGAAAGTGAAAGAATGAAATTGGCTAAATTGTTCAACACTGTGTTCCACCACCCTGGTATTTTCAAGCATATAAAGGTAAAGAATTTTTTTGTATGAGAGGCAGCAATATATGCACCTATACGGCAGAGATGAATATGGTGGAGGTGGTGGGTATATGGGTATGTAACTTCCAATTTAGTTTATGGTATAATGCACATGTACAATTTTAGGAGCTGTCTGTCTGCTGTTTGGTCAGCTGCAGCCGATTGCAGGAAGGAGGGAAGCACCACGTTCCTTCCCAAGGCTTCATTTCTGCTCTCACTTTATTCTGGAGTCACAGTCCTTCAGCTGACAGTGAGAGGTGCTCTTCCTCCGTGGGGAAAAGTATGACTGAGATCTTAAGAACCTTATTGTGACTCAGAGACATCATTCTGATCAGCTGCAAGCAAAGTTAAGCTGCTAAAGAGAACATAAAAAAGAAACTTTTCCCTGGCTGTGTAAAAGATCACTTTAGGTAATATCAGCTCCTGTACTCAGCAGCTGCCAGTAAAGCTCTGAAAGCTTTTTCTCCCTCTCAATCTTGTGACCATTCCTACCAGAGGAAACATGAATGTAAGCTATATATATATATATATATATATATATATATATATTACATGCTCACAGCTGTTCAGGAAAGATGATAAGCTGAAGGCCAAGGCAAAACCCTCACCACGTTTTACCTGTCACTCCTGCACTCCTGTTAAGAAAAACCTCTCCCAGTCATGAGGCTGTGGGAGACTTTAGGGATAGTACAGAGGGTCAGAATGGAGTCTGTAACACTTGGGGGGACATCTGTACAGCTTTTGGTTTTAATACAGAATTGTACCCCCAAATACCAGTTACCAGTCCTCATTTGTGCAGTAGAACAAAGCCCTTTGCTAATGCCAGGGTGTTTCAGTGGGCACCCAGGCACGCCACCAGTCATGGCTGCAGCCATGGCAGCCTGTCTGGGACATGAGGGCTGGGACAGAAGGTGCCCGGGGTGTGGCTCTCTGGCTCTTCCATGGATTTATCAGGGGGAAGGTATTAAGACTTGCATGTGTCTGTAATGGCCATAGCCAGACACAAAGGAATCTTCTCAGAGGAGAATCTCAGCTCTTCATGTATAACCTGGAAATGCCTCCAAGGTTTCTATACAAAAGAGAAGAGGAGTGGGGAAAGTTAAAGAAAATTAGGTTGAGTTGGAAACAAGAGAATCTTTATCATTTGATTACAAAACCTCTCTGTTTCTAAATCCTCATCTAAAAAATTTACATTAACATCCAAATCAGATCAGATACTTAAATTGGTTCTGAACACTCAAATATCAAGATGAATACAGGGTTTTGTTCAATCTGTTTTGTATCTGGAAGCTGTCTAATGGAAAGAAAGGTATGGCTGATGTGCTGCCCCTTTGGTCTTGAATCAAAGACAGCAGTCCCGTCTTTCTGCCCGTCCTTTCACTGCAAAATCTTATATTAATGCTGATCATTCCAATGTAGTCTTAACTACAGAAATAACAGAAAAATTAGAAAAGTAGGCCAAACACTTTGTCTTTTATTTAATTCAATTTCTTCCTTCTTATATATATATTTTAGTCATCTTGGTATATGGGTCAAGAAAAAAAATTCACAAAAATCTGCTGAAATTCTAGCCCAGAACTGTCCCAGCGGAGGACCTGGCTAAGTCACAGACATGACTACAGTCTTCCGTGGCATTCTCTCTTCCTCTCAATTATCTAAATTCTCTGAAAAGCTGAGCATCTGATACAAACATGTGAAGGTGAGAAGGGATACCAAACAAAGTGGGTATCTTTCTTGCTCAGTAGGCCTGGATAAAAGTATACATTTAGGTTTAGAAATCCTTTTTTATTTGTTTGTTTCTCCTAGTCTACTCTGTATTTCTTTTCAAAGATTGCAAGTGAAAATATTAATAGGGACTTTCCCATATATATTGCTGAATTTTAGAAACAGGAATGGGAATGGAATATTTGGACCATCCCTGCTGTTACTTCTGAGTCCTGACTACTGCTGTTCACTTCCTTATCATTAATAAAAGATCAAGAAGATGACACAGACACTGTGGTGAGAAACAGCAAGTCTGTTTTGACATGAATTTTCCAGAATAATTCTCTTTCTGTACTGATGCTAAAGCCTCACACAGGGAGGTGTTCTATTGGTTGAGTATGTGCCAAAGAATGTTAATAAGGGAGATGGTTGAGTTAGTAATTCCCTTTCAGAAACGCTCTGGGAGTGTGCACCATTGGGGTTTTGGGGAGTGGTATATATAGCACAGGCATGATGGACACTGATTATCTGCATTGCTGCAAAGTAACTAACATTATAGCACTGCCACATCCTTGCCCAGTGAAGTATGAGTGCACACAGTGTGTGAGATATCCATGTGCTCCCTTCGTCTCTACCAGTGGGTGGGAAGCTTAAAACTGTAAACAGAATAAGGAGTCAAACCTATAGGACTGAGAATTTCCTGAGTATTAATAAAAGGGATCAGTATCCCATTTTTACCCAGAGATCTTGAAGGGACCTATATGATCCAATGACTCTAAAATTTAGATGTACAGAGAAGCTGAATGCTTAACTCTTTATGGCTTTTTGTAAAATTCCAGGAAAAGGTGCAGTGTCCATTTCTTAGTGTCTCTGTGAAGAACACATGCATGGTTCCTAACCTGATTTGATGATCTCTGAAATGTGGACATACATACAGCCCAGCGCAGTGGAATATTCACCAATAGAATAGGTTAGTGTTATTTAAATTTTAAGCAGCCATGAATAAAATTATAGCAGAAGGCTCTCACAGGCAATTGCAATCTACTGAACTAATCACATCCTAATTAAATTTTCCATAGCTTGTCTTTGGAAAACTACCCAGAAGCATCCTTCAGCATTTGTTCAAGACACATTTTTCCAATAAAGGGATTATGTGGGATTTAAGGAAATTTAATATCAAGTAAATAATAAAATAATAAATTTAATATCAAGTGGAGCTTGCCAAGAATAGAAATTACAAAGGAACTTTGTCATATTACTCAACCTTATTGTCACAGAGCTGTTTCCACAACATTTTGTGTTCACTTGGATTTTTCTGCATATTGAGAATTGATGACAGTATGTTTGTTACCCAAGTTAAACATTGTAAGTAGTTTGGAATCTCTGATATTTTAGCCATGTTAACCAGAAATGGTGATCCATTAAAGAAACTCCATCACCTGTGGCCTCACTGTAGATCACTGTCCCCACAGGCTTAGAGGACAGTGAGCCACAAAACCAATAATAATTAGGACTCCTAGCTGAGGTGAAAAGCTATTGCCTCATTGAACTATTTTCCAATCCTCCTCCTTCCAGCTGAGCTGGACTAGTGACACTATAAAATGGCAATTAAAAGACTCAAGTTTAAAAATACCTTCAGCTTCCCAGGTCCCACAATGGCAAAGGTTAAGTGGATTATGTGGAGATAATTCACTCAGCTCCAGGGGGAGGGTGCTGACTACCAGGGCTGTTGGGTACCTCCCTCTCCCCTCCTCACTTGCTGAAGCAGTGGTTGTTACAGTGGTGTCAGTTTTGCCAACCTAAAACAAGAAAAAGCCTGGAAAACTTTCCCAATGGACCCTGCAATTACTAATGGGCACTGACTGGTACTCTCAAATTTCACTTGGATACAGCCTTGAGAGCTGAGCATGGAAGTGGTCCCTATTCCTTAGCTGACATCTTAATGCTATTGACCATTCATGCAAGTCTTCCAGTAAAAACACCCTGTTTCTTCAGGAGAAAAGGAATATGAAAAAGATTGCTGGCCTTACATGAACAGCTACTCTGCCCCATGCTCCAGCTGAATTAAAACCACCAATTACACCTCTCGTTGTGTGGCAACACCTACACTGTGTTTCCAATTAACTTTGTAAGTTTTTAATCAGTGACAAATGCATTTTTGTAAATTCAATTTGCCTTTTATTGCAGCACCTATAAAATGTCTTGCAGCATTCCGGAACTCTGTGAAGGTTTTACTTGCTACTGACATAATGCAGCTGTCGGACCTACAACAAAGGCTGAGCTTTATGAGCAACTTGAATTAGGATGTAGGTTAAGCAATTAAAGTTCAAGCAGGGGGAGGGGGAAATGGTTTCCCAAAATTTGCACTTGCCAATTTAAAAAAGCACACCAAAAGCATGCTGTACACTAGGATGGGAGAAGGTAAAGCAGCTAAGGAGACCATATTCAGCTTTAAAGTTGCTATTTTGAGAGCATTCCTTATGTGAAAAGGTCACCCAGATTTCATTAATAAATCCACTCTGCTGTTTGTTTCTTTTTTAATCAAACTCAAATGCATCCTGTTAAAGGGCTGAGTGATTAGATCATAAATCTGGATGTCCTTGAAGATGATGAAGAAAATGCTATCTGTAAAGCAATCATCATACTGCCAGTTCTGTCATTTACACATTTTTACATGTGCTGAAAAAATGGTTTAATTTTAAACAATTTGCTTGTATTTTTAGGTAAGAAAAAAATCTTGCAGAATTTACAGTAAAAAGAGCTGGATTACTTGTGATATGTGGAAAGAACACATTACATCTAATCCTCTGTATCTAAATTCAGGGTATTAAAACAACCAACATTCATAATAAACGTGAGTTGATATTTCATCTTAGTAAAACTCAACTCTCAGTACATTAAGTTCTGGTTCCAGTTATATAATTCTCCTAAATTCAACAATTCTGAAATTAGTCAGTTATAATGGAGTGTAAGTGTAAATTTGCTTTGATGGGTTTTATTTGGACTGGTAGGGGCAATCCAAATTAAGTTACCAACTGTATTTTTGTTTTATTAATGCATGGAATTCCTTGTTCTGTGGGGTCCAGACAGTACATATTGTGCTAGATTTCTCCTTTCTTCTTTTTTTCTTTATTTTTTTATTTTCCTTGTATCTTGATTTTTCCTTTGTTTGTGAAATATTTATTCAGTACTTCTGTCAGTATATTTTTCTGTTGTAAGCATAATTAGGATATTTCTGTAACTTCTCCTGTGTGCATTTGGATCTTGCAGCTGATTTGTCACTTTGCTTGAACCCAACTGTGGACATGACTCTGGCTAGCACCAGCAGCATATTAACCTATTGCAGTATTGAAGTTGGGAAATGAATGTCTCTCTGGAACTTTATTAAAATAATGGATGTGGAAAATAAGTCTTGTGGATTTATAAACATTCTTACAAAAGGAATGAGATATGGAGCAATATTTTGAGGTGGGTAAACACATGTTGCAATTTTTTAGCTGACTGCATGACCTGCTTTTACCTTAAGGTAAACCCCATCTAGTTTGAGCCATTTTGATTTCTGGAGACTTGATCCATAGAGGTAAAAGTCACAAGGTAAGTCAGTTTGGCACTGATGCTAGTGCCAAAATGTGGCTCTCTGGAATTTAGCACAGTGCGCGTTATCTGATGACAGTGGACGTGTTGCATTATTTAATGCATAGAATGTCCACCCAGCAAAGATTTATGTGTTTGTTTAACTTTGTTCTGTCTGGTTAATTACTCACAGTCACAGAAGATCCTTACGTGTATAGAGTGAAACACCAGTGGGTTTTATTCTCAAAATGTTTTTAAATTGCTTGCTTAATTGTTCACTATTGTTGTGAAAAGACACTGTAGTAAAAGCTTACCAAAGGTCTAAGGTTTCTAAATTATATTTTCCCTACAGATCATAGTGAGCAGAGGGACTAACAGGATCGTTCTAAAATTTGTATGTATGCACCCATATGCACCTAACTTTACTTCACCAATTTTCTTTAACTGACATTTATAAACATTATTTTTATTTGGTTTGTTGTAGACCCTGCGATCCTCTCCTCATAAACGCAAACGCTGACTTAAATTGAGTTCAGCAAGCCAGTTTTGAGCTGCATGCAGAGAAGATTAAAAGAAATAGTACAAAATCCTCTCCAGGGAAAGATCAAATGGTTACTGAAATGAAAGCAGCCTAAAACTGTAGGGTTTAGCCCAGAGGAGGGAGGGGAATTGGGCATTTAGCTATAATTAACACCTTCTACTTGCACTCTCCAGTGTTTCAAATGGATTGTTTTTTATTATAGGTAGCTGCTCACAAACCCTAAATCACTTTATTAAAAAAAAAAAAAAATAGAATCAGAAAAAAATATCAGCAACTAATTCAAGTGTTTACTCTTCAAGCAATGGTTCTGTAATCCTCAGACTTCTATAGTCAGCCATAAAGTCACCAAGCATTGGTTACATATGAAAAAACACTACTTCTGTGTGAATATGTGATTGCAGAGAAAAATCACACTTTTTTTCTGCTTTCTACATTACTTGCACTGAAATTTTGCTTGGGTGAACACTATATTAGTTTATTTGAAGTTTGAGATTAGCAACTTTATTCAGAATAAATGCCTTATGTATTCTTGATGCTGTTTCTTCAATTTTCCTTTATTTCTGCCAAAGTTGCTTAAAAATATCTCAGACTTAAAATTATCTAGAACATTTTAAATGAAGATATTGTAGTGGTTTTTTTCAGTTTGTCTTGATAGATAAAGTGCCCAAAGAAAAAGAAAATCTGACAAGCTTCCTTGCTTGGCTTTCAGAGACCTTGCTCAGTGTTTTTGGTATGTTGCATGCTGGAATCTGAAATACAACTTATTTTCTGTCCCTTTCTTCTATCATGAATCAATCATTGTCAGTTCATTGCCTACTGATCATTCAGTCCCTCAGTCTGGTGCCGCAAAAGTACTTGTTTTTCCAAAAACTAACTAGGTTGGTACCTTGCATCAGCTGATCTTAAAGTAAGATTTACTGGCTTTCTGAACTTCAATTTGCATGTTGCTACTACTACACTCCTTTGGCATTTATAAATTCATAGCCTGTGTAGGTTCACATCCTGCCCCTGTAATGCTTTGCAGGCTGTTAGCATACTTCTTCAACTGGTGGAGATAAACACCCGTAGTACCTCATAAAAATAAATTCTGGTTCACATGTGCATTGAAGAAAATATCATCATATAGTCTGAAATAACAAGACAGTGGAATTTGTTTTGGAATTCTTCTGTAACTGCAGAAGTGCCTCAAAATCATCACCTTTCCCTTTGCCCTCCCCTGCTGAGCTGTACAAGGAACCCGAGAAGTGTGAACAGAGTGCAGATGTGTCCTGCTGAGTCCTCTGTTCACCATGGATCTATCCCCGAACAGCATACCTGGTGGTTCTGATAAACTTATGCACAAAACCTTACGAAAAAATTAGCAACGTTCTCTCTGTGTGAGGCCAAGACCCCCAATAGCAGGAGTTTTGGGGGATTCAGTGGGTAGGGAGATGACAGATAGCACTTATTGATGTCAGTGATCCATAGTGAATTATAGTGATCCATACTGAATTACTTCAGTGTGTGAGAGGAGATGTGGTGTTTAAGAAAGAAGATAATAAAACTAATATTGGTTCCTTCCTTTTGTGGCTGAAGTCTATGAGCTTTGTAGATTTGTTTCCAGTTTTTTTTGTTTTGTTCCTAAAGAAAGACTGTATTGACTATAAACTTATTTGAAGTAATTTCTTCTTCTGCAGATAAGGTTAATGCTTTTGAGCTTGCTCTTCCATGCCTAGGGGGTGTACACATATGGTAAGTAATAATAAAATACTGATCTGACTGTACAACTTTATGTAAGGCATGTGTGACTAAAACCTGAGCAATAAAATTTCCGTTCCTGCTCAGACAGAACTGTATATGCCTGTCATATTTTATTGGTTGTTAAATGGCACATGCCCTTATGGATCACAACTGAAACCAGACAGCCTAGGGTATCATTGCATATTTGTCATCTTCAATGAAAACATTACAGCAGATTTCTGTATACTTGGGCAAATTAAGCCATAGGAAAGTAAACAATCATGTTGCTAATGAATATGTATGCACTTATAGCATGTGGAAACTTTAGTACTAGTGGCAAAAATATCTCTGATTTAAGTAGTGACACACACAGTGATCAGGAAGCAACATTGTAAAGCAATATTTTTTAAAGATGATTAGGCACCTTTATTGGATGCAGACAAAAATATCTTATGGATCCAACAAATTAGAATCCCTTTTAGCTGCATTGGTAAATACCATATAATTCATTAATATCCAGTGACTAGAGCTATATGAAAGAGATACACAGAACTTCAATTACTGACTTAGTAGCACTGTTAGTAGTGCTCCTCATCCTTCTGACTTCTGAAATAGTTGGTTCTTTTCCTACATGGTAGACAATTCCAGCAAATTATAAAAATTATTTTAAAAATTCAAGAGGAATCACATATAACAAAATTTTTAAAATAGGTTGTGTTAAATATACAGTGCAACTGTGCTTTATTTTCCCTTTCATGGAATGCAGTGGCAAAAATTAATGACAGTGATTTTAATATTAGTTATTACCATGAATTTGTATAAATTAATAATATCACATGCTGCAAACCAAACTGCAGTGTTGTGTATTGTGTGATAAACAGAAGAAATTATACAGTTACACCTGTAATCCATCCTTTGCCCATTCTTCAAAGTGGCTAAAAATTATATTTGTTTAACAACAAATAAAGCCTTGTGACTTTGTTTAGCCCATATGGCAGCATAGCCCACTGAATAAGCTGTTTGGATGGAGCAACACTGACCTTTATCAGAGATACTTTTGGTGAGGAAAGATATGAAATTTCTTTCTTTGCAGATATTAAAAAAAAATCTATAGTCAATGCCCAGCCATCAATCAAATAAGTAACTGGGAGGGCCATGCTGATCTGGGTTTTGAGGAGTGGTGTGTCATTTTTGTAAAGCCTCCCAAGGTAAGAAGATTTAATTTTTTCATATTCTTGGCACCAATAGCTAAGAAGAGACTCCAGAGTGACAGTGACATGTCAGGAAACTGAGAGTGGATAAATGAAATTTTGGTGACTAAGTACAATTTACTTTCACAATACTCTGAACATTTCAGATAGCATGTGTCCACCTCCCACCTGCCAGGCATTCTAACCAGATCCTTAGCAGGTGGGAGAGGCTGAAAGCAACCTGCAGCAGTGCTTCCTTAGGCACTGTCTCCTACAGGCAGGTGAGGGACACCAGTGATGGAGAACCCAGAACTCTGACATCCCTCAATCCTCCTCCTGCAAAACCCCCAGAAAATCCTTGATCTTTTCTCTGCCTGTAATAAGAAGTCTCCATAACTACCCTTTCCCCCAATATTATCACTGCTTTACATTCATCAGAAATAATGTAGTAAAGGTCAGGCTGCTGCTGATAGCTAAGCTTTCAGTTTTGGGATGAGCTGAACTGGCAGGACCCTGGCAGGGACTGAGCTGCTGGGCTTGGCTGTGTTTATAAACACATCAGGTTTGTAGTCAGAGTATCTTCCATCAGAGGTGCTGATAAGGTTGAAGGAAGACAGAGTTCATGTGCACAGTGTTGTCATCTGGTCTACAATGTCTTTGTTAGGATGATGTCTGTGGGACATAGACATTGGTTAACTCTCAGATTCCTTGCTATTAAATGCTTTTGCTGTATGGAGAAAATATGGGAGATAAGCTTAAGTGACAACAGTATGGGTGTTCATATTCAGTGAAGATGATTACTGAAATGGGTAAAACATCAAAGCCAACCAAAATATTCACTGGTGTATTAGAACTCATTTAGGAGTTGTGTAACAGAGGGTTACTTCTCCCCCAGGAGAAGTGTTCAGACCTAGAGCTCTGGAGATGGGCTACACTGCTTTAAATTCAATCTTCTCTTACATGTTTTCTTTAACAACTGTGAATTTCCTTTTTCATTTTTTTTGCTAGATTGGTTGCATGAAAATGATAAAATGTCTGTTGAAGACTGATTTAATGATTCTGACACTTTTAACACTGTCTGAAAGTAAACTGCAACAACTGGCAATTTTGAAATGTATTCCAACATCTTTCAAAATCTTAGGTTTTGAGTAACTTTAGTTTTCATATTTGAAATGTGTCTTCCCACAGAACTGAGGTTTAAGTTGCAAAATCAGAAACAGAGTTTGCTAAACATTTTGGAAGCATGGTTTTAGCTTATGAGATGTGATTGCCATGGTCTGTGTAGTCAGATCTCTGATCTTACTCCAAATACCACTCATATGCCATGTAGTTTTCACAAAGCTGTTGCTACTCTTTATTTAACTGGGGAGTGCACAAGAGTTTATTTTGAAGAAAATATGAATATTTAAAGGTATTCGAGAATCACTCCTACCCTTAGACATTTTTCTGTGGTTGCTGCTGGTAGCACTATTTTCAGAGTGTTTGCAGAGGGAATTTGGCTGATGGAGTGGATTAAACCCCCACGGTTTGTGCAGCTCAGTCACTGCTGCTCCCTCTGCTGGCGGTGAAAGACGAAATTACAATCAACATCATGGAGTTACAGCTGCTCCAGAATACAAAATAAAATATTCACTGTTTATAGGTGCAAGTTAGCTAATATCCACAAATTTTGTGTCAAAATGAACTCTTTCTTTATCTGACATGTTCTATGTGGCATACTGCAATTTCATGTATTTTCAACCATGATTATTTTTAAAGTGCTGAACTATCTCATGTAAAAACATCCTCATTTCAAAGCAGTCATTGGATAAAAATCAGGATGCAAGCTTGCATCCAGAACGGATTCTGCCCAAAACTGTGAATGTATGGCCAATGCCCTGTTGCCAACAGAAATTCTTCAGAAGTAGAATAACTGAAACATTAAGCAGTTTACTCAGGAGATGTATGTGCATAATACTCACATGATTTCCCAGCCAAGCCACTCCACACCTCCTACTAAATCTTTGTTTAACACTCTGTGTATGAAAGGTATTCTTATTTTCATAATAAAAACGTGGTAAAGGGCTAAAGGATTGAATTACAGTAAATTGATAATACTTTAAAATTCTTATTCAAGGCAAATGGATGCAATGTCATATTATTTTAGAATTTAATCTGTTTACCCAACTTTCACTCACTGCTACATGGGTATCCATAAGAAGAATCTGATTTTATTTACTTACTTGTGTGAAGGTACAAGCTGTGTGCTAAACACTAACATCTGAGCCTGATGTTAGTGTTTAGCACACAGCTTGTACCTTCACACAAGTAGGAAAGCACACGGTGATCAGGCCTGTGTATTTCCCATTCATTATTCCCTAAACTGGAGGACATAAATACCAACAGCCAAATGTCTTTCAGTCACAAGAAAAAGTATCTCCCCTTTTACTTTTTATTTTTATGGATAAGAGAGCTTTCAAGGAAATGTCGTAGCACAGCTAAAACTAAAGATCCATCCAAGTCTACTTAAGACACCTTAGTGAAAAAAGGTCTGCTGGTCGCACATCAGTGCATATTGCAAAAAACATTTCAACTCAGCTGATAGTCTCTATTTAAGCTGAGCTTTTTGGACTGAAATAATAGGGAGAACTACATAACTAAATTACTTTTACCTCAAGAGACATTTTGGTCTGTGAGGGTACACTCAGAAGCAGTGACCTGATAATAGGAGTGCTGACTACAAATTCGCATGCAGGCACACAAGGAGGCAGGCTTAGATTAGTGATCTGAGCTACTAACATTAAAATACAGTTTCATGATAGATACAGAAAAGCTTTCCAATAACTCATAATTCTTACATTGGCTGCCCGGCACAAAAAACCACCACCAGTGTCAGCAAGTGCATCTTTGAGAGGAATGCAATGGAAACTATAGATAGTTCCAGTTTCTTGAATTAATCTCTTTTAGGGGTGAGTTACTTTAACCTAATTTCCATGCAGGCATCCAAGGGATCATCCAAGGAAGCACCACATTTTCACAATCATAGAAGAATGACAGACATTCAAGAAAAAAATCTAAGTTTAAATGAGGTCAAAAATGAGGCCAAAAACATTACTCAACGTGTTTTTCCAGATGAAAATATTTATTCAAGACCACCACCTCATATCAGTTTTAAAGAAAAATAGAAGCCAAAGGACTGTCAGTTTTCTTCGCAGCATTTATGAGTGGAATAAAGGACACTCTGGCTCAGTTTGATTTCTTGTGAAATAGAAAGAAAATCAGGATACTATGAAAATTATGTTTTTTCTAGTGCACTCTGGACAAAGACACTCCTTTACTGCAATTCCTTCTAGGTAGAGTTTGTATTTTTGTCAATCCATTATTTTACCTCACCAGGCAAGAAATTTTCATAGCATGTTTAAAACACCTAGAGAAAAAGCTCCCCAAAGCTGTTCATGTCATGCAGCTTTGCATGCTTCAATTAGTGCCAGTTTTCTGGGGGTTTTGAGTATTGTTTGTTGGTTTGGTTTTTTTTAAGTAAGTAAATAAAAACAACTTCTTTTTCTCACCACACAGAGCAGTCCACGGTAGATGACATTATCTTGTTTCTCTGGATGTAGGTTATCAACCTTACAGGGAGGCCATAAGTGACTGAATGGATTTTTCTTCCATTAAAAAAAAAAAAAAAAAAGTTAAATATTTTGATATTGGAGACAGGATTTTCAAGTGTGTGTAGGGAAATTCTGTATTTCAATGAAAGCTTAATTCCTCGGACTCTTAACCGTTAGTGGCATAAAATTAGTATTTTACATAGTTCCTGAACAGCAGAATGACTCACAAGTAAATTCAAGTTTATGATAAGCAGAAATGTGAGTTATTAACAAAGAACTATTCTAGGACTGGGAGGTACAGGATATTTTGCACTCCAAGAATGATGTTTCTGAAGATGAATCCTTAAGGTTGAAAATGTTCCAGCTGTAATCCTACTGAGTAATGCTTCCTGAGTGAAGTCATGATGTTACTTCTGGGAAGAATTCAGCCCTGGAACTTGGTCATTTTACTATCTTAGATTAGATGAGCCAATTTCTTTAACACAATTCTGCTATGACTGCTGTTTACTTTTTTCCAAACTTTTGCTGTCTCATTATCTCTGGCATTTACAAAATGCCTGTCTGGAGTTAAAAACAAATTTTAATGTTTACTCTGTGTAGAGTTATCATGGGAACACAAGGGAAAAATGAGAGAAAAACTCGAGGATGTAGACTGTGTGAAGAAAATACAATTGCATTCAATTGAAAAGGGAAGGCTGGCTCTTTGTGCCCCCTGCAGAAAGGTTGGCTGGCCTTGGCAGGGGAGGCACCCCCGGTAGGTGCTGCACGGTGACAGCTCTGCCTGCGCGCCCGTGCCGGGCTGGGCTCACGCGCCCTGCCTGGCACCTGCCCGTGGCACCCGCAGTCACTGCACACCAGGCAGGCTCATTCCTCTCAATGAAGAGAAACTTGGCTTCCCCCTAGGCCAGCGCTTGGGCCAAATTTAGTAATTGCTTCAGAAATCTGGTCATTAAATGCAAGATGATTCTGTTGTATGATATGCGGTTTAATGACTTCAGCTTTTTCCATGCTGCATGGATACATTTGGTGAAGATTTTTAAACACCAACAGCTTCTGCTAAGCATTAAAAATGCAAAGTGTAATATAACAGGTGCAAAAGCAGTTCTTTAATGTTCTTGTGCTTTCCTCTGAGTTAGGTGGTTACAGTATATTCCAAGAGGATAAGCTGCCAGTTTAATAGACCAGCCTAACTTCCACTTAGGAACTCTGAGCTAGTGATACATTTTACAACCACTAATTTTTCTTTACATTGTTTCCTCTGAGAAAGATGAATTTTCTTTGCCGAAGTTCTCTCAGCTATAATTTGGGCTTTTATTTCTCAAAAATCTTTCTGCATCAAATCAGATGTAAATGTTCTGTTAAACTATCTCTTACTGTTACCAAAAAATAAAAAGATAGTAGGCAATATGAAAGATTCTTTTATATCAGACTTGTCAGTCTACTTCCACTAGTTGCTAAAGTGTAATTTAGTAGTAGAAATTGTCTCCATTTTTGGTTTGTTTGTGGTGTTTTGGTTTTTTTATTCTACCAGACTACTTGTTTTGTGTAAATCAAAGGATGCTTTACTGCTAAACAGAGAAATTAATTATGTAATGCTCTTCAGCAGTAACAGACAGCCAAAAGGGAGGTCTTTTCCATGCTTTGAAATAGAAAAGTGTAATAGAAATAATGTATTTAATGTTACTCATTAAGTATGGGTCTTCCCAGACCAAAATCAGCAGTAACAAACAGAGGCCAGTTTGCTTCATTCCTTGCAGCTGTGCAGTCAAGTGTAGTGCTTTTCCCAGTCTGGTTTGGATCACAGGGGGTTTCCACTGTGTCTTATTTGCAGAAAGGTCTACTGTTTTTTAATTTCAGTTTCAAACTAATGCAACAGTTCCTCCCTTTCATTATAGTCCATCACCGATCTTTCAGGGGGAAAAATAAAAAAAAAAGGGGGAAAAAAAAGAACTATCAGCAAACAATTTTGGCATTATAGTTTTCTGTAAACCTGCATATTCTCAGCAGCTCCAATAATTATTTTGCTTATATTTCTGATTTTTCAGTTAAGCATTCAGTGCTTCCTGGGTTTACTACTCTCTAAGTCTCTGAATGTTTTTCCCAAATGGATATTTTTGAAGGATGCTTCTGAACTCAGATGCCCCATACTCATAAAATAAATAGAATAAAAAATAAATTTGATTATATAAGAACCAGAAAATTGTCCCAGATCTCCTTGCAAAAGCAAGCGTTGGTCCTAAACAGTTTGTTAGTAAAACCACAATGAAGAGTGTGGAAGGCAAGGAAAGCCAAGTGACAATTACATGAACTTTAATGAGATTTCCAAGTCAGTCTTTCATTTTTCAGTCTGACTGTTTTCTCAAGTATATAAAAAATATTTCAAGGCTGGCAGCTGAAGACATAGAAGCAAATTCTCAACATCACAGAGTAGCCTCCAATTCCTTAAAATTCAGTATTGTAGAGAAGGAACTCACTAGGATATAAAAAAGCTAAAATCTGTTGTCCAGGAATAAGACTACAGGTGTCTTATAACCATTCCTTGTCTGTGAATACATTAGAATCTGGGTAAAGTAAAATAAATAGCCTATTGTTAAAATTGATGGAGAGTACAGAGTAACAGAGAATACTACTGGATGGTTATTATTTAATTTATTTTTTCCTATTACTGTACAGAAATATTTATAAATATATATTCTACTAAATGCAACAAAGACACTTTAATGTACATTTCATTATATGTTCTAATAACATATATATGTAAACATTCATACAGTTTTCTAGTCATCTTGGAGCACACATAAAAATCACTTTCAAAATTAAAATCAAATTCTCACTTAGGAATTTCACTTTCTTTAAAAACTATTAAGAATACTCATGAGTCACATCCATAGCTTGCTTCTAGCACAGAGCTATAATGTAAAGGAAGTTTCTTTTATCCTGTAGGGATTGATTCTCCCTTGAAGCATGGATATAATCATTCCAATGCTACCTGAAGGATCAGTAGAGGATAGTACTTCAATTACAAGCAAGAACCTGGGCCAAAAAGGAGCTCTTGGTAATTCTCACAGTGCTCATTATCTTGGCTGTCTGCCTTTACAACTGGCATGTACAATACCAGGTGTATAAACGTTCTGCGTGGTCGCTGCGTATGCTCCACACTTGACCCCACTTGGCAGAGCTCTGTCTGCTCCTCTGCTGCCTTTCACCTTGGGAAATCATTATATCGTTTACATTTACGTAAGGCTGATCCAAACCACTTCTAAATCACAGGCCTTTAAATGGCACCCTCTTTGCAAAGGTGTGAGTGGCCCCACAAGGGACAAGGCAACAAAAATCCTTGCCCAGAATCCCGATTTCTGAGCTATGCTTGCCCTGATTTTTATAGTAAGAATTCTTTAACACAAGTGGTGCAGCTGAAAGAAACACCAGTGAGCGCTTTCCAATTCACTCTTTATATGAGCTCGTAAAAATGACCTTTGTGTGAATTTGCCAGGGAAAAATGTTTCTATCTATAAGATGTACAGATCTGGAGATGTTGAGAGTATAAACTCAAGCAACATTCTGGTTGTGCATCTGGCTTACATTAGTCAGCAGTACACGATGTGGTAGTATAGCAGAAGTAAAGAGCGCATGGAGGGATTCGAACGCTCAGCTACCACATCTGTCTCCCTGCATTATCATCATTAGAGTGTTTAGTGCAATTTATCTCCCTTTCCATTTGGAAGATTCATGTTCCCTCCTATGAACTGGGCATCAGCCCAACCATGATGGGTTGTGTCCACAGGGGAATGCCTTCACTTTGACACCTGCTAGTAGCCATCATCTGCCCAGCAAGCTCTGCTTGGCTTGTTTATGCTCACAATATTTAGCCAACCAAGGAAGGAACCAGTGTGTGTTTGTCTGATATGGAAACAGGAGAGGAAACTAGGGGAAAGAGAGTTAAAGGTATGTCCACTCTTCCACAGTTGATAGATTTTACAACTCTGATGCACCAAAATTAACAAAGCTGGGGTCTGCTTTTAATTAATTCTAAGTAGAGAAGAAAGATGCTGCCGGGTTTAAGCTATTGGCTGAGGCACAAAAAATGATGTGAGTCATTTGCAATGGCCACAGTCTGACAGTGGACAAATCAACCCCTCCATCCCAAAGTTACCGAAGAACTTGAGTATTTAGACTTCATGTTCTCTTTCACAGAGATCAACATTTACTATGTTTTTGCCAGAATCCAGTACCCTGAGGCTCTGATCTCAACGAGGTCATCTGGTTATTGTCATAATGCAAACTGTCCCATTCGTGTCTCTGCCCTCAGGCCTAGATCTTACCAAAAAAACCCACATGTAGAAAGAAATTGAGGAAAAAATACCTAGACGGAGGACAGAGAATTTTTCCTTTGGGTCAAAATTTCTATTATGTTAGAACCAAATTATTGCTAATAAAGGCATAATGCGGAAAATTGGAACTGGAGCAGTTCCCTTTGTCCAGCTTCCTGGCATTGATAGCAAAATCAAAAAGCACTAGGTGATCAGAAGATTCAGAGTACTGTTGTAGTGCATGTTGTCATATCTGAAAACTTCTGGAAATGGTTGTTAAAATATGCTTTCAAGGAAGGTACAAGGATTCCTATTTTCTCAGGCTTCTACTAGGGAGGAGAATGCAGGAGGTTCTGCACTTCTGCTAAGTCTCATGTTCCTGGGATGTGTAAGGGGGTGTGATTCCCGCAGTGTGCGTAGGAGTTATCATGCCAGCTTTAATCTAGAAGCTGGCTTGTGCAGGCTGTGATGACACATCCAGTTGCAGCATACACAGATGTTAGATACAAAAAGTCTAATTTGAATCGAGAGATCTGGGTTCTGTTAGTGACTCTGCCATATATTTCCTGTATTGCTCTAGGCAAGGCATTCAGAGCCTGATCCAGTCTCCATTTAATTCCACAGCACCCATTTGTCTGGCAGTACTGTGAGCTGGATTGGACTCCTAGCTTATCACTTTCCCAGGCTGTCCATATTCCTCAGGGGTATAAACTTACCTGCTCACTCCATAGGTGTCTGATATAGCTTAAACCATTTGCCTCTGAAGTGATTTGCTACTTAGGCATAGCATGAATATGCAATTGAATTAAATTCTCAATTCAGCAAAAGCCTAAACCTCTAATGAGCTTCAATCAAGTAAACACATAATGGAGAATTTCAGTTTCTGTGTCATTAGGTGTCTATACATACTCTTGAAAAGAAGGTAAATTATTTCATACGAACTACTTAGGGGCCTAAGATGAAGCATACGTCGAAGTACCTTGCTCAAGGCCCTATCATCTATCATTAGCCACAGACATGTACTTAAAGTTGAGCATATCCTGAAGTGTATTGCTCAATTCATCCTTTAAAGCAGAATACTGATATGCTTTCTAGCACAGAAAATACATTTGAGCCTAGAAAATACTAAAAGTAATCTACTTTTGATTATGTGAAATGTCACAAATTATTAATCTTTTTAATAAATCTAAACAAAGAAAATTTAAGGTCATGTAGCCCATACTAATTTCCAGGAATCTTGGTTACACTATAGCCCTTCACTTTTACATAACCCTGAAATCACAATACGGATGTGTATTTTGAAGTAATTGTGTTGGTGGTCCCTTCGTGCTTTCTGAACATCTAACAGTTAGCTAAGCAAACACACATGACTGATTAAAAGAAGAAAGGGAACTATTTTTACAGGGACCATTAAACTTTAACTGCCATCTGGCAGGGAATGATTAGAGAAGATCAAAATTAAGGCAGTCAACACAAATACTGTGTGGATACCTCAGGGAATTAATGTGGATAGAAGACGGTGGACTTGTGGCTCTGTTAAGAGACAGACAGAGAAGGAAGTGGTGAACACATCCTTTATGGCTGTGCCCTAATGGCCACATTCACAGCAACAGAAGCAGAGAAGGAAGAAATCAAAACCACCTGGGAATAATCAGACGCTTGCTGTCATAAAAAAAAGAAAGTTAAAGGATTATACAAGAGGCACACCATTCTTGCTCCCCAACAAGCCAGGAAAGAAATTTTTATTGTGGAGGTGTGTTGCAGTTGGCAGGTTATCTACTATCTTTACATAGGCATTTTAAATAGGGTCTGTAATAAATCTTTTAATTGAAAGGCTTTACAGAACACAGACCTGTGGTTGATCTAACTGAACACTGGATGTCACTATACACACTATTAGTCACTTTAGAGACATTAAAAACACAGTCCAGCCATGAATTGGAGCAATCCAGACATGTTTTTTTTAAATCAGCTATCTTTAATTATTGTTGTTCTAGAGATAGCAGTTTCCATGAGCCAAAGCTTCCAAGCTGCCTAGACATGCACCAGTCATTTTTTACAACTCCTCAGCTGTGTGCCCTGGCAATGCTGCTGGTAGGTGTTCCCTAACAAGTGTACCTCATCTGATTTCATATTTTAGGGGATAGATTTGAGGTTTGTATAGAGAGATAATGGACTGGCTGTTCACTGCAACATCTCAGAGCTGAGACTCTGACCAGCAGCTTTATAACTTTGCTGTTATGGCTGGTAAGAAACCGTCAAAATACAACTCACCCAAAATTGCAACAGCCCTCCCATGAGGCAGCTCCTTGTCTGACTGTAGAACTGTCTTTTCACCCCTCAAGAGCTATTGGATTGGAAAACCTCTGTTCTCTCAAGCATGTGCCTTGAAGTTTTCCATTCCATGCTACTAATAACACATCTCTTCTGGCACTCAGCTACAGTTACCTGAGGGTGTTTTCTCACGTATGCAATTATTATGAGGGAGTACTTTTAGGAGACTTATCTTCCCTTATCTTATAGAAGATAAGGAAAAGAAAAACAAAGTATCTCTGAGTCCAAGTGGTATGGAAAACAAATCAGCACTGGCAGCCCTCAAGGTCAGCTTAGCTGCTGAAAAGGCTAAGGATGGAAGACAGGTGAGAGGACGTAAAGCTTACTTACAATTGATGAGAAATGTACTGTAAAATTAGGCTTATTTTTTATTTCTTGAGCTCAATGCAGTATTTTGAAGTTATCAATAGCACAGGAAAAGCACATTAAGTATGTTTCTTGTCAACTGTACCCAATTTCAAAAACATGCTAAACAACAAAATTATCAGAAATGTACCATTACTCCTCTGAAATGTACAGCCATTAGAAATGTTTGATTATTTTAGACCTTGATTCCCAACAGAATTTTTCAATATACTCATGTGTCTGCTTGTCACTCTACATCCTTGAAATGCTAGGACTCTAAAATGTTTGACTCTTCTGCACATTCTTAGATTAAACATTTTTTAAGAAGAGGTAAAATACAACTAGAAACAGCCTTAGGTGGTTTTTGCTTATAAACAGAACAACTGACAGGACCTTTCCTGACTTGCAAAAATACATTTCTATGTACAACATGTGAACCAGGGTCTTCTTAGTGCTATTCAGCCAAAACACTATGGATGTCAAGGGGTTGCAATTTTTGCTTTATTTTCCATGGATCCTGGCTGCACAACAGAATATCTAGTCAGAAATTATGACTGGAAACACATAGCTGGAAATTATGTAGCCTGAGTCTTACTTTATTCCAAATAGTATTTTCTGAGATATATGTTGGACAAAATGTTCTTTTGCTTAACTGCAAAGTTATATTTTAAAATTTGAGTGTAGTTTTGAGCTGTTTAGTTGAGGCTTATAAAGAGATTTTGCTCTTTCCTGAGCTATTTCTAGCCTTTATACAGTACACTGTAATTCTGCCAATGAAAGTAATCTGTTCAGGGGGCAAAACAGGAGTCAAGTGCAGCTACAATATACTAATATGATATGTATAATATATCACTACAATATAATGTATCTTATACAGAGCATTATATAGACTAGTAACTGTAATAAGCAATATTAATGTTGTTGTACATATGTGCCATTTTACAAATGGGTGGGGGCAGAATATGCCTTACACAAAAATCTGTTGAGAACCTAGAAAGGAAAAAGCTGTGGTGCAAAAAGCAATGCTCTGTCATTCTCTTCTCAGAATATACTACAGACACAAAGCAGTGAAAAAGGCACCTGAAAAAAGCAGCACAGCTCTGGTAAACTTCTGCAGTTTACTGTCCCAGCTTTGATGCAGTAACCTGTTAAGACTGCTCAGAGTATATAACAGCCTATGGCTCAATCCCGTGAACAAGGTGCAGAGCATTCATTCTCCACATGCAAAATTCCAAGCACTGAGCCAAACTGTAAGAGAAATAGAATAGACATTTGTTGATTTTTTTAATAATACCCACAAGCATCTACAGATGTGATCCCATGTAATGAAGCATGTGGCCTTAAGCTGGAATTATTTGCAAACAGCAGGATCTCCTGGCAAAAGAGATGGCACTTGCTGTGTTATGAAAGCTGTCCCTCTAAAACCATGTTTGGTTAGCACCTATGCCCTGTTGAAATTGGCATAGATAATTCTGAGTGGGAACAATGCCAGCACGACAGATGGGAATGAATACAGGCATGCCAGAGAACCAGGAGGTTCATTGAGTCTGAGTATTAGGGACAGAGCCCTTTCCAAGAATTTAGAAGTGGCAGGCTGTCCAGAGTTTCTCTACTTTAGGTATGAAATGTGAGAATATATGATCTCTTTTGTAACTATGAGCAAACTCAATTACAGTCATTTAAAAATAGATCATCTGAGCCATGCAAAGCATGACAGAATCAGAGCAGCTTTTTCTGTGGGTTCAGACTGGCACCAGGTCCTAGAGGGCAGAACCTGTGCACTGGAGTCAAAAGGATTCCACAGGTTTTCTGCTGAGTGCTTCAGAGTGAAAAGCTTTCAGATGATAATGAATAATGTTCATTTGTACTCTGCCTTTCAGGCTGTGAGTTCAAAGCAATTAGCAGGGATATGAGAATCTAAACTCATAGCTGGGAGGTGTGTCATTTACAATTAAGCAGATGAACCTTGCATGTATTTATGGGCTGTAGTCCCATCTCCCTTCTAACCAGGGATCATCAGCTGGATGTGGAGCCTCTGTGAAGAAGTGGAGGAAGGCAAAGTCCTTCTGCCACAGTGCTGTGTGCCCTGCTTTTGCTTTTTACATGGCACAAATAGCCATAACTGAGCAGTTATCCAAAACACTAATTTAGTCTCCAAACAAGATTTACTAATTCCTGTAGGGTTTTTTTGAGCACTAAGCGGCTACATTTCCCATTTCTCTTTTCAGATTATGAACAGCCAAAACGTATTACACAAAAAAAAATGTATTACACTTGTCCAGGATTATTTATATAATTCTGAAAAACAGGAAAAACAAGAAATCTAAAAAAAAATGCTTAGGTATTTTTGTTTAAAAGCTAAGAATCTGGTGTTGCAATTTTCCCTGCACAAAAAGCCTGTATTTCCAGAAGAGCCCACTAAGAAAACATTCTTTCATTTTGGATCTCTTCAACTTCAGCTATAAAAATTGATGGATACTTCTGACAAAAAATGGCTCTAATTTGGGCAAAGTCTCAGCTGTCTGTACTATGTATTATAAGAAAGGTGTTAAAATCAGATTGCCAATCTGCTCTAACCAGTGCAGCCAATAGTGTCAGCTTACAGCTGAAATTTGTTTTCTGTTCAAAAGGTGTTTAGTACTGTTAGCAGCATAAAAAGCATTGCTGAATTTATTTTTATTCAATCCAGTGATATTTTGTAACCTAGAAACCCACATGTGTGTTATCCAGTGAACTGACTGGCCATTTCAGGTATGGGCTGCTTTTGCAACACAGCCTTGAGGAATATCAAGAGTCATCTGAGTAAGAAAACATAGTTTAGTTAAAAGAGTTTATTTTCTAAAGTAATGTTGTAAAATACATGAAGAGGTATATTCATTCTAAATATTCTGAATCTTCTGTGCATTTATAAAAATTACTTTGATTAAATATCAGTGGATTTTTTTATTACAGCTTTTCCTCAAAAATCAATTTCCAAAAAATATTAGGCAGATGCATAATAATAATTTTTAAACACATGAGAGTTCACCCTGAATGTTACAATCCTGACACACACAGTGTAATAGATGTGAAGCACAAAGTGAAACTATTTGTGAACCTGACATTTCCTTCCACTTTAAGTTACATTGCAAAGGTTAGTGGTGGGACTCAATAATCTCTGAGGGCTTTTCCAACTTAAAAAATTATAAGATTGTATGGAATATAAATAAAAGTTACATTAAAATAGGGAATCATAATTTTATAGAAAAAACTATAATTTTTGCTGACATATAAAATTAATTTTAAAAGTACAGGATTGTGTTCCACCTTGTGACATTCTGGGTTTTACAAAAGGCTGGGTGTATTTTTAATGTTTACAGTGTTGTACAGCATTGTAAAAGTAACCAGTAGAACCTGAATGCTAGACAACAGGGCTTGTTATCCAGAGGGAAAATAGCTCTGCCAGTCTTTTCTGGCAAGGTGTCTTGGAGCCTTGATGTCACTTGCTACCAGAATCCAACAGCCAGAATGAAGATGAGTTTTCCTCTTTTCCATACTGAATTTCTGCTGAAGCAGAATGTTTTTCCTCTTGACAACATCCCATTTGGACATATATAGCTGTGGTGTAGCATACCCTACTTATATAATCATTGTGATATTTTAAAGCAGACCTTAAAGACCCAAAAATTAGATGATAAGGATTATAATGATTTCCCATTCAAATTGCATGAATGTTCTCAACAGTATTAGCACACATTCCAAATCTTGCCAAGTATGAACATGGAACAATGTTGGTGGCTAATGTCATCCATTTCTGGGACTCAGGTGTTGAAATAATCAATGGAATGTTGAGCAGAATGCTCTACAGCCTAAATTAGCTCTACTTTGTTAATTGCCTCCTGCTCTTCACTGAAAAAAGCCATTGAGACTATAAAAAACCAAATTTTAGGGGAAAAAATGCTTGGATAAGTACTCTTGGGGACAAAGATTACTGAAGAGACAGTTTCTCCCTTTTTCTTGTAAAGAAGTTTAGAATTTAGAGAAAAAACTTTATCATCTGTATTCCCATGAAGAACCTCTTATGATCCAGCCAACTCTGCAATTAAAACATTACTTATATCAAAATTGGCCAACTACTAATAATCGGTAAGGTAAACAGGTATTAAGAGAGTGCCACCAAGAGAATTTCTACTTTAAGCAGAGCCATCTAATAATGGCTTTGTTCCTTCTTCCCAGAGCAAAAATGGTTTCAATACTCTGGAATGTATTAATTCTGCTCTATGAATCTTTTCTTTCCACAAGGCATTGCTCCAGTTCTATGAGTCCTGAAGAGGAAGATTCAAGCTGTGAGTGGAACTGAAACATGGCCCAGGCTGTGAAAAACACTGAAAACCCCTGACTTTGTAAATCAATATCAATCAATGCCCTGCAAAGTACATCATAAATCTGGATGTTCAAGAGAGCCAACCCTGAGGTAATACACCTTAAGTTTTAAAATATTTCACAACATTAGGATAATCTCAGGAGGCCTTTGATCCAATTTCATCCTTTGGGGGTGTTCCAACAATTAAGAGTTATTGGAATATATTGTTTTTTCAGATACATCTCCTCTTCAAAACAGATTTTAAAAAAAGACTAGTATGAGTGTGTGACATGTTTTGAGTTAATAATCCTCTGCTGGGAGATAAAATTTAACCTGAAGGAATAGGTTTCGATCTAGCAGCAGAACATTTTATTTAGGCTTTGGACAATGGGATTTCTCTTAACTAGCCAAGATTTCTCCTTCAGCAAGTATAGAACGTTCAGATATAGACATTCATGTTTTATAAGTTATTAATAATAAATGTTGAATTCTGGCAGACCCTCTAGTGCAAAGCACTCAGGACATGCTCATTTATTTAGCATTGCACAGGACTGTACTTGCTCAACTGAACCAGTATGCAACTACCATTATTTGCCTGTACCTGGAGGAAAACCAGCCCATATCTATCAGGCAAGCATTCCAGTTTATGGGTACTGTTCCCAACTGCCTTATTACCTGCTTTCTGGACAAATATAAGGCTTGATAGCACTCTAAGAAGTCACCAGAAAAATGCCATTTATATGCAACATCCATTCTGCTGATACTCGTGTATGGTAATATTCAGAGCCTGATATGTGTAGATGCCAATTTATTTCAGAGTTATAAAGTGAAAGTTCATGTCACTCTAGGACTGGTGCATGGATCCATCAGTGAACCAAATGAGCTGCTTGGCAGTGAGGGTGAAACAGATGTTTCTTTTCTTAAAATAAGGACAAAAAGACTGCGAGAAGCCTTATGGTTCCAAGAGAGGTTTTTTAGAAATCTTGGAAAATTTCTCTTTCCTTTCTGGGAAAGGAGAAGGCCATACTGGTGGAACCACAGCTAGTGATCACTTGCTGTTCTTACTGCTCTGACACAAACCTAGCTCGGCAGCAGGGAATTGTAAGGCCACAGGAGCTGTGGGAGAGGACTGGCTCTTCAGGCACCAGGTACTGCTCAATCATCTGCACTCTGTCTTCCCTGCCCAGGGCAAAGTGGGGAGAATATCTCCTCTGGCATCCTTGGCTACTGCCCATGTGCATAACTGGTCCTGACAGGGAGAGACAATTGGAAAACTCAGAACCTGCCTAAAAAGATTTTCAAAAATGTAGTGAGCAACTAGAAATTACACTGTCTTTAGTGCACTGATGCCCTTCCTTGGGGACCTAACAGCAGGTCAGCCATAGGATAGGAAACTGTGTGAGAGTAACAAGTGTTTCTTTATGAAGTTCTTCTTGAATTAAACTCAGCCTGGCCCCCAGAGATCAGTAACAGCTCTTCAAAATCCTCCTGAAAGGAACAGCTGAGTCACATTTACAGTACAATATCAGATGTTATGCCTTAAAAGCAACAATAAACCAGTGTTTAATAGTGGTTTTGACATGGCTCACAACAAATGGCTTGTGAATGCATCTTTAGAAAACATTCTGGGGTGGGAATTGTGACAGAAGAGAGCATTTCTTTTGTGAAAGAAGAGTGCTTTTGTTTAATGCGGTTTTGAGTCCGTGTGACTTTGTGCTGTGTGTACACAGGAGTGTCATTTTCACTTTCTTCTCCATTCATGAGAGCTGAGGGAAGATTTGTTTCATGCCTGGAGGTCCAGACCTCCAGTTTCCCAGTGAGAAAGCATGTCTCTAACTGCTGTGCTTCCTTCTGTGAGGAAGTGAATTCCTTTGTTGCAGAACCCTGCTGGCTGCTGCACTTCCTAAGGTGAAGTACCCATCTTCAGAAATGTCACTGTGCAGCAGCATGTCACCTCTGAGTCATTCCAACACTGCAGCATTCGCCTTTGCTTTATGGTGTTATTCATGGTGATGGAAACACTTATTCCCACAATAGCATATGGATTGGATTTTTTTGAATGAATGAATGAATGACTGAATTATTGAATGAAAAGTTCTGCCTAAACATTAAAGGGTTTTGCCACTGATATTTATTTCTTAGTGTTCGTCTATGGAAGAACCATGTGGCAGACATGTCAGATCTGCCCATGCACCTCAGTTGCCAAAAAAATGTGTGTAAGCTGTGACAAGGAAAAAAACTAAAAAACCAAAACCACTGGCTTATAACCTCTTTTGCTGGCCTTTTTACAGACTGACTTTTTACTGTTGTTACTAAGATTCTGGATGCACACTGGAACCAAACCAAGCTTGCTGCGGGATTGAGGCAGGGAGCAGAAGGCCAGGAAATTCAAATTGTTCTGTTGCCTCTCACCTTTGGACTTACAACTGATTTCTCTCCCCTGTACCTATGGATCAGAAGACAGTGTGTTGTAGTTTATAAAAGTAACAATATGGTTAACACTAGTAGGCAGCTGCTGAAAGCACCTTTCAAACCTTGAAAGTTTGTAGGGGGGTGTTCAGGTTGCTGATATGGAGCATGTCTCAGCTTTGTGGCACCTGTGGATTAACCAGTGACAGCAACATCAATTGTCCTAGAAGTCTGCAGGAGACCAGCACCCGTCCTGAGACTGTTCCCATCCCCAAATACACACACAGCCCCTTACTTGGTCCATTGGAGACCTCTGGCAGCACACAATTTTAGAATTTCCTTTTATGGCGCAGATTGTATCCAATGAAAATTGTACAACTTAGATAAATGTTTCCCAGGGTTTTAGCCACAACGTCGATTTTTCAGCATTTTTACTAGTTGGCACTAATACCACTTACAATTGCAAATTACTATTAAAATAACAATCTCATTATCAAATGAAAAACATCAAAGTACATGTAAGTGATTAAAGTGGGAATCTCAGGAACACATGCTCAGCTCAGTGAAGATAATCCTATTTCGGTTAATCTTGATTACAAAGGATTCTTTCGTTACTTGGGTGTGAATCCGCTCATGGTGCAGAAATGACTAATGGAACAGTAGGGGCTTCTTGCACACAACGGGTGTCCTCGGACGCGCCCCCTTTCCCTGCCGTGACCCGAGCGCCAGGGACACCGACATTGACACCGCCCTCGGCAGCGCCGCCCTCACGGTGACACGGTGCCACCTTGACGGTGACATGGTGACACTCTCACGGTACCACTCTCACGGTGGCACCCTCACGGTGACGAGGCGACACTCTCACGGTGCCACAGCGACACGCTGACGGTACCGCCCTCACGGCCGAACCACGCCCCCAGCGCGCGGCGGGCGCACTGCGGCTGCGCGAGGAAGCGACGCGCACACCCCACGCCCCCCGTCGCCGCCAATGGCGCCGGCACAAAGTGACCTTGGCCGCGCTCCGCCCCTTCCGCCGCCCGGCCCCGCCGCGCCTGCGCAGAGCCGGCCCAGCCCTCCCGCCCGTCGGCCCGAGCGCGGCACCGCAGCGGTGAGAGCCCCGCCACTCCCGCCATCCGCGCCCATCGCCGCCCCCGCCCGCCGCACCCTCACCCTCTCCCTCTCTCTGCAGAGACGCCGGATCCTGAGCCCCGGGACGCCGCCAGCTAAGATGTTCGCCTGCGCCAAGCTCGCCACCTCGCCCTCCCTGGTGAGTGGGGGTGCGCGGGGGGCGCCTGCGCTTCGTCACCGGCCCCGTCCGTGTCGGCGGCGGGGTCGGTGCCGGCGGCGGGGCGATCGCGGGTCGGACGGGCCTCCGAGCACCGCGGCAGCGGCCTGGGACGGGCCCGTGCCCAGCGCTGCCCGCCCGAGAGCGAAGGAGTGGGGGCGGGGGTCGGGCAGACTGCGGCAGGGCCGCGTTCTCCTTCCTGCCTCCTTGGCGCGGCCGGGGCCCGCTGCCAGGGCGAGCGGGGGCCCAGGGAGGGGGAGGTCAGCGCCGCCAGCAGCTCCCGGGCCTGCTGCGCTCCGAGCCTCGCTGTAGGTCAAACTCCAGCCTGTTGCTTGTCCTGGGCAAGGCCGCAGTTCTTTGTCCTTGCGGAGGTAAAAGATTGTCCTGCATGAAAATGCCCTCTCTGGCCTGCAGAAGGTCTCATTGTGCATGGTCCAGGCCCAGGTTTTCCCTGCAGGAACAGCTTTGTGCAAGAGCCGATATGACCTTAGACTGCTGGGAGCCCAAGGACACATGCAGGCCGCTTGTGAAAAACGATTCATTCATTTGTGCCTCGCTAAATTTAAAAGTCTAGGTTACATCTGTGCATTCAACAACTTGGAAAATCATTTTGATGGCTTTTATTTGTTCATTTTGAAATGTGTTTCACTGCTTCACGGTCGGTCGGGATTTTTTGTCGCTGTTTTGCTCCATTTTCTGTCAGCATAATGCATGTATATGTTCACTGAATGGTGTGGCTATTTACTATATATCTTCTGAAAACGGCGCTGTCAGATTGCATGGCAGTGCTTGCTTCCGTATCGTTTATTGTGTATGCAGCTTTCAGAGATTGCTGTCTTTCAAGGAAGACAAATGGCTTAGTAGCTAATAGTCTTACTGTCTTACAGAGTATTGTATGGAACTGCTGTGATCAAATGTTTCATTTTTTTATAGTTTTTTTCCTCCTCTTACAGATCCGTGCTGGATCAAGAGTCTTGTACAGACCAATTTCGGCATCTGTGTTGTCTAGGCCAGAGGTCAAGAATGGAGAGGTACCTTATAAACAAAATTCTGTATCTTCCTAAATTACCTGGTGAGCCTAAATGTCCTCAACCTAGAGTTCACTTGTACTAACTCAATACCTATAGTGTGAAACTTGCTTTAAGTCAAACACCTAATAATACTCGTGGCTGTCTTGCTCTTTCCCCTGAGAAGTCTTTGACGTTTAAAGTTGATACTTTCAGGTGGAACAGGTAACATTCTGAAATTTATGACTTAACAGTCTCATCACTCTGAATAATAAGTAGACAATGGATCTAATACAACTTTTAAAACTGCATAATAATGCTGTCACATGGTCTTTTGTCTGAATATAATGTTTTCTTATGTTTTGTTTTTAGGGCAAGTCAACAGTTATCGGGGCCCAAAATACTGTCTCCCAACTAGCACTTAGGGAATTCCAGACTAGTGCTATCAGCAGGGACATTGACACTGCTGCCAAATTCATTGGTGCTGGTGCAGCCACAGTAGGTGTGGCTGGTTCTGGTGCTGGAATTGGAACAGTCTTCGGTAGTCTAATCATTGGTTATGCCAGGTAATCAATCTCTCTCTCTTTAAAAAGTATTTAATTGTATGCAGATGTATCTTGAGACAGCTGAACTGTAGAAAATATAATGGTAGTGTAATAAATTCTGTTAATTATTACTGTTACTGATACACATGGCTGAAGAGAATCTTATGAAACTGTACCATATTCATCAGGATGGCTCTGTTGTTAAATTCAGAACTTTGTACACTCTTCCTGGAGGAGAGCCATGAAAGAAATTGCATCATTAGACTTGGTTGGTCTTTTGGTCCCTGAAGTCCAGTGTTTGAGCATTCAGTTCCAGAACTGAAATAAAAATCCAGCCTGTATTTTTCCCCATGTAAGAGGAAAAGTCCTAAATAGTCTTCATATTCAGAATCGTTTAGGAATGGATGTTTTTGAACACATTTAGCTTTGCATCTCAGAATATGCAGTTGTTTTAGCAAATGAGTTCCTTCTAGAAATCTGAAGGGGGCAAGGGTGAGGATTTTGTAGTAGGGATGAACTTTCAGGTAATTGTACAACATTCCAGTAATAGAAGTAGTTCACATGACATCATGGAAGAGCAGAACTGATACAGGCATAAAAGAAGTCTCATGTTCTTCACTACTTTTCAACCAGTTAAGTCTTAACTTCTTGGTAAAGATTTTTAAGCCTTTTCGAAGACAAGGAAGCTCACTTTCCACTTCAAGAAACAAGTGTTTTCAATACAAAATTCTTATATCAAGTTTTGAATTTGGCATGAACATGTCAATAAGCAGTGGTAGAACATTGCTTCATAGATTTATATTGGAGATTTTCTCCTCTCACTTCTTGAAGGCATACTCATTGCATTTTTGCAACAAACTGCTTCAACTTTTTTTGTTAGTTTTTTCCTACTCTTAAGTGGTTTCAGTTCCTGTATTTGCCTTGAGAGTTGGTTAAAACATAATACACATGAAATTCCTTGGGAGTGTGGTTCTCATGTCACAGATGTGAAATAAATTTCTAAGTTAGACCTGAGTCTAGTCTTAATTGCCAGCTAATTTGTCTTCAGTGAGATCCTTGCAAAAAATTGCTTGGATTTATTGGATTTTCCCATTTCAGTATCTGTTGCAAGGAACTATGAGGTTAAACTGCATGAAAAACATCTTAATTGTAAGGATAAAAAAGACTTACGCCTTCTCTTTCTTTTAGAAATCCTTCTCTGAAGCAGCAGCTGTTCTCATATGCTATCCTGGGATTCGCCCTGTCTGAAGCTATGGGTCTCTTCTGTCTGATGGTTGCTTTCTTGATCCTATTTGCCATGTGAATGGAGATCTGCCTGTAATATTGGCATTGGAATGTAACTGCATTTTACGGGACTCCCAAAATGTTGGTGTCATGGAAATTAATGCTATTTCCAAAGTCATTTCATTAAAGATAACAACTTTAACTGTCAACTTGTTGCCTTCATTTATTGTCTTTCTCACTAGGGTATCTGGAAGATGACATTTTGTAATTCAGTCTCCACGGATTGCTCCTAATAATGACATATGTATAGCACTCTTCCAGTCAAACATTTCATTTATTAAAATTAACGTGGCATATACTTAAAAGATCAAAGGATGCAGAGATTAAGTCTGTACTTCTGGCCTTGTTCCTTCTCTTGTGTTTTTGTTTTTGCTTAAGCTAGCTGACACACGTTCTGGCGCCTCTTGATAGAAGGAGCCAAACAGAAATCCATGAAGGTGATAGGACACTTCGTATCAGTTTTCACACACACCAGATATTTTGATTACCATGGTAGGCTTTGCACTTGGATCTGACCAGTGTCCCCATTGAGCTAAATATACAACTGCTTTAGTGCAGTCCAAGGAATTTAGTTGTGATACATGGACATTATATTTCATTTAGTTACTGCATTTTTGGCATCAACTAATTCAAAGAGCTTCCAGCTTTCCAGTTTTGTAGTCAGCCTTGCATTATCTCACACATTCTTTGAAGAGCATTAGGATTAAAGCATTTTGGTTAAAAAAAATAGCTGCAGTATCTACCTCTGCTTCTCTTGTAGCAGTCTAAATGGATTTATGGTGTCATCCATACTTGGAGGAAAGCACTGTGTGCTACTATACCTACCTGGTGCGGGGCTTGATAGCATCTCAAACCTTATCCAGAATACTAAATAATCCGATATATAACAAAAAATAAAGCTGAACTTTGTAAGAATGCAAGCCAAGCTTGTTAAATGTTTTGTCATCTTGCTGTTAAGTAATTACTGAATTAATATAGGAATTTTTATTGGAGGAAATGCAGAAATTATTAATAACTAAAATAAGTGTAAGGTGTGGGTAAGATTTTGTTTTAATCTGAATTAAAAAGTACCAAGTGGGTATTCAAAGAAATACGGTTTAGTGGACTTTAGACCACTTTAGTTTATGGTGGACTTTGCAGTGTTAACAGTTGGACTTAATGATCTTAAAGGTCTAAAACACCTTTCCTTAAAGGTGTTTCACAACCTAAATGATTGTAGAATTTGTGTAGCAAAATTCTAGAACCTAGCACAAGACATAACTTGCCCCACAAGTTCTTAGTAGAAAACAGTAATCTGCAATACAGAGAATGTTCTTTTATATATGTGAATTTCAGAAGTGTAGAATAGGAAGCAAATTAGTAGCTTTAGAACAATATTAGTAGTGTCTTACATGAGTAGATCAGGAAGTGGGGGTTTTGAGGAGTGAGGAGGTAGGAGGTGAAGCACATTGCAGGTATCTTCCGTGTGGTCCATGCTCATGCAGTGCTGATTTTAGGGACCTGCTATTACCCATTCTTGGAAGCCACTGATTTGCAAAGCTCACAGTGCATTTGTCCTGGCTGAAAGGTATTCTGGACTCTAAATTTCACCTCTGTATTGCTGTCATGGTAGGTGGTGAACTTTTTTCTCTTCTTTCAGTACAGCAGTGATCTCTACAGGCATGTGAGGTGGCAGTCTATTTCCTCAAATCATGGACAGTCCAGTGGACTTAGCTTATTCAAGCTTCAGCTACCACTGAGATTTGGCCAAACAGGCATCTTCAGATTTGACTTGGTCAAGTCCAGCTCCAGCTCTGCTAACTCAGCTGAGGAATTTTTTTGCATATAAAATGTTTCTGCTGAGTTGTAATGGTGTTTGGTGGAGATAGAAGACCTGGCTGAATTACTGCTCTGTAACTGCACTAAGAAAGGCACCTGAGTCACCGTGAGTTGTTTGAATCAGGGTTCGAATGATGAGTTTTGGATTTACGTCCCATCTTTTACCACCCTTTCAACATGAACCCTTTTTCTTGGGATCTGCCTAAAAGGCAGTGGACATCTTGGTGATTCTAAATGTGGATGTGAAGGTTGTTTTAGTAGTAGCATCTCCCCAAGCTTTTTGCCTTTAAACTCACTCTTAGACTGGCGAGCATAGGCCAAACTCAGGCAGAGTGGCTGTTTAACTACACCAGTGGGGACAGAATCAGATCTGGGTTCTGCAGATAAAGATTAATTGAGGACTTTCAAAACAAGGCAACAAACCTTCACACTGAGGATTATCCTCCTTATGGACAATAAGGGGCTTAGAGTTAGTCAGTGATGGGCAAATACTGACAGGTGAACTATTACAGGGCACATGGAATCCCTTCCCAACAGAGCTCAGTTGGTCAATTTGAGTGTCTGACAGGGAGTACCCTCAGTTTGCCAAAATGCTCACAAAAGTAACAATTATAAATGTGTAAAAGACTTTTTTTCTTACAAAAAACCCCAACCCAGTCTCTTTGCCTTAATAGGGCAGCAAAACAAAGATTTCTTGATCTTCCTGTAAGAGCTTCCATCAAGAAATCTTCTGTTACTGTAGGCGTTACTTCCCCAAAACCTTTTTCAGTTTCTTCTGACATGGACCATGCTGAACTCAGAGATGGTCAGCTCATGAACTTGTCTTGTAGGTTCTCCGGATTGAAAGACTTACTGTTCATGTTTCATTGTTGAAGATGAAGCCAGCTAAAGCCAGCTAAACCTCTGAAATATCCATGTTATTCTAATGGAAAATGAAGAAAATGTTAAAGTTACCAATTAGGCTCTTAAGTTACAGCTGCAGGTAAAAGTGATTCATCCCATGCTGCAGGTAAAATTGAACATCCTGCTGCTGTTTTTTTCCCTTTTCCTGCTTTCCTTTTCTTTGATTTTTGCATGAATTTCACACTGAAGAAAGGCACCTGTAGTTCAGTTTCTTAGTCCAGGCTTAGGACTGCTGCTGCTGTGTAATGGTGAAGCTAAGCCATCAAAAAATAGTTGTTTCCAATACAGGTCTCAGTTGCTCTCTGAAGAAAGATCTCTATTCCTCTCTTCTGCATGTACAATTGAGTTCTTGCAACGTGCTACTTTAAAGAATAATTCCACCTTTAACTAAACAGTGTACTTTAATGCAGTGCTTTCTATCCTGCCATATCTTAAAGAACTTTGCAGAAGTGCTGTACAGTGCCCACCAAAACCATACACAAGAAATGAAACATACCCTACTGTCTTGTGCAAGTTCAGAGAAACTCAGCCAAAATGTATTTTACTGGAACTGATACTTTTTTAGAAGTACTTTTTTGTTACGGCCTTGCAATCTTAGATCAGTCTCAGAACAAGATCAAATGATGCACATGCACAGAATTAAGGCTTCATGTGTGATTCAGAGTACACTAGCTAAACTGTGTTGCCATATAGGGTTATGCTACTTTTTTAACGAATCCAAAATTCTTTTAGTTCCTCCTGTGTAAAATACAGGCGTTTGCCATTATTCTACAGTGCTTCGGCATTTTTGATACATTAACCAAGGTGAGTGTTTAGCACACCCATGGCTTCAGGCACATGAGAGCAGGTGTGTTGAGAGATGGGGAATCTCGGCAGTCCAGGGCTTTGGAGCGCTGATTGTTCCAAAAGTTGGATGTGACAGGCGCATGAAGCCTTGCCGCTGAGAGAGGCCTTGCAGTGCTTTATTCACTACGTGCTGCCTGCAGTCCTCAGCTGCCGGCCGTCCTGCACACCCCGCTGCAGAGGACGGGCACCTCATGCTGAGCTCCCCTCGGCCACGGCCGCAGCAGTCCCGCCCCACCACGGGAGCGGTGCCGGCCGTGCCGCGGCGCAGTCCGGCCATCGCTTGGCCCTGCAATGGCTGTGCCCGGCCTGGCCGTGCCCGAGTCCCGCCATGTCCGGGCCCGGCCGGGGTCGCTGTGGGGACCGGGGCCGGCCCCGCCCCCGCCCCCGCGCCGCGTGACCGCCCCGCCCCGCGGAGGTGTCAGCGCGGCTCTCGCGAGAGGTGACGGAAGCCCGCGGGGGACCCGGCCTTTAATGTGCGGTCCGGCGGCGTTGCGGGTGAGTTTGTAAACACGGCCCGGCCCGGCTCGGCCCGGCGCGGCGGCTCCTCCTCCCTCCGCGCTGCGGCGGCGCCGGCCGGGCGGGGGCGGGGGCGGCGGGGCGGGAGCGGCGCGGCGCGGCGGTGGGCGGGGGATGCCCGGGAGGCAGTAACATGGCGCCACCGCTCCTCTCCGCGGCAGCCCCCTCCCCCAGCGCGGCCTGCGGCTCCCGCCGCCCCTAGAGCGGGGCGGGGCGGCCCGGCCGGCGCCGCGGACACCGGCACCCGCCCGGAGGTAGGGCCTGGCGGGCGGCCCGGGGCGCGGGGCGGCGAGGCGGGTCGGTGGGTGGGTGACGGGGGCTGCGGCGCGTCCGGGAGCGGTGCCCCGCCGGGGCATCGCCGGCAGCCGCCCCGGGCCCGGCCCGCGGCGTGGAGAGCGGGAGGAGCGGGCAGCCGGGCCTCGCCTTTCCGCCTCCCTCCGCTCCGGGGAGGCCCCGGCTCCATCCATCCTCGGCTCTGGAGGAGAACTTGCCCGTGCCGGTGCCGGGAAGGGTGCGGGTGTGGGGGATGCCGGGCGGGGGGTAAGAACAGCTCCTCGGCACCAGGTGCCGGCCTGCCTGGTGTCTGGCCATGGAGCTGAACCTCCTGGAGCTGCTGCCTCGTTGACTTTGCCTATTATTGTGCGTAATGCCGCTCGAGTTGTCAAATAAAAAGTCTCTGCGGCTTTCACGTGAAAAAACATGTCACAGACCCTCGATTAGCGATAGCTGCACGGTGTTTAAGGCACAAATGTTTTATGTCAAGATGTAACGTCATGTTTGGAGTTAGGGGAAATGTGTGCTGCCATGTTGCTTCTGCGGTCTTACTCATTCTCCAGCGGTTTTGCATCCCTGTTTTTGGAGGGAGATCCATTAGTGTGTTTATGTGCCCCATTCTTGCACTCTGTGTGCCTCACTTGCTTTTTGTCCTGTTGTTTTCTCCCAGGGGTGTTTATCTTCCAGTAGTGATACTGTCACCTGTTTTCTTGTGCTGAAGTGAGGAATTTGAATAATCTGAGCATTCTGAATCATCCCCTTCTTTCCAAACAGCGACCACAAACATGGCTGAAACGTGTTTTATTTGCCACCTTTTAAAACAGTGGTTTTGTTTTCTGTTTGACGTATTCTACTCATGGCAGTGAATGTCACATCCACACTTCTTGCTGAGCATAAAGCTGGGTAAGAGGTAATAAAAACACATGTTCTGAAGTTTGGGTGATTAGACGGCTGGGTCTGGTAAGATGTTAAATTCAGCACGAGCTGATAGGATCAGAGCAGTCCTTGTGGTTCTGCTCTTCTCAGGTGTTCCAGGTGGAATTTCTTTAGCCATCCAGTGAAACAGGTTGCTGCCTGTTAATGAACTTCATTTCAGAGGGACAAAGTGTACTCCAGTTTGGCATTCACTTGAATTAACTCTGAAGTGTTTATAATTATGCAATCCAGAATCAAAATTGTCAAGCTGTCTTGTTAAAAAACTAAACAATAATTTTGTCAGGGACTGGTTGTTATATAATGCCTCAAAAGAATTGTCAAATAATGAGACCTTAATGTGTACATGGAGTGAAGCAGCTCTTTTAAAAATCCATTGGGATTTTATGTTTCAGTACTGACATTGTATGCTAATGCTTAATCAAGTAGTTGAGCTTTTGATCATCTTTACAATCTAGTTGATATTTCTACCCTGATTTGAATTCTAGAGACAGGAATATGTTTGGTAGGTCTTTTTCCAGAAACTTCTAGGCTATGCAGCATCTAATATAAGATCCTTTCAGATCTTAAATTTCATCATACATACTTTTATTAATAATCTTGCTTTTCATGCTGCTTTCCTTTTGTGACCATGTTGAACACCATGAACTGTGGTATTATTTTCATTCTTGTTTCATTAAATTTTGAATGGGCCTAGTGCTAAAAATTCCTTTTCTGTCATCAGCTTTTTTTTCTTCTACTCTTAATTAACTTAATCTTACAAATGTATATTTTTACCTCCATGAAGGTTTCCTATCTTGAAGTTATTTATAGTATCAGCATTCTTAATGGATTCTTGACATAGACTTGAATGCCTGTATAAAAATTATGCATTTTCTATTTTCAAAGGAGCAAATGTGATTCAATATTTTTAACTGCTATTTTAATATTGAATAGATTTTAGGTTACCATTGTTCTGCATAACTGAACTGTATTTGTTTAACATATAATATGCACTCTAAGGAGGCTTTGGATGTAGTTAGTTACAAAAATATTAGTCAATATTTAATAATTATGCAATCAGTGGGTTTTTTTCACATTTATGATGTACTGTTTTCAGCTTTGTTCAGTGTCATCTTCAGTCCAGCCTGAGAACTTTTCCATTAGATTCACTTGAGATAAGAGCTTTGCTTAAGCAAGGCATTCCAAGCAATATATTATGTTTCCTTCCTAGGTAAATCCAGTGGTCATTTATGTAAATGCTTACAGAAAAGAAAAAGATCATTCTGTGTTAATGAGCAAGAGGAATCCTGTAGTGAGATATTTGATATATTTAAAGATTTTTAGAGTTAAATTCTCAATTAATTAATTTAATTTTAGACTTTGGGGATGCAATCGAAGAAAATGTGAAAAGCAAGTAACTTTTTGGTAAGCTTGGTTTTTAAGTTTTGTTGAAACAAGTGTAGAAAAGTGAGGTTGGATCTCTAATGTTTGTTAGGTTGAAGATGTTCAAACTTAGATAAATGAACTGGGGAAAGCAAGGCCCAATATCTCTGTAAGCAAATTGTGAGAAGATGGGAGGAATATGAACCCCTCTATATTTCTTTTATGAGGTTCATTGGCATTTTGCTTATCTACAAGTGCTGTATTCAAACAGCTTGAATTTTTAGTAAATTAAAGAAAGATCAGGGGTGTCTCTGAAGAATGCTTAAGCCAGAGAGTTGAATTAGAAGCCACCATGTTCAGCCAGCAGGAGATGTTAAGCCCAAGGACCTTTCTTTATGCCATTAGTGCTCTCTGTTTGCCAGAAATGGATCTTCTTGTGGAGGAAGCCACTCCTGCAGCTGAAGGAGTTAAATTGCTTTGTTCCTGTATTTGTGACTATCTGTCCTACTGGCTGTCGTGTTCTTATTGGAAATTAAGTCAATCATCCATTTTGTTTCTTCTTGTCCAGATGTGTTGTCCTTTATAGAATTTAGACAAATGGTGGAAGGTATGGAATTAACTTTAGACATCAGATATTAGCAGTTAACTAATAATATCAGCAAAAAGTGCCTAACATTTGACTTTTAAAAAGAAAAAAATTGAACCTTGTGCTAGCAGTGTAATATGAGGAAGAAGCTCCTGTTTTTCTGTTTGCCAGCCATTGGTAGTTATGAACTTTAAATGCTCTGGACTAGGGTTTATAGTTTTCTTGCAGAATCTACAAGGTTAGTTTCTGCCAATCCCACTTTCATTATGAGTAGGAATGTTTTAAATTTTCAGGTTGTATCTCCTCCATTTCCTTCATTTTTCAGTTTTATTTTTTAGGACTGTCATATTTGACAATATTGCACAAAATACAGGCAGATCACTTCTGGAAGTGTCATGAAATGGTCAAGTATTAATTACACTGGTTTTGCTTCACCTCTTCTTGTTTTGCTTTATAGGAAACAGAAAATATAGCTCCAGTCCCTCTAGGTAAGTAGAGTACTTCCTTTTAAAATACAAATGACTTTTTTTTCAAATTTATGTTCCTCCTTAAGTAGTGTATTCTGCCTACTAACTTCTGATTTTTACTGAAATCACAACTTGCAAATCTACGTGTGCAGAAAATTGTGGAAATAAAGATAGACTCTTTCAAAGTGTGGGAAGTGATTAAAATTTATTAAATGAATGCTGTATGTACGTGTTGAAAGTATGAAGACACCATGTTCATTTTGAATTTTGTTATTGTTGGCTTGGTTGCATGAAAAAACCATCTCTTAATTGTGAGGTGTTTAAATTTAGACAATAAAAATGTCTACCTCCTCCCCATCTGTGGACATCTTGGAAGGAGCTAAGCAAAACACTAAATTCAGCTCTCCAGGTAACCATTAGGAGAATGTTATTCTTTACTGTGGCAAATATGTTCCATTCACTTTACCTTGAATAAGTATGTACTCTTAAGTAAAACTCTTAAGAGTTGGTGAAAGTTTAAAATTTTGACCTGGTTCTTTTATGCTTCAGTTTGCTATTATAAAATGAAGCTTTAAAGTAAAGTCTTACCATACCTAAAGTAGTTACACACTATGATGACTTCAACAGATGAGTTTGGTAAGAGTTAATAATTCTGTATACAGTGAGGCTTTGTATCTTGCAGTAAAAGGGGGCACAGTCCCAGATGCAATGTGATGAATAAAAGGAAATGTTGACTAGACATGGCAGCTCTTGAGGAAGTGCAAACATCCGTAGGAAAAGGCATCAGTGGTGCTGTAACACAAGCACTCTGTCTGTAGCTGATGTACTGCTGTAATTCTGCCTTGTCTCAATGGCCTGGTACAGTTTCTGTCCATCTCTCACCTTTTTCAAACCACAGTGCACAGATGTTTTGTGGGCTGGAGCCACTGCAAGTGGTCAGTGTAGCTGTGGGGCTTGGGCGTGCTTCTCACATGGGCAGCAGGAGATAAATCAGCTACTGCTGTAGGTGCAGACTGACAGATTGTCCTCTGTGGACTGTCCAGTTTAGGAGGGTGACACACTTGTGAAAATATGCATCTCTTCTTGCATGTTGGCCAGAAGAAGAGTGCTGTCCTTCAAAAGTTTCACAGTTTTTGTTTGTTTGTGGGGTTACGTGTATTCATAGCTGTCTTTTGTGTGCTCAGTTCTGGCAATTTTCCTCTGTGCTGTTTGTATCAGCCCTGATGTTACAGGAGGGCAGCCTCTGTATTGCTACAGTGCTTAAAATAATGAATCCCAGGGTAGGAGTGCACAGCCTGTGAACAGCTCTGTGCATGGACATCTTTTCACACACACCTTGCTTTCTACAGGTAAAGTAGAGGCTTTAGCTGCAAGTCTGCTGAGTCTTTAGTAGGTACGTGTGAAGAATTACTTTTCTCAGCAAATTGGAAAAAGTTTTTGCAAGGACTATTGATACATATGCATTTTAAACAGCTGCTTAAGTGTTCAGTGGAAAAATTTTGAAACAAAGTGTCAGTTGCATTTTCCATACTCCTGTATGTACGCAATTAAGAGAAATCAGAAGAATCTTTACCACTTAAATAAGCCAACAAAACATGGCTTAAGTCAGTGTAGGCTTCTATTCTTTGTAAGATTGTCTTCTGAAAGGTTTTGGAAACAAGCCTCAGCTATGTAGTAATAGTTTCCATCAAGTGTACCCAAGGTGTTTAATTAAAATCTTATGGAAATATGCAGATAATTGTTGAAGCTATTTTTGTAGCACATTTAGATACATATTAATGTGACATTTTATGGAGACATTTTTATTTTTTAAATAAGTATTAGTGAATTATTTGGAAACTCTTTTTTTTTTTTTTTCTCCATATTAGATATATTTTCAAGACGGATATATACTTATTTATATAGTTTACTGTACCGTTTACATTCCAAACATCACGAAAGAGGCTTGCTACATTTTAAATAGGCATGATGTGAGTGTATTTTACTTCTGTGTTGAAAGTTCAGAACAAACACCAAAAAGGTGAGGTTATTAGTGTGGTTTTAGTACTGAAGTTGATTATACTATAAAGATTATTTCAAGTTTTCCTTGTGTTCAGCTGTGATGCTGTTACTGTGTGACTGGAATTCTACATATGGATTTCTTTATGCTACTGAAAGGAATGTGGAGTTTGAAGCTTACAGAAGCAAGTTGTGGTTCAGTGGACTGTAGTAAGAATCATTTCACTGAATGTTCATTTTTATCTGAAGAGATGAGTTAAGGCTGGAGTTTCACATTCATATTGGATTCCTGCAGGAGCTCTCTTTTTTTCTCTGGGACAAGGTGTTAGCTGTTGCCTAGGTAACAGTCCAGGGTGACTCTAATTCCCCTCTAGGGACAGGGTTATCACTTCATGTGTTACATTTCTCATTTGGGTGGGTGAGTAACATTTTTGTCAAAAAGGCATCTAAGTTGCTGTTTCGGTTTTCAGGGGAGAGGTATTTTCTGAATTATTCTTTCTTACTGTGATATTCTCACTTTGAGCAGTCAGTCTACAACAGAGAGACTCCTTTGAAATTAGAGTGGCAATTACCAACATTTTTTCCTGAAAATTTGCCTTCTCTGTGTTAGTTTTGTTATGTCAGGCAACATGCAATCCAGAAGGAAAAGAGGATGCAAAGGATGGGGTTTGTGTGTATTTTGTAGCAGCAACAGGTTTTTGACCTTGCAGGGTCTTCTAAAGGTGTGAGAACATTACCCAAGTTTGGATTGTCCATTACAATTTTTCACCTCTGTTCCTTGCTATGATGTCTTGATGGCATGTTTTAAATTTCAGAGTTAATTTGGATTGCACAGAATTTTATCCAGTCAAATTCTGAATTTCTGCAAGGCTGAGATTCCACAGCCCTGCTTGACACCTGTTCCAGTGTTGTGGGATTTTTTTTTTTTTAACGCTGTGTTTTCCTTTTCCTGTACACTTGCTCCTAACTTTCTTGATGTGTCTCATGAATGTTGCATCTCAGTCCTTTTATTATACTCTGCCTAAAGTCTGGATCTGACTTTTCTATATCAATAATTAGATACTTTATGACAGCAAGCAGATCCTCCTTCTCCATTCTGAGCAAACTTTGCTTCCTCTTGTTATGTAATAGTCCAGCCTCCTGACTGTTCTGATGGGGCCCCAGATGTTTTCTCTCCAGATCATCAGCTGTCTGGGTATGGCACTTCAGCTGTAGAGTGCCAGATAAAGAACAGTAATCACTTCCCTTCATCTCATTGCTGTGCCTTTGTTAATTCATCCCAGTGGCCTCTTGTCTTTCAGTGCTACAAGTGACATGCTGCTGAATCGTGTTGGGTTTGTTGTCCACCGTGAGTTACAGGTTCTGCCCCAAAGCTGCTTGACGGGCAGTTGCCCCTCAGCCTCCACTGTTGCATGGAGTTATTTTGTTCTAAGTGCAAGCCTTGCAAGCCTTTGTAATAGGTAAATACATTCTTACCAATTTGGCTGCACTAACAAATGCGAGCCCTTTGTTTTCCCATCCTGTCAGATCCAGTTTCTGTTTAGATTTAAAATGTCCAGGGTCTTGCTCAGAATGCAAGTGAACTTCTTTTAGGTGCAAGAATTTCAGTGCTTCAACATAATTTTTTTTCTTCAGATGTTATCTGGAATCTCTTTACAAGGGATTACCTCACGAAATTCCATTTGGCCTGCAGTCAAATAATGTTACAAAGATGAGGAAATGAATTTATCTCCAACTTTTTTCCAGTAAATTTGCCAGAAGGACAGCGCTGCTTTTCTTTTTCACAAGGATTGATTTTCTACTTGTATATCAGGCATTCAAAATTCACAGGCTTCACAAACTAAGACATAGAACCAGATAGGAATTTCACATGCAAATATGAGATTTAGTAATATTCCTTGAAAAGAGAAAATAAATGGACCTAAAAGATTTACATCTTCTCACCTACAAAAAATACTGAAAGCATGGAGGGAGCTGATTTTATGGCTGAAACTGCATCTCTCAGAGACTGACAAGGAGACATAGTAATAGAGTAATAAAAATGTCCTACGTGTATTTCAGTTAATCAAAACCTTCATGTTTTGGATTTAGAGAAACCAAATCATAATTGTTTCTTCCACCATTAGACATTTCTGATATGGGTATTACTTGTCTGGTCATAATACTTATCCATATGTCTGTATTGGCATATGGTGGCATATGTAGCCATTAAATACATATACAGTGCCCTATGATGACAGGTTCACAAAAACTAATTCCTCTTGAGATCTAAACAAGACTAACTCTATTAGTTTGAGCCTGCATTTGAAGAAATGAGGTTGTTGCATTGCTGAAGAATAGTGGGATAGCTGTTAACTGTGTTGAAGTTCCACATGTTGAAAGGATATACTCTTAAGGTGTCATGGATAAGGACCTTATTTCTTACCCTGAAGCCTTAGTCATGTGTATTCAGACTTGCCTATAATTTTGTTAATATTCATTATTAGTGAAAGTACCAAGTTCACAGTTTGAACAGTTAAAAAAATACTTCATTCCTTCAGAAACTTGAGACATGTTATGAACTCTTCGCAGACAGTGGAACAGTCTTCATCTCTGATTTGCTTTGGCATCCTTTCTTTGGGATGTAAATGTTTCCCTGAGCTGTCAGTGCCAAAGACTGAAGTTTCTGGCAGCCATACATCTCTCTTGACTTCTGATCTCAGCTCACTATCCCCATTCCTTGCAACATATATATTTAGAAGTGACAGTTTACAGTATCCTGCATGCCAGGTTTTTCTTTCTTTGCTGTTGGGTGAAAATTACCAAGATCTCCTCCTCTTTGAAAGACTGTCCAAAAAGATCTGTACACAGTGGTTTTTTTACTGTACAGGTACATCCAGAAGGATCAGATAATGTATTCCTACAGATCTCTGAGGTAATCAGTCTGAAATTATTTGCTTATGTTTACTTGATAAGTCTTGTGTCTAGTGCCCAGATGTGTACCAGAAGTTTACATTCTTAGGATGGTTAGACAGTTTGAGAATCCTTGCAACTCTACATGACCAGTATGCTGGGCATGACATGGGTTTATTCTGCCTGTGCTCTTTAATCATAAAAACATCTTTATTCGCCTTTATTTCCTTCATCAATCTAAATAGTGTTCAGAACTATCATTGTTAGTTCTCCATACAAATTCTCATTTAAAGATGAATGTATTTCCTCCAAGGCAAAGCCACAGATGCCACAACTAATTAAAGGATGTATTGAAGTAAACTATTTATTTGAAAAATTGTTGTGTTTCATGGGTGAATAGTGGACATTTTCTCATTTATATTTACAAAATCATTCATTATTATATTTTTAGCATGCATAGTAATTAATATCTTCTTTTAGTTACAGTTTATTGCCATGAAAAGGAGGATATGATAGCTTGCCATATGAAACAGTTTTATATGTGAAATCTGGCAGGTATGTGTATTAGTGTGTGGGGTGAGTATGCAAAATAGCACCAAATATCATTAATACCTTACTTCTTTATTAAGTATTTTTAGCCTGTCAGTAATTAAGTAGCTGAAACATTACTAAAGTACATGTTTTTGTAATTAAATTCATAACAGTTTACATTAAGGGCTATGTGCCAACTTATCTCTAATGATGAGCTTTAAATAAGGATTGTGAAAAGGCTGAGGAATGAACGCTACTTCTTCATCCGTTGGCACCAGAACCTTGACTGCATGGTGTTGTCTGCTGCTCTGATCTCTTTTTAGCTGAGAATTGGATCATTATTACAATGTATTTGATTTCAGTGACAAGTTGTTCTTACTGTGTTTTCAGATACTTTTTGCAGTTAGTCATGTTACATGTGAACATGTGGATTTCTGCTTGAGGTGTAACTGTGTGGTAGATTTTGAGTAGCTTCCTGACGAGCTTGAAATCCATGCTCTGAATCATGGGTATTTAGAATATTACTATAGCCACAAGGCAGAAATTCTCGCCCAAAGAATATTAAAATAGCTTGTTGATATAGTGATAATTTGTTGCATTACTTGTTAAATTTGTTACATTCTAATTTTAATACAGGTAGCACAACGACCTGTGGAATATGAGTGATGACAAACCCTTTTTATGTACTGCCCCTGGATGTGGCCAGGTAATGGTCTGAACTGAAGTTATTAGCATTGTTCAAATAAAAGTAAAACAATGAAATGTATTTTTACAGATTGAAGAAAAGGGGCTTATGATAATTGCTACTAAGTATTTGTTTTGCTGAAAAGCAAGAATTTATAGCATGTAGGTCTACACCAGCCAGTGATTCCAGGGAAGGTGAAGAGAGAAGTTCATGTCGCAGATGTCAGCTTTGTACTGTAGAGCAGAGAGGAAGGCAGGCTCTGGACATCATCTTCCCTCTGGAAGGGCTGCTCCCCCACTCAGTGAGGACAGAAAGACAGACTTAAGTCTCTTGGTGTGATAGAATGCATAAATTTCTCGTCTATGCTGTATGCAGAGATAGGGTGCAAGAGTTACAGAGAGCTGGGCATTTGGAGCTTAGGGCAATAAAGTTATAAGGGAGAAAAAAGTCCCTTGCTTGTTTCACCCTGTCTTGCAGTGATCATGCATTTTTAATTTCCCTCACAGTTCCATATGCACATGTCCTTTCTCATGGAAACATTCTGAATTACTGTACTCTGAGGTGAATTCAGTTGGAGTGTTAGTTCCTGAGAGGTGATTCTTGACATGGATCTCTTATATGTGGAATGACTTAAATTAGTGAGGCATAACCAGAAACATAAACTGGAGCTCAAAATTAAGAATTTCAATGTTTTGTGTAAAATGTGTTGTTTTTAGGAAAGCTGCATCTTGGGAAATGTTTTCTTAGATTATGTCAATTGAAACACTAATTTCACCCACCATTACAGATGCATAGCAAATTAGTGAAAATAAACAAATAGTGAAAGTAAGAATATCTGTTTTACAGAACTTAGTTTGTCTGCTTACTGCTTTTTTATAGCATATACCCCAAATATTGGGGAAAGTATACATGAAATGAGCAAACCTGAGAGGTTTTTAAAATGCTGGTAAGGTTTAGATAATTCACAGTGTTTTTGTCTGGCCTTGTTCTAGTGTTACCTATTCTACCTGTCTCTTGTTTTATGTAGTAAATTGTCAGGGGCAGGAGCTATAGTATTTAATTTTATTTTATCTTTACACTATTAAATGCAGTGAAGTTTGTGATTACAGATCAATTCTCATTAATGTAATACACACAATGCAGTAATCAAGTAGTGGTGATCAATTACTAGACGTTGTCAAGATCCATTAATACAGCAAATGGCTGTTTGCTGATGGTTGATGGAGGCTGCAGCACTCTGAAATGTTATCTTGGACTTTTGATTAATGCAAGTACTTACACTGCAATTTCCCTGGTATATTTAGTTATTACTAACATAATTTGAGTTTTATAATATTTCTGCTCGGTACTTGGCCAAGGAACAAGATCTATCTGCCATAGAGGTTTGTATTTTAACATAGTAATGGTAGTTTAACATGTTGTAAAAGTTGCTTTCTGTGGAATGGCATTTGTTGTGTTCACACTCCCAATTACAACTGTTTCTTAAAACTTCCTGCTGCAGCGTTTTACCAATGAGGATCATTTGGCTGTCCATAAACACAAACATGAGATGACACTGAAATTTGGGCCGGCTCGGAATGACAGTGTCATTGTGGCTGGTAAGCATACACTTATATTAGGTTTGGTCACTTTTCTGCTGGAATGGGCATGTGCTTTATGCATTTTCTGTGCATAATGCATAGATTCACGTTTAGAGAATGTGATCCATTTTCTGCACTAAACTTATCTGCAGTGTGTGCTTAGGCAGTGTTTTCTTACATAGTGCATGTCAGAATTTGAAGCCAGTATTCTCCATAAGTTACTTTTATTTGTATCTGATATATAATCCAAATATTTTAAAATTATCAATACTTATATAATTGATTTAATTATATAAGCATTTATTAAAAACATGCTAGTAAAGACTACTCCTAAGAGGACCTGTAACTAAATTAAACTGTATTTCAGTTCTAATTTTTCATTGATATTACTTGTCTCTTAAATTTTAAAATACGTAGCATCTTTTACATGTCATGGTGATATTAGAAGAATGAATCAGTGATTATTCTTCCAATGGGATAGTAAAAGAAAGATCAAATCTTTTGTTTTTATTTTGGCCTAAATTCAAAATACTTTATTCCCACCTCTGAATTCATGTTATACCCTTAGTAATTACAGCTTTTGTGCAGGATCAGAAGTAATCACCAATGGATGATTGACTGCATTATACATTTGAGAATTTTTGAATGATAGCGCATGCAAACTTAGCATGTGCTAAGTATGCTGAAGGTACAGTCAGTCTGGGTTTTTTTCAGTGGTGGAGCAGCCTAAATGAACTTCAGAAAGACTTTCAGACATTTTCTATTTTTTTTTCCCTTGTACATTGCTAATGTGTTACAATGAGCAGATTAAAAAATATTGCTCCTAAACTAGCAGTTAAAAATTTTAAATTTCTGGATGTACTCCTTGTCAATTACACCACAAGCAAAGGGACCTTTCCAATAATCAGATGTTTAAAAATGAAATCATGGGAGTGTCTCTGTGCAGCCACATTCCAGTGTAATAACTGTTGCAGACACCAGGCATAATAAGTCCACGCAATCACGCCGCTTTACAGTATTTTAAATGCAAGTAACTTCTTGGCAAGTATAGTTAATTTTGACCTGATAATAACAGTGAAATAAGGCAAATTTATGTACTAACAGGAATTTTCTATAAAGTTTTTGAAACTTCTTCATGGGATAGTCACCCAGATGCCAGAAGTCTTATGATTCTAGCTTGATCCAGAGGCATCTTAGGAGTCAATGCAATCTTGTGCACAGTCACACTTTCCTTTAGAAGTTTGTGCTCTTGGAAGTAACCACTGCTGTTGTTAGATTAGTAAAGGAAGCGACCTGGCTTTCAGCTGTGCACTTCTCTCATTTGTTTTCTGATTAAAAGCCTTCATGTAGTCCTTACCTCTATTTGCAAATAGAGTCTGCTTGCTGATTGAAGTGTTGTGCTGTGCACTCGAGAATGGCTCCCTGTGGTTCGTGGCCCCAAAGGAAATGCTGTGGTTCCTGCTAGAGCTGGCAGGGTGCTTTGCAGGCTCGGGGTGATGGTCTCCAGCAGGTGGAGTTTGCCTGCCAGCTGCCTCCCTGCAGGGCAGAATGCAGCCCGAGGGATCCCGGCCACCTCCTCGCCTCTTTCTGTTTGTTTATATTCTGAAAATTATTTAGGACAAGTAGGTTCATAAATGGTATTGTAAAAATAAAATTGTGGGGGTTTTATACACTTCTTTTCAGATCAGACACCAACACCAACTCGATTCTTGAAGAACTGTGAAGAAGTGGGCCTATTCAATGAATTAGCAAGTCCTTTTGAAAATGAGTTTAAAAAGGCTTCTGAAGATGACATTAAAAAAGTATGTTCAAAACATTTTTTTTCCTCAGAGCTTCCACTTTTTTAATATCAGAAATTCCATTGAAAAAGCAAACTTTGGATTTATGTATTGCCAATAATCATGTTAGCTGCTTATATGTGTTGTATGTAGAGAATACAAATCTGTGATTACTCTTCTGAAGTTTAGTTTACCTGAATAATTTTTCATATTTAGCATTGATAATGGGACACATTGTCCTAATCATGTGAGTATCTAATCTATATCTGTTGAAGTTAGCCACTAGTTTTGATTGAAATTTCCTGAGGTCCTGAATAAACAGAAAAGGAGTCTACACAAAGTTTTTAGCACAAGGAAAAACACCCATGAAAACCATAGTATGTGAACACAGATAATTTTGATTGGTTTTGAATACTGATGTTACTGTAAGAATCAGTCATCATGATAATGAGAATTAAGTACTGACTAAATTTATAAAGTGTCAGTAATTTGGGTATGGTTATATTCATTATGTGTTGAAATCACTTTTACCCAGAAACTGTTGATTACAACATAAAGATCTACTTATTTTTTAGTGTACAGATTGAAATATTGTAAAAACTTGAGCTGTATCTGTTTAGCAACTTCATGTTTTTGTGAGGAATTTGCCATAATTTAAGTGTTACTGTCATTATGTATATCAATGCTTCCCGGTCATAACTGATGAGGAACTTAAACATTTAAATTCTTCTGCAAGTAAAAAATTTTGTTCAATGTCCCCTTTGACTAATTTTGTCTTTAGTTGATTACCTGGTTGACTTCTATAGGTAGTGATTAAAAATATGGTTTTATATCCATTTTTATGGGTTTTGCAGAATCAGTGGCTTCATTTTGTTTCAGTAAAGATTTTGAGGGGTACTTGTGAGTAGGATGGATTATTATCCATTACTGACCAAGCCTCAATCTTACTTTGTAACAGCTGTATCAAATAATGTATTTATAAGTTTACTTTTTTTAGTTGCTGTATGCTGACTGTTTCTAGACCATGACATATAGTAAAATTGATTTTTGACTTACCAAGACTATTTTCTGTATAACTCACTACTGTCTTGGAGAAGGCTCTATCTATTGTAAATTATATTAAACATTTTGTCTATTTCTTGAATTGATACTAATTTTCCAAGCTGCCCTCTGTGTTACAAGGAAAAACACAGTCCTGCCATATCTCTGGATGATTTAATAAAGTGTGGAAAATCTAGGGCATTGATAGTTGAGTTTTTTCTGTAATATTTCATAGTCATTTGTGATATGAGAAGGGATTCTTCTTCTTACAGTCTTCCCTGTCTATTAGTAATATATTGCACAGGAAAGCTAGGAATTTAATTGAAAATAAAAGCATTTGGAAAAACTTCTATGGGGGAAATTTCTTCCAAAAGTATTTGGATAGCAGACTAGACAGGAATATAGGCTTTCAAATCTATAGTATTGTTTTAAGTACTTTTGTAGCTCAATTTCTTTAAGGCATTTTAGATGTCCTGCTGAATTTTACCTGTGTAGTAATATAAAATTTGTTTTTTCAATAATTATTAGCTGCAATTGGAAATGCAAAAACTTTAGGAATGTTTTTAATTCTCAAGAAGAAAACATTTTGTCTAACATAAGTGTTGAAAGACATTTGTGTTACTGAAGATTAGTGTTCATTTAGGTGCTGGTAAAATAGCCTTGACTGATAATGCATCTGCATCAAGACCTTTCAAACATCAGCACCTCTGTCTTGTAATGGGCTGATATTTCTCTTCAGTTATTTATATTTTCTCACTCAGTTTTGTTTTTAAAACATTTACTAATTTTGTTTTACATTGTTGCTCATAGATGCCTCTAGATTTGTCCCCTCTTGCAACACCAATTATAAGAAATAAAATTGAAGAACCTTCAGTTGTAGAGACAACTCATCAAGATAGTCCTTTACCTCATCCAGAGTCTACTACCAATGATGAAAAGGTCAGAACCTTTATTTTTCTCTTCTTGGAATTTATTTTTCAACTTTCTGATAATCTGTAAATTTATTGTATATGGGGATAGCCACACTGTAGTTGAAAGGAAGAGAGATTTCATTTGCTACATTCCAGTGGAAATATAGGTAACTTGTTCAATTCTTCAGTTAGCTTTGTTCACTGGAGTAATTGCTCCCAGTAAAGCTGGCAATCCAGTAAAGCCAAAAAAGAAATAAAATTTAATATTTATGCTATCTTAGAAAAGACTAAAAGGGCTCTTTATTGTTGTTTATGCATCATCATAGTAGTGATGACTTCAGTATGTGATTTGCAGTGTTTTTATCTTGTGGAGCTCTCTTGAAGTACAGAAAATGTAGCAGAATTAGGGAGTTAATTATTTCTAGTCTTCAATAAATACAGACATTAGGAGCAGACCATAATAAAGCATAGAGATAGCTCTAGTCAGTCCTTATGTGCATCTTCAGTGGGCAGTGTGTGTATGAGGGGCTTAGGTGCCTCACTCCCAGGAATCAGCAAGACTTTTTCAGGTCCCAGGTAATTCAGGCTGGAAGGGACTGCTGGATTTCCTGTCCAACATCCTGCTCAAAGCTGGGGTTACTTCTAAGATGAGACCAAGTTACTCAGCACTTTGCACAGTCTGGTCTTGAACCCTCTGTGAGAGAGAGGCTGCCCAGCCTCAGTGCCACCTGCTCCAGTACCAGGCTGTTCCTGTGGGCAGAATGTTTTTCTTTGGATCCATTCTGAACCTCTCTGTTTCAACTCTAATACTGCCAGAGTAACTTCTGGGAGGACAACCTTAAGTGTGTGACAGAAGTTGTAAAGAGTTTTAATTCAGATTTGTCCTTACTAAGTTTTCCTGAGTTTCATAGTTAGCAAGGACAAGTAATCGTGGTTAATCAAGGCAATCATGCAGTCTCAAAAATAGTAAAAGCATTTAAAGGACTAAATGTTAAGAGCTGCTTGGATTAAGTGAATCACAGTTCAAATCTTAAGTCTTTATTTCAGAGGTTAGTTTATTTTTTTGCTGCAAATACCTATTCCAAGTAATCTAACTTTGGCATAAGATAATATTACTATCTTCATACAATCATGGCTCAGTATCTCATTAGCATCATTACAAGTGAAAATTCTATCTCAATGCTTAGCAGTATTTATAAACTTGTGTCAGTGATGGTGCAGTTTGGGTGTGTCACTGTGCCAGTGCTGCTGCTCAATGCCATTCTCGTGTCTGATTGTAGCGACAAGCTCAGCAAGGCTGGGGGTGCTGCTTGGAGTGTACAGCTCCATGTGACCTGCAGACAGTGACAAATGTGAGCAGAGTGCTGTTTAGTTAGATTTTTCTGTTCTCCTTGTGCAGATGTATTGAAGGAGAGAAGGGATCTTTTCAGGACATAAATGGTTTTAACTGTAACCATTTTGTTGGCTGCATATATTTTAGTAGTCATAAATGATTACAGCCTATTTATGTTTGTGCAAGGCAGTTCTAATTGTCCTTGTAGATGTCAAAATAATTCCTTGGAGACTCTCAAAAAAAGTATGCTTAATTATTTTCCTAGCTTTGTAAGAGTTCCATGAGTTCTGTTAGGCTCAGTAAGAGTTGGTACTTTGCTTTGAATAGGCCAAGATATCATTAGATGTGTATAAAGTCTTTAAGCCTTGAAGTAATAAGAGCTTTCAAACATTGTAGTTGTTTATTGACAGGACTTTAAAAGGGAAACCCTCAACAGAGTTTTAAAAGTTGCTTAGTTGTTGCCAGGTAGCTAACTGCATAATTTAATTACTTTAAAACCAGTTGCTTTCTTACAGTAATAATCAAATACAGTATTAGTTCTGGCCATCTACATTTCTTTATAAAGAATTCTATGTATTTTTGATAGCATTGGAAAGTTATTGCATGAAATTTGATTTTGATTGGGGGATACTTGCAAATATGCACATCTGAGAACATTTAAAGTAACTATCCTGTTCTGTAATTTCCCATTCAGTGGGTTTTAGTTTCAAGAATAGGAATTACAAGAGTTGGAGAAGTCCTTTTAGTAAGTCTAGTACCTTTGGGTGGGCTTAGACTTCTGTCCTGTAAGGAAAGGTAGGTAAAGTTAAGGTCTCTTTCATTTAATCTTATGACTGCAAATTCAGCACTGTTTTTCTTGTTCTTTGGGGGAATATATTTACAATGTATTTTATTCCAGACAAAATTTAGACTTCATTAGTGCAATGCATTAGTGATCAATTAGAATCTCTCATCAGACTATTGGATATATGGTTTTGTTTTTATATGCTTATAAGAGTTTACTCTAAAGCAATACTTCTCAAATCTGCAGCTTATGTTTTTGCCACGTTGTTGCAGTAACAGGCTCCTGCATGCATTTTTCAATGTAGCAAAGAGCAAGTTAGTGTAAAGAGGAGGGTGAAAATTTTTTAATGGCTGAAGATAGTTTCTGATCTTGTAAACAAAGCATAACTGCCATTTTAATAACACAGAAACAAATGTATGTGAGGTTTCCATTTTCAGAATTCTACAGATTTATTTCAGAATTTTGGACATTAATCTTTTGACTATTGCTGAAATCTGGTTTCCACAGAACATTGTGTCTAAAAATTTCAGATTGTCCCTTTCCTGATAGGTGTTCAAGCCAGGGAAAGGTCAAGTTTTACAATTAGTATTTATTAGAATGTGCGTTAATTAACCTTCTGTATGAACAGCAAAGAAGTGTTGACAGAATGCCCTCCCTTACTGTCTCACTTGTATGTAGTTACCTGCTTTCAGCAGCAGTTGGGAGGCAATCCCAGCTGCTTGCCCAGAGGTAGGAGGTGCTACTGACACACCAGCAACTTCTAGGCTGGGTTCAGAAAGTGCTCGGAGTCAGGCTGACTGGGACTCTGAGGCACCTGATCTCATGAAAAATGTTCCTAGCCATGGCAGAAGGCATGGAGTGGAGTGGTTTCTAAAGGTCACTTACAGCTCCAAACAATCTGTGATTCTGTGAAAGTCCTTCCAAGGGTCCATTCTTTATCAAGTGTACATATGGTCTTGTAGTCTTTGTTCACATGTGAGGACCACCATGATATTGCTTGGGTTGTGCAGCTTGTTCATGCTAGCATACAGATTCAGCTGGTTCTGAGCTCTGAATTTCCCACAGTCAAGCAGTTCAGTCTCATTTATATTCTCCCTGTGACTCCTGAATAAGATCTGTAAGATGTTATACCAAGTTCCTTACTTGCAAAGAAGTGTTTAATCCTGTATTAACAATGTGATTGGGCTTTTTTTCTGTTTCCAGAATTCTGTACTAGTTGTCTTCTTATTACTGAATGCTCATCTGTAGTGCTAAGAACTGTCAAATATTATACCCCAGATTGATACTACAACAATTTCACTTTCCTCAGCACAGCTCACTGTTATTGTCCAAAAACTTTCATTGACTGTGAATAGTCTTTTAGGTCCCTTGGGAAAAAGCATGAATGAACTAGTGAACCCTGATGACAAATCTAGCCTCTGAGCTTTTGGAGGCAGAAGATTTCATAATCTAAAGTCTTTTCTTTTGTAAAGCCCACAGTTTGCCAGCAAGCTTACAGTTCTAAGAATTGCTCAGAGGTTCCCACACATTTGTGCATTAATATATACAAAGACAAGCAATCTGCTTAGACAACTCAGAGTTTACTACTTAAAGCTTTGTGGATAAATTTTCAAAACTCAAGCTTCATTCAAAGAAAATAATAATCAGTGCAGTCTGTGTGACACAGGTATAGAGATTTCTCTTTGAATTACTGTTTACCAGCAGAGCAACTAAAGTTTGCTGGTCTTAAAAATATGATTTTATGTGTCATTGATTGCAGTAAGCATTGTCAAAAAAATAACTTGCCAAAAAGTCTGTGTGAAGGTAAATTGAAGTCTGGCAATATTGAGTTTCCTGAGAAGGAAGGCATAGGTTACAGTAAGGCCTTTCTGGGTTTTCAGAAACAGCAAATAATATCAGCATTCAATTGATAATGTGCTTTACCTGGTTGCTAAGCTAAGAGCTATAGGGATTTCTGTCTACTCTTTATTTGCACTTAAGAAAGTTTATTTGCTATGATTAAATATACAGGACATGCATGTATTTTGCAGAGCTCTGAATATAACATTCCAAGTACTCTTAATCACTCTAGTTAGAGAGCTACAGAAAAAGGGTCAAAAATGTTTTTGTTGTTATTGTTTTTACTGAACCATAAATGTCATGTTTCTCTTGTTTAAATCCAGAGCAATGGACTGAAACTGAAATGTACATAAGGACATCATAAAACATTTTCCTTATGCGGATTGTGGGTAAACATGATGGTGCTGGTAGAACCATGGGTTTCTTGGGGAAAAAAATTAAAATCTGATCAAAACTGAATTAGAAGCAATAAGAAATAATAGTAGCCTTAGAATAAATTGGGCCAGGTTTGTCGTAAAAGTAAAATCACTGTTGTTAAACCAATTTTACTTTGGTGGTTTAAATGATTCATCCAGAGGGAGTTTTTTTGAATGTTTTTAATTCTATAACTGATTCTATTTGCATAATGTTACAGAAATTCTGGTTTGTTCCATCAAACTGCATTCATTTAACAGTTGGAATTAGTGGTCTGTAATTGTATTTTACAAACTGATGAAGCCTTGTTTTTCCTCAGGAAGTGTCGCTGCAGCAGACTGCACAGCCTACATCAACAATAGTTCGTCCAGCATCGCTCCAGGTTCCCAATGTACTGCTTACGAGTTCTGACTCGAGTGTTATTATTCAGCAGGCAATACCATCACCAACTTCTAGTACTGTTATCACCCAGGCTCCATCATCTAACAGACCAATAGTGTAAGTTACATAAATCTTAGTAAAACGTTTTCTTGCAGAATTTGAAAATCTGAATTACTTTCAGTTACTGTTTCTGCAGTTAATATATGAATTTCAGATGCTTTGGTGTAATGTGGTGCTTTACTACACATGAAACATTGGACTTTCACTACATGTGAGATATAATGCCATGTTCTCCACATCACTAAGTTCATATTTTTGATCTCCAAATAAATTATACATTACACCTATAAAGAAACAAACCAATTTAAAATAATGTGTAAACTTGTTCTCTTCTCTGGATAAGTTTTCTTTTATATAGTTCATTCCTTTTTCAGTCCAGTTCCAGGTCCTTTTCCTCTGCTGTTACATCTTCCTAATGGACAAACCATGCCTGTTGCTATTCCTGCATCTATCACAAATTCTAATGTGCATGTCCCTGCTGCAGTTCCAGTAAGTAAGCATGATGCTATATTAATTTGAAAGTGGAGCAGATTTGCATAAGTGCAGCATAGAACTTAGTTTTAAGCACCTTGATAGCTGTTTTGGCTTCAGAGGGTAGTGCTGTCAAATGCTCTCTATTATGATAACATACTCAGGTTTTCTTCATTTTTATACTTTATCTGGTCAGCTTGTTAGACCTGTCACCATGGTGCCTAGTATCCCAGGAATCCCAGGGCCTTCCTCCCCACAGCCAGTGCAGTCTGAGGCTAAATTGGTAAGTGAAAAACTCCATTATTCCTCAAGAAGAATAACTTGAGAAATTAATTACATTCTATTGCTTTTTAAAACAGCTTTAGTTTTCTTTTATTAGTCTAAATTCTGCAAATACAAATTTAATAAAACCAGAAAAATAACAGCTGCATTTATTTTACAGTTCTTTCCAATTCCAGCCTATGTTAGTTCTGTTCTTAATGGCCATTTTTATTTTATTTTTAGTCATTCTTTTAAATAAACTTTCTAACTAAACTCCTTCTTACTTTGTGTATCAGAGGATCAGAAATGCTAGCTGGGAGAAAGACAAGATTAGTGGCATGTGAACATTTCTTTCAGAGAAGCAGAATGTTTCTGCCTAAAAGAAGGATATTTCTTAAACTAAGAAAAATAAGGGTTTTTAAATGTTTTCAGACTCCCAACTGAATATAATCCATTTGGCAAGAGTTTTGCAATTAAATATGTAGTACTCATATAGTTAACAAATTATTCTGTGTGGAGGTTGTTTCTGTTGTGTTGGGTGTTTTTGGGGGGAGTTGGGAATTATTTGGAAAATGTCTAAAACAAGCAAAAGATGGGTTTGGATTTTGTTTGATTGGGGGGGTAGTTCTTTTTACTGAATATTAGTAACCATTTAAGATGGTAGTTTGAATTTATCAATTTATTGAAATATTTTATACAGCATTAGGCAGTCGCTTCTTTTTTTTCTGTCTTGTTTGTTCCAACTGTTCTAAAGCAATAGAAGATCTATTATTAAACAATAACTAACCCATTTATATATTTACACAATGCCTCCATGAACAGTATCTATCCTGTGAAATAGTGTTCCTCTTTCTTCAGCTCTTGCTTTGTACTAAAAGAGAATCAGGAACACCTGCTAGATAAAATATATTTTTCTGCATTGATATTGGTAAGTGGGAGGATGCCCTTAACATTCTTAGATATCTCATTTCTCTTGATCTAAACCTGTGGGCTTTCTTTCCTTACCCGTTTTCCCTTCTCAAGCCACAGTATGAGAAACAGTGAGTCTGGTTTTTCTGGAGTAAAGGGATTCCCATAGAGTGAGCACACCTAGACCACGCTCACCAAATACTGAAAGTGCTGTGGAGAGGTGCACTGACTCTGCCTGATGCTCTCAGATCTTCCTTCATTTCCCTGCTCTGCTGAGCACAATGACTTCTGAAATAGTGTAGAGGAGGACATAAGGGAAGGAGGTCTGTTTTTGTGCATCCTTGTCTCCCTGGGAATGGGAAAAGGAATCTTTTAATACCTCAGAAAATACTTAAATGTAACCAGCTCTTACAAAGTTAATTTACCTTAAATCCAGGAGAGAAGAATGTAAAACAAGTGAAAGCAAGAACTATTTTCTCTGAAATTGAACATGTTTTAGAATCAGAAGACTCCACTCTGAATTCTGTTTGAAATCCAGGAGGAATTGGTTCCAAATAATTTTTTAGATGGTCAAGAAATTAGGTTTTTAGTGTACTGCTGAGTGATTTTCTCTTAGAGTGATTTAAAGGCAGAGAGGAAATACATGTGTGTGGTGAAGACTTTGATCTCACATTGGAAGAAGCAATCACTCAAATGCAAAGGAAAACAAAGATCATTAGACTTAAAATTTAACAGTCTCATTAGCCTTCTCGTTACAATTTAGCTAATATATGCACTTCATGATTGCTTATCTTTTTTTTAAGTGAGACTGTAAAAAGGATATTTGCAGTATTTCCTTTCCTTGTTTCTTGACATCAAGCATGAGCAGAATTCAAGAATATCAGAATTATGTATATTTCTTATGCTCATTTACTTTTATATAGTGCCTATTCACAGAAATAAAAAACGTAATTTCTTATCCCCCTGAAAGTAAAAGCAATTTAATGAGAAACTTAATGTTTATGTAGAAAAGCCTCCAAGAGTAAGAGTAATTCACTGTGCCATGGGATGCATTGTTGGCAGATACGTGATGGTTTATTAACTGCAAAGTTCAATTTAATTTTTTAATTCAAATCTTTGTGATATCAAACCCTTTTTTTCATGTCTCTCTTAAAAATAATTTTGCTTGCTGCATACTAAATTCTTTGCAGAGCAGGTTTATTTTTCACTTGTGTTCCTGGTTAAGCCAAGAGAAGACAATATTTAGTTTTACAGCTCACTTTTCATTTCCTTAATAGTTCACATTTAATGTTGAAAAATAAGCTAATTCACTGAAATTTAATAAATCAACAGTGTATGCTTCATGTATTAATGGTATACAGCAATTTGTGGATTGATTGGTATGGTTAAGTTAGCTGAACTCTGGGAACATGCCCTGTGTCCTTTTGCCTATTACAGCCACATTTCTCCTTCTTGTTGGGAGGCAGTTCTGAAGGGCAGAGGAGTCCAGGACATGTTTTAAGAAGTAAATCTTAAAGGTGCAGGAGCAGCTGTTGCCATGTGCTGAAAGATGAGCCAGCAATGAGGATTGGCCTGGCTGAACAGAGAGCCTTGGCTGGAGCACAGGAGAAAAAGGGAAGTGTGTGACCTGTGGGATAAGGGACCTGCAGCTCAGGACTAGGTGGATGTTGTGAAGTTATGCAGGGCCAAAGCCCAGCTAAAACTTAATCTGGTTACTCTGTAAAAGATAACTAAATATATTTCTCTAAGTACATCAGCAACACAAGGATGTCCAAGGAAAATCTCCATCTTTTATTGGATATGGGGGGAAGCATAGAGGCAAAAATGAGGAAAAAGCAGAAGTACTTCATGGTTTTTTTTTTTTTTGCTTCAGTCTTTAGTAGTAAGACTAGTTCCTCTCTGGGTACCCAGCACCTTGAGCTGGAAGACAGCCATGTGGAGGAGAGCAAGGCCTCTCTAATCCAACCTGCTAGAGCCCTAAGACACACAGAAGGTTATGGGACTGGATGGGATCCCTAGGGTACGGAGGGAGCTAGGGCAGAAGCTCAGTAAAGCCGCTTTACATCGTTTACCAGCAGCCCTGGCTAGCTGTGACTGGAGGTTGGTAAATGTGATGCTTATGTTCAGGAGGGGCTGGAAGGAGGATCCAGGGAACTGCAGGCCTCTCAGCTTGACCTCTGCACTGAGGAAGGTCATGGAGCAGATGATCTTGATCATCGTAGCACACACGGAACAGGCAGGATCAGATCCAGCCAGCATGGATCTGTGACAGGCTGTCAGTGTTGTCTACATGGACTTTACTAAAGGCTTTGACACTGTTTGCCACAGCATTCTCCTGGGGAAACTGCTCGTGGCTTAGACAGATACAGTCTGCTGGGTAAAAGAACTGGCTGGATGGCTGAGTCCAAAAAGTGGTGGTCAATGGAGTTAAATCCAGTTGGTGGCCAGTTACAAGCAGTGTTCCCCAGGGCTCAGTGTTGGGGCCAGTTCTGTGTAGTATCATTATCACTGGTCAGGACAGGGGAATGGGTGCTCCCTCAGTCAGTTTGCAGATGGCACCAAGCTGGGCAAAAGTGTTGGTGTGCAGAAAGGTAGGAAAGCTCTGCAGAGGGATCTGGACAGGCTGAATCAGTGGGCTGAGGCCATTTGTATGAGGTTCTACATGGCAAAGTGCCAAGTCCTGCTCTTGGATCACAGCAACCCCAGGCAGTGCCATGGGCTGTGGACAGGGTGGCTGGAAAGCTGCTTGTTGGGACAGGACCTGGGGGTGCTGGTCAGCAGCCAACTTAACATGAACCAGCAGTGGCCAGGTGGCCAAGAAAGCCAGTGGCATCCTGGCTTGTACCAGAATCAGCAATAGTGTGACAAGCAGCACCAGGGCAGGGACTGTTCCCCTGTACTCAGCAGTGGTGCAGACACACCTCGAGTTCCGTGTTCAGTTCTGGGCCCGTCACTGCAAGGCAGACATTGAGGTGGTGGAGCATGTCCAGAGACGAGCAGGGGAGTAGGTGAAGGGTCGAGAGAGAAAGCCCTTTGAAGAGTGGCTGAGGGGGCTGGAGCTGTTTAGCCAGGAGAAAAGGAAGCTCAAGGGGGATCTCCATGCTCTGTACAGCTACCTGAAAGGAGGGTGTAGCCAGGTGGGACTCGGCCTCTTCTAAACAGCAACTGATAGAATGAGAGAAAACTGCCTCAAGTTGCACCAAGGAAGGTATAGATTGGACTTTTAGGAAAAATTTATTCTCTGAAAGGGTTGTCAAGTATTAAACAGGGTCCCCAGGGAAGTGGTGAAGTCACCATCCCTGGAGGTGTTTAAATGAGATGGAGATGTGACACTTAGGGCCATGGTTTAGTGGTGGACTTGGCAGTTCTGGCTTAATGGTCAGACTTAATCTTAAAGGTCTTTTATAGCCTAAACAATTTTATGAACCTATGAAGTCTGTCAGCAGTGTATTTTGAACAAAAAGCCAGATGAAGGGTTGAAGCTGTGATGTTCCTTTCACAGCATTCCCAGGAGTATAGGTATTTGGAATTGTTTTGACTGCTGCTTTATTTCTTACTTATTATTTCAGGAAAGTTTTTGTTGTTCTTTATAGACGGACCTTGTAATCTCATGGAATTTTTGTATTGCATTATAAAACGTAAGAGTAGAATATGTAGCAAATACAAAAAAACATGCAGGAATAGATTCCTAACTTTCCTAGCTTCCTTGGGTATTTAAGTAAGCATTGTACTGTATGGGATACAGAGTTTGGAAAGTTAACATGGTTTATTTATATCTCCAAAGGGTTTTATCATATGTGGTGTTGGCAGTAGTTGTTTGAACCTCTCCTGTATTGAAGAATCATACTTGCTATTATGGTGATCTGCATTTTCTGCTATCACACCACAATGCTATTTCAAGGTTTCCTAAGTTGACACAGATCTAATAACTTCAGAAGTTGAGTAAAATTTCTGAAAAACTGGTTGTAGTAAATTTAATGTGAAATAGCACCACATTGTTGCATTGTTACCAGATCTGGAGCTGTCCAGTTGAAGGTATGGCTAGGTTTCGGATGAAATACCTGCCACAAACCACTTTCTTTTGTGCTCTGTGCCTTTCTTTGCAGAGGCTATTTCTGCATATTTCAAGGAGCTAACACATTTTAGAAGTTTATAGTAAGAAAATAACTTTGTGCTCTGATTACATTCCTCATTCATTTCACTCTTACTTGCTTACTAAAGGCTACTGTTGTATAGACTTTTTTTGAGTGAACGTGAGATTGATAAAAGTCAAATTAGAGAATGCAGTGCTTCTTTCCTAATGATCTGAAATTTAAATATGAATTTAGATAACTTCAGTTTTGTATTTGAATTAACATGAGAAGAACAAATTTTTATTTTGATGAATACCTGTTCGGTTACGAGTTGCCAAATTGTACAAAGAAGAAGTGTATTTCTTCTTTATAATTTCATGAATGAACTTTAGTAAACAAACAAAATTGATATTTTAATTTCCAAAATCTAAAACTTAAAATAACTGGCAGATGTCTTTGGTTGTGGACATTGGATGCCTTCCTATAGCATAGTTAAAATTTTTCTTTAGCTGTCCTAGAAATCGTACAACCCTTTAAGGCTAAAGGAACTGAGGCACTTGCTGAGAATTTTTTCCCACAATGGACAACTTTTGGAGACTTTTATTTTTGCAAATGGTCTCTCTTACAGCATTTGAAAGGATTTTTTTATTAGGGATGTCCAAGTTTAACGCATAATAATCAAAACTGTGTATTTATTTCTATGTTCATAAAGTTTTCAGTCTAAGTGTCAAACTCCTTCAGCGTGGCAGTTTTGGTTATTGATGCGAAGCAAGTTACTGGGATGTCACCTCTCAAACTCTGTTCATTCTTTGCTGAAATGCTCTTTTCTCTGCTTACTGGTCAAGTTGCCTGACATTAAATGATTGTATGAATTCCATAGAGGAGCAGTGGTATGTGGGAACAGGTTCACTAAGTGAAATAGCAGATAGAAAAATGTATACCAACTACAAGGACTAATAACTGGGAAGAAAAAAATAGTAATTAAAAAAAAGGAATGCATAAAAGTGATGACAGACAAAAATTTAAAAATTGTATGTGCAGTGAGCCAAATCCTTATGACTGGTGACATTCTTGCAAGAGGCTCTCAGCTGAAACAGTTGACCTTAAGTGAAGGAGTGCATTAAGTACAATCTTAGGGTCTCTTTCACTACAGAAACATATATAGTGCTTGATGTGTTCCAGTGCTGTGAAAGAATTGCATGAAATCAGATTGCATTTTAATTTTGTTGCCTAAGTATTGAATTTATTGTAGTGAACAGAGCCGGTCCATTCACAGCTGTGAAAAGCACTGTTACTATCGTTTTGAACATTCTTGGATCCTTTTTCTCTCCTGCTTGTAGAATTGAAGTACAAAATTACTAGAGATTTTATTCAGACACAGCCTTGTCTTTTACTGCTACTATTTTGAAAATATTCTTACATCTTATACTAAGAATGACATTCAGTAGGAGTAAAAATGAGTTTCAGATTTCTGTGGCACACTTAATATAAATTGTCAGTTTTTCTGACATGATTCCATGTTTGTCAGTGTGCTAAGGAAACTAACTTTCACTTACTTAAGTAAAATCATATGTATGTCAATTTTGTAGTATTTTTAGGCTTAGAAGTAGATGCAATAACTGTCTTTAAAAAAAACCAAAAAACTTAAAACTCCCAAAAAACTTCCTCACTAAGATAAGGATGCATGATTTTAAATAACTGTAGAATTGCTTCTGACATTCTTATGAGAAGATCTGTAATTGTATGTTTTCTGTGTATGGAACATGAGCCTCAAGTTGCAGCTGTAAAACATCCTTTTTGAGTGTGCAGCTTGTGGTTGCGAACTTAGCATTCAGTCTGTTCAGTGTGGATTGCAGAAGTTTCTGAAGAATTTCAAAATGGCTTTAATATGGAATGTTTCCCTCTGTCTCCTCCTTCCCATGCAAAACTTTTTGTCACAATATAAAAAATACCTTGCACTCAGTAGGCAACCAGTAGACTTTTTGCAGGAGGTTTCTACTGAGAAGTGACAGAGGGCAGCTTGGCAAATGTTCAGAAACCAACATTAACTTGCTGGAGCCCGGCATGGGACCTTGTGTTCAGCAGAATTCTTCTGACCTGTCTCTCTGCATGCCGAGCTAATCAGCAAACACCTAATGAGCCTACTCTAAAGAAACAGACCCTCTCACAACCTACTTCATTTTCATATGTTCTCTGGGGGTGGAGAGACAAGACTTCATAAGGACTGATGATGCTGCAAAGACCACAATAATGATAATTAACTTGCTGAATTTAGAAGATTATGCTGTTAATTAGTTGCAAAATAAAGATAAGTAATAGAGGAGCAGATGGTAGGATAACACCCAGGAGAAGGAGGGTTATTACTCTGATGAGCTTTTGTGGCAGATATGAAATATGGATCTGAGTTTTTCACAAATTGTTTCTGGAGTATATTATCTTGTTTCTGTGAGCTCTTGATGGAATGATCCAGTCCTACCAAATTTTGACAGATGTGGTGAGGATTTGTTTTCAAGGATATACATGAATGATAAAACCTTGCTAATAAAGATTTTAAAAGCTATTAACCTATCTGGTTAGTTCACCTATAACCAAATAATAACAAAAACCCTCGGTTGTCATCGAGTTTTTCCACGTAAAAATGCTTATATACATTTATTCTAATATATGTATCTGTAGTCTTGATTGTTAAAAATGAGATTCTCGTTGAATTTGGGTTAACTGTCATAAGAAGCACAACACCCATATAGTATTTTACTCCAGCATTACCTTTTAAAATATGAAACTTATTAAACACACAAGCTGGAAATCTCCTTGTGAAAATCTGTAAATATTCTTCAGATTTTCACAATGTGTCTGCATTTGTGGACTATTGATTCCTAACTACTTTAATTTCAACTTTCAAACTTTGTAATTTGAAATCAAATCTAATTATTTCCCATTCCTGTTTTCGTAGTACATTACATTTAACAATCTAATCCTCAAAAGGAGTTTGTTTATTTATGAATTTACAGGATATAATGTTTAAATGTTGGCATTACAGTAAGTAAAGTCCAACTTTGTTTGCACGTCCCAGTGCAAACTCATCAGTTACCATGCAAACCCAATACGCGTCATTTTTGAGATGGTAACTTTGAAATCTCTCCTAGTATGACAGCTTGAAGTAGAAGAGAGTGTACCCTTTAACTGATTTGTACTTTCACTGCTCTCTTGATTAGGACTGATGAAAATTTGTCACATCTTGCCTAACAGCAAGTTATGATAAAAGAGATGCTTCTAAAGTTATTCAAGTCATAAATGAAAATACACTGCAAAAAATCTTATCTTAGTAACATACAGAAAAGTTATTGTCGTATTGGTATTAAATACTTGCTAGTTTCTTTAGAAAACCATTATTTTTAAAACTGAGTTGGATGTGATATGTTTCCCTAGTAGTCCTGGTAGTGGTTGTGTAGAAGATTTTACAATTTAGACGCCAGGATTACTTAAAGAGAGAGAGGAATCAGCCATCAACTTTGCAGTTAGATCATAGAGTTTGGTTTTAGTAATTTTAGTTAGACATTTAGAAAATACTTAGACCTGCTGGAGACAGGGACTGAAATGTTTTTGTTAGCTTGTTTTTCCAAGGAGAATTAGGAAGGTACAAGTCAATTCTTGAGTTTAATTAAAGTGTTAACTATCTAAGGGCTTTCAGAGTGCTGTAAATATACTAAAAGTTATGGACATATTATCTTAATTTTTTTATTATCCTGATCTAATGCTTGCAGCTATCCTAAATTTTTGTTGTTAAATTTGAGTGCTGGAAACTGCAGTAAATTTGGTTTGTGTAGTTTTCTGAAGTGTCTTCTTTATTCTGGGGAATTTAGGAAGTTGATGCAGTAAATGAGATGAGGAACAACAGCTCATTTAGCTGTTGGGATTAACTCCTAATTTTCATGTGCACTTGAATGGTTCCTAACTGATGTAATGTGCTGCTAATTCAGTCCAGAGCAATCTCTACAGAATAGACCTACTACAGAAGTCACTGGCTAAAGATTCCTTAATAGCAGGCCAGTAGAGGAGGGTTGGAGTTTCTTGGTTCTCTTTGTAGCCCTCAGTTAGGATACCTGCTGGTGCTTGGTATGTGCTACCAAATCCAAGTTACCAAGATGGTAACTTGCCATATTTCAGACATGAAAATATTTTGCAGTTTTGACAGAGGTAATCTGCAATCTGTTGTTTTAATTGTAGCATAGGATCCAGGAAAGCCTGTCACCATGGAAGGTAGCAGAGAGCTGTTACTTTACTTCACTGACTTAATTGTTGGGAGACATTGGATACTACAGTTTATAGAGAATATCTACATAAATAGGTGCAAAGTTTTCTGTTTATCCTGAGCTGGCGAAATGCTGCCTCTCTCTAGTATTCTTAAGATATCCTAGTAATGTTAGTATGTGGGTGACACTTTGTTCATATTTCAAAATATGATGTTACAAGATATCAGAATTTTCACAAACTTATGTGTTTAAGTCATTAATCTTCTCTTAAACTTGTATTGGATTCTTAAAAAATCTGGTGCTCAGTAGAAAAACATTTTCTAACACCATTTCTCTAGTAAGGTAAATTCTTCAGTAAAACAAAAAAAATTAATGATAAATTATACAGTACTCATGGAAATTTAAGAAAGAATCTGGAATTACAAGCAGTTGTATCTGCTGAAATTGGACACTTTATCACTTAAGATTACGAAATAGTTTAAAATGGAATGTATTATATTGCAGTTTTAATAGATTTCACCAAAAGTTGAATGAAGTGTTTTTCAACAGGCAGTCAGTAAAGTAAAGTGCTCTGAAATCATCCATCAGGTTGTCAATAACTCTTGGGTATATTAGATACAGCTGAACTTGCACATTACTGTTCTTCATAGTGGCTGTCTGCAGTAAAGGAAGAACATGAAACCTTTTAGCAGTTTTTTACTGCAAAGTAGCATGCTGTAGTAGTTATCTTGCATATTTCTACATAAATAATCTTTACATATAACCTGAAGCTTCTTAGTGTTTAGATGTTTGTTTCAGCAACGATCTTGGCTTTTATGTAATTACCCATAGGAAGGATTGCAGAGGTGAGTATTTGTAAAGACCATGAATTAGTGGAGGCATAACAAGCTATTTAACAATGAATAGAGATAGAGAGCACCAGAATTTTTCAAGTGGAAAGATGCTTGTGTTCTGGTTGTTCCCTGTTTTCTTTCTAACAATGTGTCATCGTTACTCTTCTGGTACTACCACCTTCTGTTTATGGCCTTCCACTCATCTGTTTGTGAGCACAGTTCACTACAGATGAGGCTTTCTGCTTACTTCTCCATATAGTTTACCATCCTTCCCTTCCTGGGATCTTATGTAAACCTCATTGCTCTTATAATGACTGCAGGAATTTACCCCCCTGTTTTTAGGTATATACATAGGTCACTTTTGAAAGCCTGTAAAAAGAAACACCTGTTTATGAGTTGGAGTTCCTGTTTCCAAAGTGGAAGTAACTGCTTATATAAATGATTAATCATTCAAGCTAGCATGATAGAATATTTCTTTTCTTTTTCTTCTTTATTTTCTGCTTTCAGAGATTGAAAGCAGCCTTGACCCAGCAGCACCCTCAGGTAACAAATGGAGATACTGCCAAGGGACATGCAAGTGGGTTGGTTAGGACTCAGTCAGAGGAACCACGACCACAGTCACTCCAACAGCCTGCAACTTCAACAACTGAAACACCGGTATGACAGGAGGGGGCATGTGCCTCCTACCTCCTCCTTTCATTTTGAAAATACATATATTTTTTCTATACTCTTGGTCTGTAAAATAGAGATTACAGACTCCTCTTTTAATCAATAGCTCTATAGCAGTAAAATGTTTTCAGGTCTTACATATTTTTAAATGCTTCTAAAACCTATTATCCAAGATGATGATTTCAAAACAGGTAGTATCTATCTGCTCAAATTTAGAACTAAGTCCTGATTTCTGAAGTTCACTGTTAAGAGATTCTGTGATAGCTGAAATTTTTACAGCTGGTCAATATATATATATTTGAAAAAATAAGTGTTTTTATTTTGTGTTTCTGTTGCATCTGTTTTATGTTTTTGTTTTTTTTTTTAATCATAAGTGTGCTTAGACATTTTTTTATTGCATCAGGTATCATGCTTGTGTTAATTTGCTTGAAGGATCTTTTCTGGGCTGCCACAGGAAGAGTTTCATTTGTGTCATTAAGGGTACTTCATCATCTCAGGCTATGGAAGGGGGTCTCTGGTTTAAGTTGTGTTTTGTTATCCTTTTGGGATGATGGATCAGAGCAGGGGAGTAAAAGACAAAACCTCTAAGTCAGACTGGAAGTGGGCCTGCTGCTGGAGGAAAGATACACTTCCTGGTGAATCCTGGAGGATTGCAGCTGTTCTGTTTCTAAAAACCTCTTGTAATGTGTTTTCAAAATGCTTATAAAAATCTCAAAGAGATATTTTCAGAATTCGTAGCATAATATTAAGTTTATAAAAGCTGGCCCAGAACTGACAGGACTTATCTGCAACGAAAGCCTCAGATTCTTACCCTGGCCAGTGAAATCAAATAATGTATCAAAACAAATATGTTTGGAACAGAACAGGGGAAAAAAGTGACCCAATGTAAAAAGATCTTTCTTAAAGCTGCTCTTTCCCCATACTGCCTTGAGGTTTTCTAAAGAATATTTTTCAAAATATCACATAGCAGAATTTTCAAGATGAAAGTTGCTGTTTGATTGTCTTAGAGTTATTTTACAATTAGTATTAATCAAAAATAGCAAGTGTTTCATTCTTAAAACACTGATTTGAGTTCCCAGGTTTTTTTTATTCTTAGCTATTTAGAATTAATGTCAAATTTATATGCCAGCTGATACATGTTTGGAGTTTTTAATATAAAAATAAAACTTTCTTGCTGTGCAGGACTGAATGTGGAGATGCACCTTTAAATGTCATGTGGACAGTTATGTTCTAGCTTATCTCTTTAAAGGATTTTAAGACCCATTATATTGTTACATTAAATCATTGTCTAGGGTCTGTATACAACTGTGAAATTAGTCTAATGTATAATTTAAAGTATTGAAGTATTTTGATACTGTCATGTAATGTGGGTAGATTAAGGGAAATTGTTACTCAGTGCTGGGGAACACATGAATGAGCAGGAATTTGCTATCTGGAGATCCAGGGATCAGAGAGTCTCAGCGCTGCCAGAATTTGTCAAACAGCTTCTGTGTAGTGGGCATAAGCAATTGTGTCATTTTTCAGTTGTGACTAGGTGTGTGGGAAGAGTCAAAAATAGAAAATTCATTTCCTACTAAATCTAGCTTGAAAGCTGTTTTGGATGCAATACGTTAATGTAAGATGATCAGGAGAGGAAGTATGGGTAAAAGATTTAAAAACATCCCTGTAGAGTTAAATGGGCACAGCTTTCACCTGAATGTATTTAGAAATGCCCTGAATGCTTTTCTCAGGATGTGCTGGCTGCTTACACCAGAGCTGTAGGTTAAGTCATGGCTGTTTTCAGGCATCACCAGCTCAGCCTACGCCACAGACACCGAATACAGGCGGTCGGCGAAGAAGAGCTGCCAATGAAGACCCTGATGAGAAAAGGAGAAAGTTCTTGGAGAGAAACCGCGCTGCTGCCTCCAGGTGCCGGCAGAAACGGAAAGTCTGGGTGCAGTCATTGGAGAAGAAAGCTGAGGACCTGAGCTCACTAAATGGCCAGTTACAGGTATGGTATACCTTTTATTTCAAGGAAAAATTAGGAAGTTGTTTTTTTGTTCTTACATGGTGATCCTTCATCAGTGGACCTCAAAACTTTGCATGAAATCGGAAATATAAATGGTTTTATAACTGGTGGCTCAGCTCGGGCTTGAAATTCACAACTAGTTGCATATAGCAGTAAAATTAGAGGATGAAAACATACTCATATTTCAAGATATGTAAATTTAGGGATCATACCCTTCTGTCCTTTGTTCCATTTGAAGTAACTTTCAGGCTATGATACTAAACTAAGATGACAAGATGTGTTGGAATAAACACTTGTGAGCAAAGTAATAGTCTTACCTTGAACACATCTAGCTCTTTATTTGTGTCATGGCCTGGGTTATTTGAGTAAGTTTTGGGCTTATTTCCTTCAAGTTCTTTTCAACTTCACTTTTTGCCTTTAAAGTGAATGTAATGCTTGTGAAAGGTGCCAGGTTGATATCAGTGGATACTGAGGGCCTCTTTTGCCCACAGAATGGGTACAGCAGTGGCATTGTAAATTTTAACCAGCAGCACCTAAATCCTATAGAGATGAAGTGTGATACAAGAGGGTAGGGCCAGTGTATGTTGCAGGTCATTTTTCCACCTCATCTGATCTCAGAAAGTCACCATGTGAATGTACTTTTCCCCAGTAAAACAATCCATGACCCTTTTGTTTAAACTGCTATTAAATATTAAAGCGTACTTTCCTAATGTTTCCCAGCAGCACATTAAAAATTGGCAGAAATTATTGTTTTCAGAATAAAAAGTCTAAAAGCTTTGTTTTGAAAGTTGCTGAAAGGAAAAACTGTGAAGCATTCATTTAGAAAATGTGGTGAGACTTAGTTTGATATGTTCAAGTGTCACTTGTTTTTCTTCATCAGAGCTGTTCACTGAGTCAAATTCACACATCATCATCTTCCTATGAAAACTCACCTCTCCTGCTGTTTGGTATAGAAAACATCACAATTTGATCAACAGGAAAGTAGGACATGTTGAGGTTATTTTTTATCATGTAATCAAAGTTACAGTGTATCAGTCATCTTCATGTTTGTGTCTTTAAAAATATTCAGCATCCCAGACCCTGAAATGTAAAAGATTCCTACCTGAGCACACACCGTGAAATGGTTTCCTGTGTTCCAAGAGTCATGACACTCTGCACAAGCATTAGTTAAATTTCTTGCAAATATGTATTCTTCTCACACCTGTTCAGTCTTTAGACATACTCATTTAGTGCCCTCAATTAAGTCCATTAATTACATAATAATACGTAGCACTGTAGCTTAAATAATCAAAGAAAGGAGTGAAGGAGAATGAAAAAAATCAGCCATAATTCAGTTTTTTAGCGAAAGTAATGTTTGGTATCATGTGAACTCTCTTTCACATATATATGCCAAGTTTTATAACAAAAAAATCACATAAGTCCAAGAAACAAAATGTTTACAAGTGTTAATTCAGTAACAGTGAATTCAAGAAAGATTTTCTTACAGTCTACCAAAAGCAAAACTGTTAATGGTAAAGAACAGCAAAACTTGAAAAGAAAATTGGATATCAGAGAAATAATTACACTGTGCTTTATGTGAAAACATTAATCAATCATATATTTCCATAATAATTAGATGCAGCTAATCAGCAGACTGGGCAGTAATGACCCATGATTATTTACTTTATATTTAATAGAAAATTTAATAAGTTTGGAGTTTTGCCTTAATGCGGGTTTAGTAGTTCATTTTAGTTTAATGTATAAGTGGCCTGCCCAGCTGAATTTACCAAGAGTCACATTTCCAAAAGCAGGTTCATAGTGGAACACCTGCACTGCATTGCTGCATGTAACAATTCTGACTCCATTCAGTGCTGTTACTGGCCTTCTGCAATGCCTGTGTCAGAGGCTCCCATGGCAGTGGGAAGGGCTGTAAGACTGCAAGCTGGTGACAGTACATATGAACTTTGAGGAGGTTTACTTGGTTGATGTATTTATTTTTTTCTGTATATTAGCTGCTGTCAAGTTCTTCTTATAAATGTTTGAAGGTAACTTCATTTTGAAGCAGTATTTTTCAAATATTTGCTTAAAGGAAAATTTCCATCTATTACATCACCAGTAACATATATAGGTTAGTTAGGCTGCCTTTGTTATAGGTTCTGCTGTGTAAGTTTTTTTCATGCTTCTAATATTTTGAAGGTTATTTACTGTTTTGATTCTTGAGAACTGTGTTTTCTATTTATTGTTAACTTGTTTGTTGGTCTTAAATTTTATTCCTCACCTTGTGTGGCCTCTGTGCCTTGCAAAATCCTGCAGAGTATAAGAAGGTATTGACAATGCTCACAGTGGCCACGGAGCCACATTGCAGGATCAGATGCCAAAGTGTATTACATGTTCTGTATTTGGTCCCTGTTGCTTTAATAATCTTAAAAGGTGAAGCTTTAGAAGAATGGCCTGTCTTCCTCATGAGGTCCCAGTGGGTTTTCAGTTAGCAGCAATTGAGTGATGATTTGTACTGATGCTGCAGAAGCTGTTTAGGAAGGCTAAATTTTGAAAGTATGCCCATAAGTAAAGATCCTTTTCCATAGAGGAAGTTGCCCAAAAAGGAAGCAGGAAGAATGCTGTTTAACTCAGCCACAGGCAGTCCCCTATCCCCAGAAGTCACATTTACCTGCCTCTGATGATACTTTGAGTAATAACATATCATAAATGTTGTCCCACACCATGCTGAGTAAGGGCTAATGTGGTCCCATGGTCCCACTATTACATCTGCATTTTGGATACAGGGAGGAATAGGCAGATAAAAAAGAATGTGTCATACACTGTGTCCTCCCTTCGTAAGAATGCAGGAGGGAAGGCATCTTTTGAAGGATGGAGTGCAGGTACAAGTCAATATACTTTCCTCCAGAAACGTTCTTTCTAATGCTAGCACATTTTGAAATGCAGGAACATAACAAATTCTTCTCAACAGCATGTGGGCTATATTATGTACTACTTTAAAGAGTTGTTGGTGCCTGCGCTTGGTTCTGTCTCACTGATGATGAGAACCTTTCCAGTGTGAAAATCTGAAGTAATCTTTGTTCGTGCCACCTGTTAAAAGTGTTTATTTCATGTGTTTCTTGGTAGCCTGTTTTCCACAGGTTAACCACATATGTAATGACCACCACACATTCACATGTTTTGAATGAGATGGAAGGACTTACTGTTGTCTCAAGCAAATATGTATAAGAATGGGTCCTAAACAGCCCCCTTTACCAGTTAGAAGTGGTTCTTACTGGTGATACGTAAATGGCAACCAGATTCCTTTCTGTGACATTCCCCATCCCTGTGTCCAGCAGACAGAACTCTGCTCTAGTGTCACAAGTGGTGTGTGCATTGTATGTGGTACTGTTGGCACCAGTGGTGTTGTTATGGAATATACAGCTACCATTGTTCTAGAAATTACCTCAGTCTCTTATATAGGAATGCTGATCCATGTTTTTCAAGTTTGCTTTAATAGGATAATGTAAGGTAATGTATTGCTTTTTGTATTTATGATGGCAGTGGTCTTAATATTTTTGATACAGCTGACATTGAGCTATAAACTGCATTATAAAAACTTTTCATAAACATATAATTTTACTTCCACAGATGAACAGCAACTTCATGCTTATATGTGCTGTTTGTATATAAAATTCTTCCTTAAAATGTGGGAGGCATAAGAGAAAATTTCTAGTCTTGGACACTGTTGCTTCTGTAGGTCATCAGGTGTCTCAAAACTACATCAGTGTGGTTTTTGCTACCCAACCTCTGTCACTTCTGTGCAGCTGCCTGCATATCAAGATTTGTGGCTTCGCAGTAAATAACATGGTGAACTAAGGGCAGACAGAGCTGGAGGCAGTAGTCCTGTGCTTTCTTAACAGCCTGAGGTTTCAGGACGTGTAGTGCCGCCTGGTAGAGAATTTGTGGGGCTTTTGGTTGGGTTTCTATCATTGCAAACCTTTTTGTTTGCAGTCACATTTTTCTTTCATTACAAATGTCTGTGAAGTCAGATTTTTGGCATCTTGCAGCTTTTGCTTTTAATAAAAAGTTTTTAAAGGGTATTCTACACATGAAAGGACTGAATAGAAAAGGAGACCTCAAGAGGATTTTGCAGGTATAAAGGCTTCTAAATGGAGAGAGAGGGAACACAAAAGAGGAGCTTTTCTTTGAACAATCTGATATTTTAGTTACTTAGTGTAATTAAACCTAATAAGTTCTGTTCTGGAAGAATTGTTTTCTTTTGGAATCCTTTAACTTGTAATTCATCTCATCTCTGGCTGCATTGCCTTATTTCTTGCTTGCAAGTAAATAGGTTGACTTTCTTGTAGTTTATTTTGCACATAATTTCAGATGCCATCTAGTTTCCCTCTGCTGTTTGTTTTTTTCTTTAACTTGCTTCTAAATGCAGAAACATAAACATTTACTGAATAATTATGTCACATGTGTGGTATATTACAATAATATGCAAAGGTTCTTGTATTTGAAATAACTTCAAGTGTTAATAGAAAAGATTTATATTCAAAATAAAATAACCCATGAAAAACACATATTGTGTCCAGATACGGGGATCACAAAGCATTACAGATAATTTGATTCATAAATATTTTTCTACTCTATAAAGTAAAAATGGGTCTATCAAAATGCCACACCATTCTTAATTTGGATTGTCACATGCAATGCAGTTACATAGCACTCCTCGTCTCTAGGCACCAAGCTGCTTTCCAGAGAGGGTAAGTATTGCAGCTCTCCATTTACAAATGGCCAAGTTGGAGCACAAAGCAGTGAAATGACCTTGCTCAAGGTCACCCAGCAATGGAAAGGCAGAGTCTGGAAATGAATCCAGGCACTGGATTGTGCAGGTGCTGTCTCTTAGATTGCACTGTGCTTTAGCGACATCTCCGGATTTTGTCATTATTATCAATGATTCCTTCAGAGACCATGTTTATGTATGGCTGCCAAAATAAAAATCAGTCTGGAGATCAACCAATATTTGCTAAATTATTTTCCACTACATGAGATTTTCTTTTTTTGAAGTCCAAGTATAAATAGAGTCACTAGAAAATTATTCTGCATTGGCTTTTTGGATTTTCTTTTCTATTTTTCCCTTTTTTTAATGTTGGTCATGACATTTGTTAAAATGTGTGGAGCTAAATGTAGGTTTACTTTGATTAAAATTCATCACAAAATCTTCCAGAAGCGTCTCACAGTAGCTGGATCATGTGAATGAGACTATATGTAGACGCTGCATCTGCAAACTGAAAAACATATATTATATTTTTTAGGAAAACCCAAGCATATCCCAGTAAATGTAACAAAGCTAGCCAAGTTTCAGCTAATATTTGCATTTTCTAAGATAAAATAAATATATGTATATATTTCAGTATATACCAAATTGAAACTGCTTGTGTTTCAGCTACCCCTAAATGAACAACTGAAAATCCTATAAAACTTAATGCTTACCTTCAAAACGTGTCGTTTGAGCCTGGTAAAGTACATAACTTTCTTCTCCTTTAGAATGAAGTCACCCTGCTGAGAAATGAAGTGGCACAGCTGAAACAGCTTCTTCTGGCTCATAAAGATTGCCCTGTAACTGCCATGCAGAAGAAATCTGGCTATCATAGTGAGTAATGTTCCATTACCTATAGCCTGAGGCTGCATCAATGAAATACTGCCAAAATGAACTGAATGAGCATTAAAATTGAGAACTGTGGTTCTAATATTACATATATTACATTAAAGATCTTTTTTTTATAAGCTTGAAGTTATTGGAAGATAGGAAATATTACGTGATATTTAAAAATATATGTTTAAGTCAAAATTGAATTGTTGCATAACATTGAAAGGTTTATGTTGGTTTAATGAATGCATATGATAATTAACATTTAAGGACTATCAGTTACTACACCTGCTTTGGAAAATATAATTAAAGTATTAAGAGCACACTATAAACCATTTTTTCTACTTTATCATAGCCTAGTACAGTGAAAGGTCCTTGTGGGTGTTTTTCCTTCATTGTAATGAGATTTCAGTAGAGGTACTATAACAGCTGTCCTCATTTACCATAACATCCAGGATCAGTCAAGCCATTAAAATAATCAGATGCAGGTTCACGGCTCCTACTGTACAATGTCTTCTAGTTTGTTTTGATATCCACATTAAATGACTTCTTTTCTATAGAGAGGGTATTTTTGAAGACAATTCTAGTATTGAGGAGAATACTGACACTGTCAATACCAATATTTTCTAGTCCATATTTTTATTTTAAGTTGTTCTATTTACTTTTCATCCTTCCAGCATTTTAAAGGTTAATTATGCTTTGCTGACTTGTAGCTTCCTTTTTGGCTGTGATACACAGTGCCAGAACCAGCTGCTGCTGCTGTAGAATAAATGGCCAATTTTGTCCATTGTACACAAATTTGTTACAAGTAACTGAGCTGGGAATGCATTAGGCAACATTCATAATATATAACCCACAGCTTTCGTTTTTATGATTTAGTGATATTTCAAGATATTTGTAAATGTGAAGATTGTTTCTGCCATATGTAGCCACTTCATTTTAATTTGCCAGTGTCAGTAATTCAGGAGAATAAAGGAACATTTTGTACTGCATGCAAACAGATCCTCAGGTGCTTGCGATAAAACTTAATAGCCACCATCTTTACTTGTAGTCATTGTAAGCAATTTCATCAGAATGGGCAATATTTTTTAATTTAAAAGATTCAGGAGATTTAGCAACTCTGTATTGCCATATATATTTAGAATACTGATTTTGTCAGTTTTGAGCTTATAAATCTTGGTCCTTTGATCTCCAGTCATTTTGACAAGACAGAAAATAGCATCTTGGAATAAATTGGAACAGTATAGAAATACGTTTGGGATTTATATTAACAATGATTGCTGCAGGGATGAGGCCATTATGGCTCCTATCTGACAGAACAACATAATTTCATACAGAAGCTACTAGGGGGATGGCATTATGCATGCAAGGTTTTTAACAAAAAACCCACACAAAAAACAAAGCATAGGTGTCTTAAATTTTGATGTTTTGAGGATTCATGTTCCTGAATTGGGATGTAAAATATTTCATCGTAAGTCATAAACTGTCAAAGTGATTCCGTGCCAAGGATTTCTTTGTTGAAGGATTAGTGAATGGCCTGTCTAGTAGTGCTTGTTTTCAGCCCTCAGTAAAGGACTATCCTTCTGATTCAGTAAAGAATACAAAATGAATCAGACCTAAAATACTAATCAGTGGCAAAAGCCTACATTTTAGAGGAAAATAGTATTATGCAAGGAAATTGGAAGTATAGCTCAGTTTCTTGGAAAGTCTGTTGAAAGTAAAAGCTTAACATGAATGATAGTTGTAATGCCATTCCTCTGAAAGGATTTTGTCACATTATCTCTGCATGAATATTATTAGGAAAGTATGTTGGCTAAGTGACATATCCACAGTACAGTTTATGAGAGAAAAAATTGTTTCAGTCAATGTGGTCATGATATGGTGTTCCTATAAAGTGTATTTAAATAAACATTACATTCATAAAATAATCAAAGTAGAATTGCTTCAAAAATGTAGTGAGTGGTTTAACAGTCTTGTCTCTGGAAGAAATTGAAGACCCCAGCCTAAAGATCTCCTGCAGTGCTGACTGTTGTGCACTGCATAGACCACATTTTAACAGCCAAGTCCACAATTTAATGGCTTTTCATGCATTATGCCCTTAAATAGGAACAAATAATCTATCATTTGGCCTTCACTTTTACATATTTTTTAAGATCTTTTGTATTTCCCAAACACATTTTTTTCTCAGGCCAAGTGAAAAGCACAACAATGCATGTAGCCCTTTCTCTAAAATTGTTTTTGGGATCGTGTTTTCCTTATTTTAAAGTCTTGTGCCTGCTTCAAAAGACGGTGTCATCAGGACAGAGAAACCAGAAAATGGATATTTTACTTGGAGTCAGCCAGCTTAAAATTCTTTATTTTCCAGACAAGGATGCTGTTGGTTCTGACTGCATCTTCAGCTGTGGATTGGGAGAGTGCTCTGTATACAAGATATCTAGATGCTGTTCATTTATTTTTCATGTTATCTTCTATACTAGATAATTTCTAAAAGTCTTCCATAAATACCCCCTTTATTTTGTTAGGGTTTTTTTTGGGCTTGTAATAGGACAAAGGTGAAAACTAGTGAGAAGAAAATGTGTTGTGGTATTCAGAGTTTGTGGTTTTTTTTAAGGGAGAAAGAGGGTTTTTTAGATATTTTCCCATATTTTTCACAAGGACATTTTAACATTCAAGAGAATTTTTCAAAACAGAGTACAAAAGTAGGTAGGTAGGTAGGTAGATAGGTAGGTAGATAGATAGATAGATAGATAGATAGATAGATAGATAGATAGATAGATAGATAGATAGATAGATAGATAGATAGATGGCTGCAGTGTAGGGGGCGTTAAAAGGGGCGGTTTGTGTTCTTTCTGTGGCTAGTTTTAAAAAGAAAGATAGAAGGTGACCAGCCAGTTTCAGACCTTGAATGATTTGAACCTCTCAAACCACTGTGTTCCTGCAGGCTGTTCTGGACAGGCAATGCTTCTTGAGTGCCTGCAGGGGACATTCACAAAGGACAACTCCCTGGAAAAAACCATTTATAGGCTTAGGTCCCTCTGTAGTCCCTGCATGGCCTGATGAGAATTACCATGAGGCTTCTTTCTTGTTAGTGATTATCAGGGGAGCAAAAGGAATTCAGGATCATGTCAGTGCTTGTGTACGCACTCCTGTTTTGGTTTAGGTGGGTTTTTCCTTCTGAAGACTGAAATCCCTCCCTCTTGGTTTGCTTACCTTACTGAAAGCTATTGGTAAGCAATGCTTACTGTGGTGGTAACACAGTAGGTAAGAAGCAAATAGCAGCAATGTTTGGCTGTTTGAAAAGGGTACTTTTTAGTATATCCTCAGGAGTCTGTGGCTGTTTTAGTGCTCTTTAAATCTTCCTTATGGCCTAGTCTAGCCCACATTGTGTTCCATATCCTTAGTGGCTTGCTCCTCATGACACAGCCTGTCTAGGAGCTACGTAGCCTTCAGGAAAGTTCATGTGATGTAGCTCTGTAAATTTTCAGCCTTCTAATATACAGCAAACATTTCTTTGAATTGATTTCTAATTTGAACTGTGCATTTTCCTTGATGTGAGGCAAAGCAGGGGAAGCCATTAAAAAGCTAAAATTATTTTTTTTTTAAATTGTTAGCTACAGTATGATTCTGTTATGTATCAGTCATACTCTTGAAATCACAGTCCTGTGCCTGGCAATTCTTCGGTCAACTAAGAAAAAAAAGAAAAAAAGAATCTGTCAGAATTTAAGTATGACTTTTCTGTCTTCTTCTAAAAGCCTTTGTTCATCATTCCCAGTCTTCAGGCTTAAGAAAACAAGCCATCTCTGTGATAGGATGACTTCTAAATACCTTCTATGTTCGTTGAGTGGATTTTCTTGTTTGGTTTTAATTCTTCAAATTGAGGGTTTTTTCAGTTTTTGGCCATTTTCCTGTAAAGTTAGGACTACATTAGGATGGACATTGAAAAAAATTCATATAGCTATTCTTTAGGGTGTCACCTCATTTCTAAATATTGCTTTGTAGTTATTGCAAATATTTATGCTTCCAGTCCAGTTTATTGTCATAAATTAGTGTTAGCTCTATGTTTTATATAATCACCTGTCTGCTGTAGGCTCCCCCTCTCTGCCTCCTGGCATTTGAAAATACCTGAATTGTACACTTTTTTGTCTTCAGCACAGCATGTTTGTTTATCTACTTTAAGATATGAACACTGCTCTTGTACATTGGTGGTCACCTCTGTACTCATCAATGTTTCTCACATTGCTTATAGGATCTTCCAGAACCCATCAAAGTCAGAAAACCAGGCCTTTCTCATGTTCTTTACCACTGTGATATTATTTCATATTATTACATTTCTTTTGCGTTCAGAAATGTGTTAAAGAAGACAGAACAGTGTAAGACTTTTCTTCTCTGGCTGAAAGATAGTGATGTACTTCAACTTCTTCTTTGGCTCGTAGCATTTAAAACTAACCATTTTTATTGAGAATGAGGAGGTTCAGGACAACCCAGACATTGGGAATCAGCAAAAGAAGCTGATAGGAAGATTGAGATTCATAGGAGAATAACAGCAGTTCTGAAGAGGAGGAGCAGGTGTTACAGCAGAGAGATTGTATTTGATACATGTCATCCCACTTGCTGCCATTTCATTCTGTCTGAGGAAAAAATATGCTGCTCTCATAATTAGTAATGGAGTATTTTTCAGGAAGTGGCACTAGGGTTTCTATTTTTAACAAAGTTTGCATGTGTTCCTTCTTGCTTGTTTTATGTGAGATCTTGTAGGTCTTGCTAGAGGTATGGTAAAGATTATATCCTGTTCAATACTTCCAACTAAATTGGCACTTGTTCTTATTCTTTCTGTTCTTGAATGGGCAAACTCTCCTAAGGGTCACAAATGTCTTTTGGAAATACCTTGATTTTCTTGCTGTTTGCAGTTATTATGAAACCTTTGGATATGCAGTACTTGTCAGCAGATCTAGTTCTGTGTCACCAGTATCTGTCTCCTTTAATGTTTGAACGGTCTGTTTTTAAAAAAGTGCAGGATCTGTAAAACAGTTGGCCTTGTGGATAAGAGTATTCTAACTTCCAAGCTATTACATTTTACTCTTTGCTCTTTTAGTGCACTTGAGGAGAGATTGCCACCTTGCTCCTGTAGGCAGTATTTCTGAGAAAAAAAAATCAGCAGTTTCCTTGCCTACCCATCCTTTTTGACCTTACCATTCTTTTCTAGAAGCAGTCAATAATAGAACAGTTGTTCTCAAGCTTTGAAGAGGAGTTTGTTCTTAGCATGCATAGGGCTGCTCAAAGATCTTTATACTGGGGTCTTGACTTGCTAAGTTAGTAAATTTTCTAGCTAGCATGTCATATAAACCTCAGTAAAACATAAACTTTATTTCACTAGTTCACTATTGGTTTTTCACACTTAATGTTCCTTTTAGTTGCTGCTGTTAGCCTGTTTTTTTGTGGAAATGAGGACATGATTCCACAGCACTGCTTGTCTCCCCGTGGTAGTGTCATCCTTTCCCATTGTTTCTCTGAGGCACTTCTGAACTTGTAGGCCAATCTCAAGCAAATCTGGAAGGGACTGCAAAGACAAGACTAGAGAAGATCAAGCTTTATTCCATTGCTTTGTCCCAAGCAATAGTTCATGCCTGCTTCTGGCTATGTTTGTGTCAGGGTAGTCAGTAGTAGTTTAAAAGGGACTTCTAATATGCTACCTGGATACTGGTTTTGGTCTGTTTATAAAACTGCTGTGAAAAGTACTTGCAAACATTAAGTAGCACAAAGTGATATTAAAAAGTTACAATAAAATTCAGCATTAGTTTTTCTATTTTTGAGGGAAAAACAGTAGGATAATTTTCTGTTCTTGGTTTTTTAGTTTTGAATTCAAACTTTTAGTTCGGCAGTGTTTGCATAATACCTTGGCTAACTTCTGCAGCTCTGGGAAAAAAGGATGATTTTAGCATGACTAGAATGTCTGTGCAAGAGGGACATGTTAAGTCATGATAATTTTGGAAATTTTATTTTTGCACAGTGGTAATTTTTTTAACCTGCTTACCGTCTGTCATGGGAAAAAATGATGTAATTCTATGGCTAATTCACTTTGGTTATGTGGAGAACACCTGAAATATTCCAAAAATATTTTTAAGCCAGCTTTAATGATTTTAAAACCTATTAAGAGGCATTTGTAAAATTATGGAACTTCATTCTGTTAAAAGAATGGAGGCTGAATACTCATGTGAGCATTGTCCAGTAAATATAGTGGTGTAAGTAATATTTTTTCAGATATCTTAGTCATGATGGCAAATATTTATTACTGAATGTAGAATTATTCTTGTTTGATTACTAAGCAGACACAATAAATAGCATTTTGTAGTCTGTGAATAATGTTTACTGATGTGAACATGCATCATTAGAATTAGGCATAGTACCCACTGGCTGATTTACTAGGCAGGAAATTTTAATCATGGCCTTGAAGATGTGAAAATGCTCTGGTTTCCTGACTAGTCCATACCGCAGTCTGGTTTTTCTGCTTACAAAATAGTATTTTCTTTCTAATAAACGGAAATAAGCTCGTTTTGCAATTTGTGCTGCATTACAGCACGAGTGTTAGCTATTTAGGGGGGGGTGATTGCTGTGGCTGGGAGGCGGTGGGTGCGTTCCAGCACAGAATAAATGAGCTGCTGTTGTTGTTCAGCTGCAGACAAGGACGACAGCTCGGAGGACATCTCGGTGCCCAGCAGCCCGCACACGGAGGCGATCCAGCACAGCTCCGTCAGCACTTCCAACGGCGTCAGCTCCACGTCCAAGGCGGAGGCCGTGGCCACCTCGGTGCTCACGCAGATGGCGGACCAGAGCTCGGAGCCCGTGCTGTCCCAGATCGTCCTGGCGCCTCCCTCCCAGGCCCAGCCCTCGGGAAGTTGATTACAAACTTGCTTGCATCAGTTCCTTAGATACACATCTGTGACTTTAAAGGGAAACCAACAACAGACCAGTCTCCATCTAGGAGAAATTGTAGCTTAAAATTATTCGTTTTTAAAAATCCAACTTAAATTTGGCTTTAACAATTGGCAGGTGGAAATAAGACGGAACACCAGTTCTGGTCTCTTTGTGAAAGACTTTTTTTTTAAGTATTAGTTTTACTAGTTATTTTTTGTGCTTAATGTGTAAAGTGTGTGTACAGTACAATGTGGTTTATTTCATTTTTAATTTGGTATTATTTTAACAAACATTGGGGTGAATTACTAAAGGTCATCCCCAAGACTGTGATAGGAATATTATGTGACATTTTTATACCAAAGTTCTGCATAGTCCCTATTGACTTTGTAAAGTTAGCAAGGTCATAAAGCACTAGGCAAGAGAAAGACAGTAACAGTAAATTTGCTTTTAGTCTTTTTGCCTTTTTGTTGTTTTGCACATTATGAGAGGAAGAACATTGGAAGAAAAACATTTGGGTTTTTTATGTATAGCATTTTGGTTGGCTTTTAACTGTTGGGGTCTTTAATTTGTTTAATAGGGCCAGTACAGTATATGAGATACAGTACTTATGCACATACCAATCCTAGATGAGGATCATTACTAAATAGATTTGATTTTTTTTTTTATTGAGGTCAGGTGGGTTTTTTTTTCCCACTCCAACACTTGATTCTGGTGTGAGGAGAGCTTTAATTCTCCAGTCAGAATAGATATCTATAACCACCCCTTGTTGCTAGGCTGAAACCAGTAAGCATATTGTAAAATACAGGGTTATCAAGTATGGAATACTTGTTATTCCAAAGTAGGTTGTATTTTGTGGATTTTTGAGTCGCAGACTAAGGAGTTTACTCATGGTTTTGGATGCCAGAAAAGCCTAAAATCCTTCTTCAGACAACTCGACTTTTTTTTGTCATTGTCTTGTATTTGCAAGCTAACTTGTACTTAATTCTTGTGTAAGCACTGTCATCTTTTAGTAGCAAAAATTTTGATACCTTTCTTGTGGAAAAAAAAAATCAGTATCTACCGTATCTTGGAAACAATGTAATTATAATGTGGTGTGTGTGGTGTGTGTGTGAGAATGGTTCAGTAGTTAATGCCAGCAGTCTTTTGCTTGAATGTTTAAAGATGCCTTCAATGTGATGCTGGCTGATAGGTGATTGCAGTTTTAAAATGTTATTTACTGTGCGAACTTGGATAACTAACATTCCATGATGTAGTTTGTTTCTGATGAGATGATTGTAGGTACACTTTTTCTCATTATCCAATCATCTGTAGGATACTGAGTTTTTTAAATGTGCCATTATCTATTTTGATTCTGTACTCATGTTCAAAATACAGTACAATATTTTACAATAGATTAAGTTGTTTTAAAAAAAGTAGATGTGTGCTTTCAGGTCGGAAAACTTTGTATAATAGCAAAAACAGATGCATAGTAGCAACTGGCAGTAAAGCAGGATTCCATTATGTATATAACAAAGATTTATTGCATTTATAATGGGTTGTGTAGTTCATTTGCTCTTCCTTCTCCACACTATACCATGCATTTTTTAAGTGTCAGTGCCATCAGATTTCTATTCGGTTCAGTTTTAAATCTAAAAATGTAATTGATTCACAGGAAAATATAATTTCTGCAATATATATACAACCATACTGTACTGAAAACTGGACAAAGTATCTAAGTCATATATGTATCATTGCAGGGCTTTAAGCATGAAAATATTAGGGAATTTAAATATTTTGTATTTTAAAACTAAGAAAGTTGTGTTGATAACCTCATGTGTTTAAAAGTCTTTACTTTCCCAATTTCAAGATAAAAAGCTGTAACAGTTATTGAACGTTTCCAGGATGGTTAAATACAATGGACCTCTCACGAGAAAGAAATGAATTGCAAAGGCACAAAGTGTGAATTCTGCAAGAAAGCTCTACAGTCACTTTTCATTGTAGGTTTGGTGGACTAGATGCGGCCTCATTGATCATACTATAATTTGCCCTCCTAAACACAAAGGCTTTTAAATCATATAAGGGGAGTTTTTTTATAACAAAACTGTTGCGCTTGTAAAATAAGTCTACATAAGTGTATAGGAGATGTGTAAACAGTTAATGAATTTAACAGTGGGGCTGGAAAAAGAACCATTAAAATCTGTGTTCAGCAAATAGAGAACAGGTATTAGCCGTACTACCATGGATTCCGTTTTGAGACGTTGTCACACTACTTCTGTACTTAGCATTTTGGGTCTTTACATTTGACATGTTTCACAAACTGTACTGTTTTCTTTTATGTGCAGTTTGCATGAGTAAATCATCAAAGAGAATAAAATCTATCTTTAAGTTATGTTCCTATTTTAATGAAATTATAATTGTTCTAAAAGGCCGCTCTGTCTTCAGCCTTCTTTCTTCATCCTTGCAATTATCAGTGTTTTTCTGGAAGTCATTACTGTAATGTCAAAGTAATGTTATGTAAATGAGAACACGTATGTTTCTTGAGAAAATAAGGTAAATACCATTGCTCTGCAGCTGAGCTCCAGCAGCTGCTGAGGAACAAGCATTGTATCATTAGTTCCAGGAGCCCAAGGTAATCCACAGATAAATGAGTTCATAAATATAGCTTGGTGATCCCAGATGTTGCTCAGCCATTCCTGGTTGCCCTGAGTTCCACAGCAAAAGCACTGTGTGTAATTAGAATTTCCACCTAACTTCCAGTTATTTTAATCTTATTTCAATATACATTAAGCCAGAAATAACAGCTGTAATCAGATAAATGGCTCACAGTTGTGTTGTCAAGGGTTCAGAAAAAATCATGCCCTCACACCTGATGTTTAGAATAGTAAAAATGGTTTGGGCTTATTTATGGATGTTGGAAACATGTGTGGAATGACACATTCTGTTATCATTTGAAAGCTTGTGCCAGAGCCCCAGTATGAAGGTTTTGAAGGAAATGAAAGAGTAAAGTTGCTGTGTGTCTGCATTTGTTCCATGTATGGACAAAATGAAGTGAAGCTGCACACAGCTTCTAACCCAATGAGAAAAACGTGTGAGGCCTCCCTTGCTTCACTACGTTCTTTTTCTGACTATGAGTTGTGCTGGTGACTCCAGGGGAACAAAAGGCTTTATAACACAGGTACTCTGGGTGAGGGGAGGAGAACCAGCCCACTTCTTAATGTCTGTGCTGTAAAAAGACTCAGGTTTATATCTTAATTATTCATTTTAAGTAAGGGATTTTTTTCTGTTTGCAATGGTAAGAGTGGCTGGGCCTCTAAAAGGAAGATACTGCACTGAGAGAAGGAGATGACAGAAGTGTGGGATGAACAGTGGTCTCAGCTACCTGAATTACAGGAGTAATTTGCTTAGAGACAGACACAAACATTTTAATTGGTCATCATAAATGATAATGAGGAGAAAGCATAGTGAAATTAAGTGCATCCTAATAAAGTAAGGTATGTTAAATTGCACTGAAGGAAACTTGAGCAATGCTTCTTGACATGATTAATATACTCATGACAATGTGTCTAATGAAGGCTGTTTGCATTTATATGCTGCCTGTTGCTTCCCTCAGTAGAGACATAATTGGAACTGTGCTCATTTACGCTGCAGAGCAGTCAGTGTAAGATTGGTTTGCAGTAGTCTTTACATCTGTTTTTAACCATTGAATCAAAAGTAACACAGGTAGGATTTATTTAACTTGTGTTGTGTAATGCTGTGTAGAGTTGATTTGGACGATTTTATCATGAAATTTTCAAAGTTTCATATTCTTCAGTGGTAATATTCCTTTTAAGTTTAGGGTTTAGTGTGACTTTTTTTTTCTCTTATTTTTTCCTTCCCTTATGGAATGTAGGATCATGACCTTTCTTTTTCTTTACTTTCTTCCTGTTCAAAATATTTTTCTTTGTGTGATGAGCCCCAGAAAGTGCTTATACTATTCCATGTGGAATTCTTTCTTTTTTCATATTGCTTCCTCCTCAGTTGTCTTAACCCTCAATAGCAAACTTCCATTTCCAGAAGTCAGAAAATGAATTTCTGCACACTTTGTACCTTGTCTTCAGCTAAAATAGATACAAGAAGCTTATGTTATCTTGATATTTATATCTTCCTAGCTAAGATACATTATATATATTTAGGTATGGAAGGACTTTGGAGTGTTACAAAAGATTTCATTGCAGATGCTGTGCACAACTAATGAGTGCAGGTTGTATGCTGAGGGCTTCATAACTCTGCAAACTGCAACCTTCTCCAGATAAGAGTTGTTAACTTTGTAGCTGTGAGGTGAGTTATCATCTAATCACATGGCTGTCAGTAGAACAAGATGCATAAACCTGATCCAGTTTCTGTAATTAGTGTATTTTACCCCTTGCTCAAAATCTTTATCCCTCTTCTATTACCATTTTCTACAATGATGTGTATTTTTATAAACACTTTATCCTCTTCATTTTTGGGGGGAAGAGGAGGCACAGGAGAGGAGGTTCTTAGATAAACTACCTGTAACTTAATTTAATGGGGGATGAATCATTAATCAGAAAAGTACTGTAAAATCATTATGCAAGGACATTTATAATTTTTACTCCACAGGTAAAGAGACAGTAGCTTAAGCTGCATAGACTGACTAGAAATGTTAACAAGCACAGAAGGTACAGAACAGCTTGAAGCCAAGAACAGGAGTCGTGCTTCTAGGAACTCTTCTTCGGTTTTAATACCAACAGCAGAAACAGAGCAGGGCAGAGAGTGGGCAGTGTTTGTAAGCACCTTGGGCAGCAGGGCCTGGTGATGCTCAGTTTGCAAATAAGGAGCTTAAGGGAGAATACTCTGGCTTAGGGAGGACTGTCAGTGCTGGGCTGAGATGAGCTTCAGGAACGAGGCACTGCCAGGGAGTTTCAGACAAACAGGATTGCAGGCAGCCGTATTTCCCTCCCCTCACTCTTGCCTGTGGCTACCTCAGTACATCACAGTACAAGCATGAGCTATTACAGCTCCGTTTGACACCATCTGTGCCCAGGTGGATGGAATGTGCTGAAAGCTGGTCTGATGGCTCTGCTTAGCTACCTGAAAGATGAAAGTTAAGGTCTGTTTTTTCCTACTGCCCAAAATGTTCCTGCTCTTGTTTAGCTGCAAGCTAGTACTAGCATGGTCAGTGAATAGTATTTCCCTCCCTTTAGCTGAATCACTTGTTCTAGACCATTACAGGCGGCAAAAATACTGCCTTTGAGAGACAACTGGGCTGCTGCATTTTATTAACTGAGTGATTTGAAAAAAACCTACTAATTTGCTTATGTTTAAAAAGAAAATGTGAAAATATATCTGTCCTACATCTGGGATTCTAATCAGGGGAGAAAGGAGATGAGCAAGGAGAGCACGAGCCCTCTGCCTTAGCAGCAAACAAAATAAAATACCCTGAATAAATGGAGAAAATGAAACTGAGAGGGGAGACATCTGCACCAAGACGGTGCTGCATTTCACTGCTCAATTATAGCAGCCCTTTCCTCTGACACAAAGATGCATTCTGTGAAGATCTGTTTCTTCCAAATGTTTACAGTGATGGTAGAAATGTTTTGATCTCACTTGAGGTAAGTAGTATAAACATCCTGTTATTCATAATGCTGTGTTGAGAAAGATACTCTTAAAGGTGATATAATGTAAAGCACAGTCATTCTGGCTGTAAAATGCCAAGAGACTTTATAGTCAGCCTGGCTATGGTTAGAAAACAAGCAAAAGGCTAATATTTCAGTCTTCTTGCTTTCTGTCCTTTCTTTCAGCAGAATTGCTGGAGAGGGCTAATGATTTTTCCTGGAAAAAATGCATAATCCTTGTAAATACTGAGGAGATGCTATCTATTTCCCTGCATGACATTTTGAGCACTTGCTCATTTTGTTCGCATATTTAATGACTCTTAAGCGATTAAGTTTACAATTTATTACTTGAATACATGTGTGAATATGCAAAACATTTCTTTATCCTGTATCTAACTATTTACCCAAACTTTTTAGAGTCCTGATTCTAATAGGACTTTACTCTTTTATAAATTATGCAGCACTCACTTGAATGCTGTGTAGGAAGGTTGCTGGCCCCAGAGCCTTGAGCTCTGTTCCCAGTCACCATACAACCAGAATGCTGCTTCTGAGCTGACTGCAGGCTTGTATTTGTCACAGCACTGGTTTCTTGGGATGGGAACACAGTATACTGACTGGGATGCTTCCCTTATATTGTAAGTACCAGTTAGTTATATAAATTCTGTACATTTCCTTGTTACACAGGTCTGGCACAGTTCTTTCATTTCAAGAAAGAAATTCACAATCTTTACCTGCTCTTGTAATTTCATGTCTGGTTTAGGTTTTGTTGTTGTTGTCACATATTGGATAATGGCACACACCCCTCCTTCAGGGAAATGCACTTTATAATGTGCCAGACACTCAGACATGTTCTGGAGGGTGCATAAGTCCCACAGGTCTTGTCAGTTGAAGAAAATGTCATCTCTTTGTCAGAGTTAAATTGTTACAAACTTTGACAGATTGAAAACTTTTGGTTTCACATGTCTACTGATATATTCTAGTCCAGTTTATGTTGATGGAGAATAGTACTAAGCTGAATTTAAACTAAAAAAAAGTGCAAGTATATAATCATTAAGGCTATATAAAGCTGTTTGAAGTTTTGCAACACACAAATTCATAAAATAATTGACTTAAAGCAGCTTTTCTACATTACCAACTTCAAAGAAGATTGTGCCTGTTTTAGAAAGAGGTGAGGATTAATTTTATCTTAGTGAAGTAAGGTTCCTTCTATAATGAGTCTTTTTTAAGCAAGTACAAGAGCAGGATTGGATTTAGCCACTGCTAATGACCATCAACGCTTCTGTCAGTAAACATAATTTAGTCAAAGAAAATTTGAGCAGTGCACAGATTTGCTGTGCATCATCATGTACAGTCTCCTTACATCCTTACCCCTGCTGCAGAGTAAAGGAGACACTCCTGCTTGGTTTAATCTGACACAGAGGTTTGCAAATGCCAAACAATGTCATATTAAACAATACCACCTATATGTCACCCCAGGTTGTACCCAGCAGAGCTTCATTGCACACCCTGGTGTGATACACTGTACCCTGTGGAGATTAAAAATGTAAATCATCACAGCTTGTACAAGCTGAAACTAAAATGAAACACTGAAAAATATAATATTAATAACTAAATGTTGTTAAATTATTATTTCAGCTCTCTTCCTGAATGGAAACTCCTTTTTATACTGCAATCTGTTTTAAGGGTTTATCCAAAAATAACACAGGAAATACTGTATACAGTTACTGGAGCAAGGCATATCTGGCAGATTTCCATGGCATGCTCAAAGTCTGTGACTTGGGCTACATTTGTCTTTCATTTAAAGTGTGGAAGGGATTTTTGGTAAATGCTGGCAATAGCTCAAACCCCTACCTACCTGAGTGGAGGGTTGAAGAGTCACAAGCTATAGTTAAATAAATAGGATTTATCAATCTGCAAACTAAATTTCTTCTGTTAGTAATGTTTTACAAGACAATAGACAATAGATTATTAACCGAATGAAGTAAGTAATTTCATTTTGTACTGTCTCCTGCTGAGCGTAACAATGCCAAATCTGTGTCTCGCTGGTTTCTCAAGAACAAAATGCCATCTAGTGGTAACTACTGGATATTTTGAGCAAATGCTTTTTTTACATTGACACCAAGTTTTCATATTTTTTCCCTGGTATTCCACACTTTACAGCACATTAAGGCTTTGAGAGAAGAAGATAAAGAGTTCAAGGGAAGGTGCAGCTCTCCAAGCTGGGCCAGCAGTGGCAGGGACACCACGCTGCCCAGCTCTTGGGAGCTCCTTCTGCCTCTGCAGCTGGCCTCAGGCAGGTCAGGGAGGTTTCCCCTGCCAAGGGCTGGATAAAATTTCATACCTAGTTGGTAGCCACACCTTACTGTTATTTGATACTAAAATACCATTTGGCCTTCACTGTATGAAAAGAGCTGAAAGCCACTTCTGCTTCCCTGACTGCTCATCTGTCTCTCCTGGTAGGAGGCTTTTCCCTCTGGCTTGTCATTCTCCAAGGAGCTCAGGGGAAGCCATCCCTTCTACTCTTCTTATGAACTACCAAGGAACGGTTTAAGCTTCTCCATGATATAGTTTGCCTCCTTGACTGCTCAGAGTAGAATATAAACTCTAAAAAATTAACAAAACTAAAATTTGGCCTCTGGAATAGACTTCTGAAAAAGTAACTACCATAAACTGGCTTTTAGAGTTGAATTACAGGTTTTATTTGTACAGGAAGAATAAATAATAAAAATGAAACCTTATGGTTCTATTTAAATATATTTATAAATGTAAGTGGGGCATAGGAGCCTGCACGTGATATGAGCTCACTGATGGAGGTAGTCTGGCTTTATACCTGGAGCCAACAGAAGAGAGCTCTGCAATGTTTCATCTTTCTGTGGGTTTGCACTTCATTGTGACAGGGGTTGTGTTGTTTATGGATCTGCTTTCTCCATGCTTTGTTTGAATTCCTGCATCTGCTGGTCCATGCTGCCCTACTCCGTTGCACAGTGCTGGCAGCAGCAGCTGCCTGGGCTGTAGTCAGACTGGGGGGCTCTGAGACGTGTTCTGCAGGCTGGTGAGAAATCTAATCTGTCCCACTGACGTCACTGCAGAAGTCTCTGAAGATGGCATGACATCAGTTTGGTGGGCTGGGAAGGAGTTTGTGGATGGGTAAGGAAATCCTTAACCTTGACTCTTGTTTTGTATGGTATTTCAGTAAACTGCTGCAGATTAAAGCATCTGATTAACAAGGGCACTGAGAGCACAGGTCAGTAAAAGGGTCGTCTGAGAGTTTGGGCTGCTCTGTGCTCGCTGCTGTTGCTGTGATGCAGCACTCCTCTGTCCCTCTGGAGTGCTGCTGGTTATTTTCCCAGACACTGGCATTGGCCAACAGCCAGTGCAGCTGCAGAGAAAGAGGAGGGAGTAGAAACAGGACCAGAGCAGCCCTGTTTTAGTGGGAGTAAATTGTCATGGCAGCACATTTAAGTAGGCAGAACAAGAAGAGTTTGGGGAGATTGGCAAATGCAGTCTGAAAAGCACCAACAAATCTGTCTTGTTTGTGCTTGCTAAAAATAGATGAGGAAATCCCTAGATCTGGGACAATTTCTTAAAGCTAGAATAGTGGCTTTCTCTGAGAAACAACTGCAGTCTTGCAGCTGTTGCAGCTGCATCTGCCCTTCACTCTCAAGTTTTCAGAGCAGCAGGATGCTTTAAGGAGGTTATGAATTCTCCACAATCAGCAGGAAGGCATTCTGTTGTGCACACAGTAAAGAAATCTTTAGAGCAAGCAGCCCTGTGATCAAACCTTGAAACAAAGGAGAAAGAATAGGGAAAACAACTGTTCAGTAATGATCCACCTGAACTTTTGAAGCTGTTTATCTCCATGCAAAACCAAGTGAAATAAAATATAGTGCCTACACAATGTTATTCATTCCTTCAAAGAACTGGGCAGAATGCAGGCAATATTACTTCCAGTGTTTTAGTGAGGTTTTCTGTCTTTGTATGGCTAATGGTTATATGCTGCAAGAAGGAAATTATTTTAATATTGTATAACATTATAATCTGGATTATTGCTTTTGATTTGAGCACTCAGACAATAAACTACTTGGATTTTTTTTGGCCTTTCTTACCCTTGAAGAGTTTAAGACACATTTGTCATGAAAATGCATCCATGTGGGAGCAGAAAGGAGAGCAGTTTTCCTGTGGGGGCCCAAGAAGCTGTTTTCTGACAACAAGCAGCAAAGCGGCAGCTGAAACATTGCTGCAACCCCACAGAAATGGTGAGGGCCTGGGTCCCTCTGCTCCTGCAATATTGCACAGGGTTTGCCAGAAAGCTTTGCTTGGTTGTCCTTTTCAAAATGTATTTTCTTGACTTATTGGCCTTTAAGAAAAAAGGAAAAAACAAACCCAAACTGCTTTGGAAAGTGCTTCCCTTATCAGTGACTCGTTGGTGCAGATAAACTCTGAATTCTGAAGTCATTGTGTTTGCACTGAAAGCATTGGTATCATATCTCTGTGTCAAAAACCACTAGAGACTGAGTGTGGAAAGGACTCAACCAGGAATTAGTTTCCTGTCTATGTCCTTGTTGAGCATTGCATGATTTTACAATTGAATACATGAGGTTCCAGATCTAAGTTTGGTGTGGTGATGTGCAAGTCAGGTTGCAAGATCAGTTATCTCTGATTTTGTTTAAAATAAAACTTCTGCTTGCACAGCTGAAAAGTTGCCAAGTCTTAGTAATAGTCTAATTTAGTTTTGATTTGCTAAGGGGCTTTCCATGTGTCTTGGTTTACAATAAGCAAAACGTGCACCACCTTGAGATGTAATTATTTTATTGTTAAAGAAAGGGGAAATAATGCAGGTTTTTTTCTGCCTTCCTTCTTTCCTCCTCCCCCAGTAAAAAACAGTGACATCAGGTACAGGAAAGAGAGATTTCTCTCTATGTGGATGACATAGTAAATAAGATATTTTGGCTCAATTAAGGGCTCAGAAGGCATCAGGTATTTCTCTCCTTTTATAGGAGAAATTTACTGTTGTAAATTTACAGTTCACTAAAACTATTGTGATACTTGCAGATAAATTAATGAATAGTGAAAAATGTCAAATCCTAATTAAATCCCACTATTACTTCCAGGAATGGTTTATCTCCTCTTCAGGAATACTTGATTTGAGCTGCTTGTTTAACAGGAAGAGCTATTGATCCCTTCAATAACACTTTAGAATCATTAAGAGGAAAAACTTTAATCTCCTTCAGCTCTTTGAAGTTGCTTTGGTTAATGTCATCTCTCTGCGATGCTGAAGAGCTAATGATGTTCTTGAAAGATATTTCCAGCATTATTCTCTCCTGTCTTTTGTGCCCTGCTGCCATTACCTGGCTGCTCACAGGGTTAGCTGTGCAGTAAAGCAGGAAGGTACCAGTAGTGCATGTGCTTGCCTGCTCACTTTGGAAGGTTTTATATTCTCCTTCAAACATCTTCCTGGTGGAAGTAAACACATGTATCAGAGATTTATTTTTTTTTTAAACTTCTGATTAGTTATCCTATGCTTCTGTTATCTCAACATTTTGAGGCTTGGACTTAGATGTATCTTCAAGTCATTAAATTTCATTCTACAAAGGCCCTTGATAATGTGGTTGCATCTGTCTGTACATCAGGGAATTCTCACAGTTTCTAGACTTAATTTCTTATGTATTTTTCTAAACTATTACATAAAATTCAACTTCAAATCTGATATTGTTTGCCTTACCAGGGCCCACACACCCTTGTTCATGTAAAGGGTAAAATACCTCGAAATATTTCATGTGATCTGAATCATGGACATTTTCTCAAAGAACACTAAATATTCTAGAAGGTGCAACTCTGTCTGAGAAGCAAGTTGCATGGGATAGCTCATACCCTCATTAAAAACATTATTTTTGACTGGCTTCAGTAACACATACATTGGCTTCTCTAGGAATGTAGAAAATTTTTGAGGGACTGATACTAGAAAATTGAATAACTGCACCAAGAGTGTTTTGGTTCTATACAGCACTTCAGAAATGCTGAATTGTTATGAGAAGGTTCAATTTCTTTAAAAATTCCTCAAATCCATCCAGGAGATCTAGAAGTGGGTCTAGTAGTTCTAGAAGGCTCAACTGATTGCATGCAGAGCCACGGCCAGTTCTGTGGCACAGCTTAAGGCTCCAAGTAGGAGATCATCCATCATTCAGGGCCAAAGACATTTTGAAACATGGGATTAGAAGCATCTTGCAGGGTTTTATGTGTTTTCATGGCTAGTTTGTTCTTAGCTTTTAGTGTTTATGGATGAAATTATAGTCTTAACAGTTTATTCCTAAGACTCTTTTGCCTGTGGCTTGCCTTCTGTTTTTTAACTTGCAATTACAATGTGTTTTTTTCCAAATATACAGAGGCACTACTTCAACTGATGCTTAATATGAATTTCTAAGCATGGTATAAAAACAAAAAGTTGTGCAAGTTAAATAGAAGGAATAAGCTGCATTTTATAGCCAGTATAAACACACTTGGATGTTTTATAGCCATCAGTATTATCTCCTTTGACACTTGAGGCTTTTCCCTAGGAGACAGAAAGCAGAAACTTCCTGGAATTTCTTTAATTAGCCTGTTCATTTCACTTAATAAAACAAGAAATCAAAACCATATTGTGTTTCTTACACAGGATTCTTAGAAAATGTAATGCAAAGTATATAGTTCTTATATCTGAACAAAATTGCAAGCAATTTGAGATTTCATAGTATTTTAATAATTTTTTTACTGATTTCACATTAGAAGTCTCTGCGTATGGGATATGCCAGTAAGTGTGCACATGAGCAGTTAGAAAGCTCATAAAAAGTCTGGTGTTAAAGTGCATTCAGAGCAGCTGCAAATGGGGAACAAACCAAACAAGTCTTTTGCAATTATAAATAGTTTTGATACTGTTAGGTCTAAACATCACCTGCAACCTGCTTCAAGAGAAATGCTGTGCATGTCAGCATCAAAGTTTAAGATCAAATTATTTTGCTACCTGCTACACAGGTAGCATCAACTATATCCTATGCACAGTACCTGTTTATGATGTAATTCTCACACATTTGTGCACATCTCAGAAATCCAATTAAGTGCAGTCATGGTGTAAAATTCCTTAAGAATTCTTTCATGAAGGACTGTTCAGGAAACATAGGCAAGAGGGAGCTTTTTTCCTTTGATGCTCTTCCATTCAAAAATGGCATAATTTCTCCTAACATCCGTCTAAACACAGCGCATTTTTTAGATTTCAAATAAAGCATTAGTTTAGTTTTAAATTAAGACGGTGCTCATGTGCTCTTCCCCTTAGATCTTAAGGCATTCACTTCTACTGTAACCAGAAAAAAAATCCAAATCTAAAGGTTGTTATTGTCACCTATTTCTGTCAAACATTTTTTCATGACCCAGAGAGCCAAAAGCAGGTGTGTTAAGTCCATTTTTCATTTCACTGATGTACACTATGCATTGTGTACCAAGCTGCTCTAAGTTGTTGTGTGGACACAGTGCAACTCATGTGGATCAGGATAGAATGCCAAATGTGAGTGTCTGATATGGTAGTTGTGATTTTGTGATTTAAAACAGGAGCTGTGGTGGATGTTATACATATCTCCCTTTCTTCAGCAATAATCAAAAAATTCTAGATGCAAGTTCTTCCTAATAACTGTTATCGTGCTAGTCTGTACACTGACAATAAAAGAAAAAAAATTACCTCAAAAATCTACAGACTAGCATAGATCTTAGTAAAACACTGATTATGTCTGATTTGCAAAGGTTGTTCATAGGTGCTGCAGTTGATGCAGGATTCTTTTCCTCTGTGCCTGTACAGTGTTGGGTAATATCGGTCTTAAATGATTTTGCCATTAATAATGAACAACAGCATCATCCAAAGGACAGGCTCAAATGGCAGTTTTCTCTTCAAAGGGAGAAAGATTATCCAAAATTTTGGCAATGTGCAATGCCTGTTCTGGGTTTGGTAATAGGCCTGATGTTATATTCAAATCACTGTCATCTATATAAATATTAATTATAACTAGCAAGCTGGCTGGTCAGCCTTCAAACTTTTTATTGATGACTTTTAAATGAGCTAAAATACTTGAATTTATCTTACTGAACAAGAGTTAGAAATCTGCCTTGCTGTTTTCCAAGGAGGACATGTTCCATTGCAAATACTGTGAGCTCCAAATCAGCTTGGTAAGGCAGCCCTTGGCCACTTCCCTGCCTGCCCCACAAACTTCCAGCTATTACACATTAAAAGCTAAATTAAATTCTGCTCATAGCAAGACTTCTACAATGCTGTTTTCCTCCTGTCAAAGGGATCTGTAGCAGGAAGACAGTAACTGTGATAAGATACTACCCCTATTCATCAGGTAACATCTGACCACGTCTTCACTTTTACTGCTTCCTGTTAATACAGGACAGCTTTAATTTATGGTGAGTTGGGGTTTTTTCCTTCACACAACATTATATTTACTAGCTGGGAACCTGTTTATACAGTTGTGTATAAATCTTTAAAAATGTCAGTGATTAATTTTAAAATCTCATTTATCACTATATGATTAGTGCATTAGTTAAGGTTTGAAGAATAAATGTCAAGTAATTAGAAGCAATTTTGTACCAGACTCTCAGACAAGGTGATTGATCACAGAAAAGTCACTGGAAAATAGACCACTGGGCTCATGGTGCTCAGCACCCAGAGCAAGACAGCAAAAGAAGAGGAGCCAAAATAAAAAAACCCCAAACACTAGAAACCAATCCCAAACGTCAGTGATGATATTTTACATGAATAATGAAGCTGTAGTAACTGACTACAGTTTCTAAAGAACTTTGAGGTTTGAAAGATGAGGCAAGAAATGTCTGAAGGACAGTGAGAAGACCAGAAAATAGCATGTTACACATTTATTTCTTTTCTGGAGCCTTTAGCCTTGAGGCACACTTTGTGATACACCCGCAAATATTCCTACCAGGTGGCAAATACAATGGCACCTTTGCTACACATCATGATGATAGCACAAGGGAGGGCATTTCAAGGGCTGAAGATCCAGGGGAACAAAACACCGAGCTCATTCTTGCTGCCATTTAAACCAAGGTGTGCACAGCGAGGTTCTCTTTTGTTCTCTCCCCTGCGAGGGAGCAAACCTTGAGCTGTGCTCTCCGGGCAGGCAGGGCCCAGCAGCGCCGCGGGAGCTGTGCCGGTGCTGCCGAGCATCCATCCGCACTGCCTCCCGCGCTCGGCCGGGGGCTGGCGCCGGGGACATCCAGCTCCTTTCCCAGAGCTGTGGTTAAAGCATTGCAGTCGCTTGTGCATGAGATGCGCTGGCTTGATAAGGCATTACGGAATTTTAAGATAATGTTGTTATTAAAGAGGTATCTCCGAGAGGATTTCAGTCCGTTCAAAAGCAGGATGTGGTGGCCGGGACCTTCGCCTGGTGAATTTCGGGCTAATGTGTTTTTCTGCTTTGCACCTGTGATTTGTTCCCGCGGTGCTGAGGCTGTTGGCCCTTGTGAAGCCAGATGTGCCAATGGTGCAGATGTGTACAGACACACCCTGTGCTGGCCAGCACCCGTGGGGGTGAGCCTGGTGGTGAACTCCTTCCAAAAGCTGCTGCTGTTCCCGAAGGCTGCAGAGCCAGGGCCAAAACATCCTCCTAAGCCAAGAATCTAATCAGAAATAACGATTGAGCTCTGTTTTGAAAACTCTGATCAGCCACTGCTCCAGTGCACAGTAAAGTACAGTAACTAAGTGTGAAATGACAACACGCTTCCCTAGGTTTTAGCAATAACTGCACTAATAGCAAAGGCATTATCAGACAATTGAAATTACTAATCAAAGCACTCAGGCTGATCTAAACTGTAGTATTCATACTGCCTATCATGAAAAATAGTTTTATACTCTGAACAGGAAAGCATTTTTAATGTAAACATGCAGTTGAATAGTTAGCAAAAAAACCATTTGGGAGTAGTCGAAGTGTAAAAGCTGGCCATTTAATTGAAGGAAGTTGGAATGAAAGCTTGGGATTTAATTCCAGGAAATGTAAGGGGAAAATAATCTGAAGATCCAACTTATTTCCAAAAAGCCAAGGAAAACACTCTGTGCACACAAAGGTCAAATCATGTAGGCAGAATTGCAAAGATTTTTTGCATTGCTTTTTTTCAAACCAGTTTTCATCTGTGTTTAAACTTCTTTGAGCTCTGCAATTGAAATATTATTTCTTGGTAGTCCATCTGCTCAGTAAACATTTGCACTTTATACATGCAAAATAAAAATGTTTTGTAAAATCAGGTCCATCATGCTAGAATTTATTTGGGAAGGAATAAGAATAAGGAAAAAATGACTCTCACATTTATTTTTTAAACTTTGCACACTAAGTGAAGTACATAAACATAAAACCCTATGTTTTGAAATATATTACAAACATAACAAATGTCATATTTTTGTCTTAAAGGATATTTGGATATACTGAAAACTCCCCACAATGTTTTCCTTTGGCTCTCTACAACAAAGATTAGGCAGAATTTTGAACATGGACACCTGAGTGCAGCTAACTGCATAAACCACCTGTTCTTTAGACAGGCCTTTAAGCTTTATCTGCCTGGTGCAAGGAAAGGTGTTTTATTCACTCGCTGACCCTGACCTGCACTCACAGAACTGAAACCACTAATTGCAGCCTATGCACACGCTTCTCTTCCTTCGGGCTGTTCTCTGCCGAGAGCCTTCTCTTGCAGGCGGGCTTCCCACTGCACCCCCGCTGCCACCGCGCCCCAGGAGATGGTGGGACCCGCTCCACGACCTCCAAGCCAGCACCTGCAAAGCCCCGGCCGAGCTCTGCGAGCCCCTGCTGGAGGTGGCGGATGCTCACAGCTGTGGCGGTTCCACTGGCGTGGATCGAGCTGCGGCTGGGTTTGAACTGGCAGCGCGCACCTGTGAGGGGAAGGGAGGGAGGGAGGGAGGGATGGCTGCGGGTGTGGCGATGCTGCTCCCGGCCACACGGGCTGGCCAGCCTCTGCTGCTGGGGTGCCAGCCTCTGCCGGGCTCTGCCTTCATCAGGCGGGAAATGCCACCTGCACAAGCGAGTTGCACCAGGAACGCTGTTGCCTTTTCAACTGAGCGCTTTTAGTGCTGAAATTTACAGTCCTGGACAGCGAAAACCGATGACAGCTGGGCTGGCTGAAATTTCTCGCGCGAAATATTTTGAGGGGAAATCTATGCGTTTCCTCTCTTCGTCGTTGCTGGCATGTAAGTAGGAATTTTCACCTCGCTTTAAGGAGTCATGTTTTTCACAGTACCATTGGCTCTTCTGCCGGAGCAGGCAGGCGCAGCGTGCCCGAGGAGGCACGGGCCGGGGGAGCGATGCTTTCCACGGGGCATCTCCTCAGAGGAGCGGCGGGGCCCGGGACGGCCCCAGCGGTGCCCGAGGGCCGGGCCGGAGCGCTGCGCGGGGCTGGGCCCGGGGCTCGCACGGGCCGTCCCGGGCGGGACGCGCTTCCCTTTGTGCCCGGCGGCGCGGCGGCCGCGTTGCCATGGGAACCGTCCCGGCGGCCGCGGCGGGCGGAGGCGGGCCGTGCCGGCGCAAGATGGCTCCCCGAGGCGGCGGGACGCAGCGTGAGCGCGGGCGGGGGGCGGGCGAGCGCGGGCGGGGGGCGGGCGGGCGCGGGCTGCCCCCGGTGCCGCGCGTCCCCGGCCACCGTCCCCCGACACCCCTGGCCCAGCCCGGCCCGGCCCGGCCCGGCCCTGCCCAACCCCTGCCTTCCCTACCCCTGCGGGCTGTGCCCGCCCCGCCCCGCGGCAGCAAGTGGCAGCGGCCGCCGGTGCCGCGCTGACAGCCCCGCGCCCAACTTGTGTTGCAGGCGCGCCCCGCCGCTGATGCGAGAGCTGCCGCCGCGCCAATGCCAGCGCCGCGCCGCCCGGCCAGCCCCCGCCGCCCCCCGGGCCCGCCCCGCCGCCGCCGCCGCCGCGATGGCTCTGACCTTGTTCGGTGAGTGAAGCGCCGCCGCCTCGGCCCGGCGGGCGCGGGGCTGCCGCCCCCATTGTCTGCGGCGCGGCAGCGCCTGGGCGTGGGCGCCGCCCGCAGGGCCGGGCCCGGGGCTGCGGGAATCACCCCGGAGGGGCAGCCCCGCGGGGGCTCCCTGCGACCGGCAGAGAAAAGTTGGGGTGCCTCGGGAGCCCCGCAGCCGAGGGGCTGTGCCGGAGCCACGGGCCGGCCGGGGGTCCCCGGAGCGCCGCGGGCGGACACGGGCGCAGCTCCCGCGGGAGCCGGTGCCTCCCGGCCGCGGGCAGCCCGGCAAAGGAGGCTCGGGAGCGCGGCTCTGGCCGTGCCCGGCTGCGGTGGGAACCGGCTGGAGAAACTCTAGTTTAAACTGTTGAACATGTGGGTTCTGCCAATTCAACGTTATTGAATTAGGCTTGCTTGTGCCTAACGTGAGCAATTTTACGGCGGGCAAACAAACAAAAAGGCTTCAAATTGTGTCTGGCAACATGAGGTAAATGCAGCAATGAAAGGAAAACAGAAATGAGTACAGCTAAGGTCAGTACAGAGTTAACAGGATAATCGGGATATCCTTTCTTGAAAGAAGCTCGTGCACCACGAGTGATTTCTAGTGAATAGAGGATGTCAAGTCTGTTCGTTGCGTTTAGACTGTGAATTTCATTTCATATGTAAACAAATGGCTTGCTTTCATTGATTTCCCGATTCTTGGACTGGTACAATTTCTTAAAAGACTAAAACCAGGTTTTTGGATTTTCTTAAAAATTGACACTTGTGATATTATTTTGCATATTGAACCCCATCTGAGAAGTTTAGCAGGTGTTGCAAGATAGCTCCCTGCAAATAAAATCTGTGCTGTGTTGGGTTTAGCTACAGTGCTGTCTCCCATATTTATATTTCCTGCTCGAGTTTTTCAGGATGCCATTGGTTCATAGGTCAGAGTAAACCGTCTCTGTTGTTTTATGTCTGATCTCGTCTCTGAGTTCACGGGACTTCAGGAGCTGCAGGTAGGGGGGCCCTGCAGGTTGTCAGGCGTGGGGTGAGGATCAAGCTCTTGAACTTAGAAGTGAAAGTGAACACAGAGATCAAATGGCAGATTGGCCCTTTTAGAAAAAAAAACCCCGCTGTTTATGTTACATTGTATCATTTTGAATTTGATTGTTTGAAAATAGGTAGTTTGTTACATTGGCACTGAAGGTAAATATTGTCGTTTTCCCTAACAGAAAAAAAAATTTTTAGGCTGAAATACACACATTCTCCATGCTGAGTGTCATTATAATTTTTGTCTGCAAAAATGAAGAATATTTTAATTTTAACTTTTAAAGAAAGTGGCATTCCTATATCAGGTACCTTTTTTTTTAACTTATGAGATTCTTTTCCAATTTGTACGTGTTTGATTGACTGCATGACATATTCTATTAATACAAATTTGCATTACAAAGTAACTTGGTGGTTTTGTGTGTTATCACATCTCTTGTTACAGTAAATGTCATTGATACATGTAAAAGATAATGAGTCAAGAGGACAGAGTGGGGTGCTCTGCTGTGTCTGTAGTTTTTAAACATTATCTTGCTGAGGGCAAACCTCAGGATTGCACTCTTTTAAGAAAACAAAAAGTGACAATAAAACAGTGCAACAAAAATGGCTCATATGCATCAACAAATGAATGTGATGCCTTTCACAAATGTAAAAGCTTAACAGTATGTCTTAAACTATGGATGCAAGTGTGTGAGTTGTGTAAATGCAGAAGTGTACGTGAGTGCAGTATCTTTGCAGATGTGGTTGTGATTAATTCATGGTTGAGCTAGCACAGCTTACTGTGTTGCTGTGAGTCCTCTGAGTGGGGTGGCTTGGCACACTTTGTCTCAGCACATAACAAAGACAGACTACAGCGTGCTTGCTTTGAGCTTCAGGAACGGTGTTCAGCCTTTATTATAAATGTTGGCTGCTGATGGGTAGTTACATTTTCAGTTACTGCACTGGAGCTACCCATAGTAAATCATTAAAAATATAACCCACAAAAGAGGGGGGGTTGTTTATTTCAATGTAACCTCCCACCAAAGCAATATCAGCAAATTTGAGGAAAGGCAAATTAAATGTCTGAATTAATTTATCTGTTTTAAGGCATTAAGCAGCTGTAACTGTACCATTTTAAATTCACATCTATCTTATGCTGATAAAATTGTCCTAAGCAACAGATCTCAGGGGAGTGGTTTCTTTGGTTCTACTCACTCACGTAAACTCTAGGCTCAATATTGCATTTTTATTTTCCCTAGCCCATAATGATCTATCACACTGAACCAAATTTCACCATTCTCCGGCTGATTCTAATAAGTTGTGCTCCAAAAGCATGTAAAATTTGACGTAAATTGCCATGTAAACTTTATTGGGCAAGGAGATTCCCCAAGTTTCCTGGGTCCCTTTCAATCAGTGTGTGCTTGTATGTGCACAGCAAGGGAGAGGAGAGGGTTGGGCAGTGTCATAACGTGCTCTAGGGAGTGTTTTATGGCTCGTTCAGTGCATAGTGCAAAGACACTGCTAGAAGGGGACAGTCTGGAGACCAGGCTGGCATTGTTGCAGATCCTGGGTTAGCAGGGACACACTTATCAGGAGGGTGGAAGTCAGGTCCTGTTGGAGGCTGCCCTTTGCCATTGTCCTCAGAGCAGCCCACATTGCCACAGGAGCACTGCCTGCAGTCCACACCTTTGGGTGGCAGCTCCTGGGAAAGTTGGTTGTGAAAAGAGTTTCTAGTATTAACAATTAACATCAATTAACATAAACAACAATTAACATAAAGCCTAAGGGGTCCCTCACTTACCCTTTTCAGTTACAGCCTCTTGGCAAGATTATGATGCAGCAATAAAGTACAAGGGACGAAAAACATTAAGACCCTTCATTTCATCAGTTTTAGTTATTTTGAAATTCCTTTCTTCATCCTGTCATTGTCTCTCAGTCATGCCCTTCCAAGATACCCTGTGCTGACAGCTGGCTGTATGGAAGGTGTGTAGGGGGCTGCCCATGTTCCCTGGTACAGATGGTGGGTCTGTGATGTGGGTGATGGGAAAGAGGCGTTCAACTGCCCCACAGATAGGAAGAGCAGCCCCTGTTGGAATTAGTCAGCAGTGGGAGAGCCTGGAAGTTGTTAGCTGGAGACATACCTCTGTTACCTCAGTCATGCTGGCTACTTCAGGCAGTGTGTCACCCCAGCAGGGTTCATAGTTCCACAGGGTTAACACTCACAGATGTTTGCTGTGATTTCGGCCTGTTCAGGGCCAGAACTCGGGCTCCAAGATCCTTTTGGGATCCAACTCAGGATATTCAATGACTGTGTGACAAAGTTGCAATGGCAGAAATAGCCTGTTGTGACCATAGGTGGTCACCTATATGTGCCACGCCTTTTCATGGGGCCAGCAAAGCAGGGTTTCACCAGAACATTCAGTTTGTGTTTCAGTGGCCAAGCACTTGGAATGCAAGTTTGATCTGGCAGTGGAAAGCAGGTCCTGCACAAGGACTGCATGAGCAAAGGACTGGAAAACAGTCAATTTCTCTGAGAAGCAGAAAAAAATTTCTGTCTGATTCTTTTGTTTGTTGCAAGTAATAGATGCAATAGGTTTGATATCCATGTGAATTGTTTATTAAGGTTTTAAATTCATTTTATTCCACACAAAGTGTGCATTTTCACATGCAGTGTGTGTGAATGTCTGGAACTTGAGCAGATGTCCAGTTTTATTGGTGTTTTTCCTTCTACAGCACAGTCCTGTTGTGCTGTAGGAGGAAAAACAGCAATAGAAGTTGTGGTGATTATAGGTGTAACCTCCTTTTTCTCTTTGACTGTTTCTTGCTGCCTGGTGCAGCAGCTGGAATGGTGTTAGAGCCATTCTCTGCCATCTCAGCACAGTCTGGTGGCTGCATGCCCAGCCTTTGGGCTGAAGCCACTTGCCTGGCTTAGCAGAGGTGGCTCAGGGATGCCCACCAGTCCTGCTGTGCTGAATCCCTGCAGGGTAGCAGCTTCCTAGTGACAGGAAAAGCAATCAGTCACGTTCCTATGGCTAGACTTCCTAAAGCCATCTGTTAATACCCTAAGATGTGAGATTGCACAGTGACAGGCCTGAGGTGCACGCTGTTATTCCACTTGGATGACTCAACTATTGGAAAGATAACAAACAACATAGAGGGAAAAGGAGGGGAGGTATTAAGTTATCCCACTGTTTGCTTGTGTCTTTGAATATCCTGAAAAGTGTTCAAAGAAAGTCAACATTGTACTTTGAAAGAAAAATAGTTTTGTTATGTTTAGTGCTTGCGAGTTGTCCTTGTCTTTTATGAATTCCCTTCCTGTTCATTTATTTGCTCATCAACTCTCTTGTGTGAACAAAGGAGGACATTTCAAAACAGCCAGGAGAGATCTTCATGGACATATTTGTCACTAGTTATCCCTGCTTTTGCCTTCTTGCTCGGAGCCTGCCAGTGGATAAAAACTCATCCCTGAGTGTTGGTGGTTAAGAAATGAGAAACGAAGCAATTCTCTTTTAATCTTCAAAGTGCTTGCACTCTGATGAGTGGCTACAGCTGAATGGGATTAGAGACAGAGCTGTAGTCAGCATGACAGATATGGTTTTATAAGGAGATGATGAAAAAGAGCAGTTTTTAGAGAAATCTTTAGGGAAAATATCGGAATAAAAGAAACAAGCAATACACTGCTACAGGCAGAAAGGGCAGGGGCTGAGAAGCCAATGATCCCTCTGTTTCAGGGGTCCATGCATTTCTGGAAGAGCTCATAAATAGTGATTTGCTCACTTAGCAGAATTGCTTCCACGGCTGTGAGCTCTGATGTTGTCCTGCACAGAATTAATTTTCTATGATTATTTTCTACTATGGGTATGAAGTGAACCTTTTTAAATAAGTTCTTCCATACTAGAAATAATAATTAACAAATTACTGTTTCAAGTTCTATGCATCTGTGATTAGTGTTCTCCATGCAGACTGGGATTGCTGGCTCATGGCTGCTTCAAAAGGTAGGATATACTTATGTTGGTTCAAGCACATATTTTCTAATGTGTCAGTCTTAAAGAGAGACATTTTTCTCTAAATAAATGTTTTCTTTGCTTGGGAAAGGGCATTAATTTTTAGACTGCTTGGTTGGCACAGGTACAGAGACCGTAAGTGCTCCTCTGATAAATGGTTCACAACAGATAATGCTGCAGATTTTCTGTAGAATAGGAAATACTCAAAAATTAATCTGCTCATTTTTTGTCTTGTGTGCAGAGCCTTCTAAGAGCAGGAAATAAACAGATCACCTACAATTCAAGTTCTTCTCTATATTTGGCCCTGGGCTATGCTTACAACTTGTGGCTACCTGTGATTGTGAAGTTTATTGACAGAGCCCCTTAACTCAAGAGTCCAGTTGTCCCTGAAAAGTCTCTGAATATGTTCCTTACCTGTAGTAGGTAATGGAATCTTGTTCATGGAATTGGGACATTTATAGTAGGATTTTTGTCACTACAGGGAACATAAAGGTAGAATGATAGGAATGGTATCTATCACGGATGTTTCTAGGCCAAAGAGAAAGTAAAAAACTGAAAACTGTTTGAAGAGCATAAGGTGAGCAACAAAGTGAGTACATATCCCATGTGGCGCTGCCTGTGCTAGGTCTTTTTCAGCAGAACAACAGTGAATTCAAAGTGATGTTTTTAACCTGGTTGCAACAGATACTCTTGAAGTGGTTAGCCCTTGCTTAAAATACTTGGGTTCACTCAGTACTGACTGATAACAAGCTAATTTTAGAGGGCATTTAAGCAATTCAACATCTAGTCACAATGGGAACTACAAATAGTCTAATTAGATGAAGCTATTTAGGGATATTAGTACAATGTTTAGGTTTGGGGTTTTTTAACATTTAAAAATGAAGGTGATTTGTTAAAAATTGAAACTATTTTAGAGGGAAACTAGACCTTCCAACTCCCATTCATGTGTCTGGGAGGAGAAGTGTCCAGGTGCTGAGAGTCATAACATTTTCTCCTAGGTGCTGTGCTAACCTTTCATGATTTTTAGAACCTAATGAAACAAATAAGGAGAGCAGGCTTGAAAAGGTTTTGCCAGCAATGCAATCAAAAGAAAAAAACCTGTATAGGATCTATTAACTAGTAAATTGGTATAAATTGATCAAAATACCAGAGAAGTGACACTAACAGTATAGACAAGGATAAAAAATTTGAGTCATGGCTTCTCAGCTTAGTGCTTAGAAGTGTGCTTCACACAGTGGCTAGTATAAAATTGTGTTTCCTTTCAGTTGTATTAGAATAAGAATCTAAAGAAATCAGAAGTTTGAGGATTGTTGCTGAAACTGGAAAGGACATGTCCAGTTGTGTGCTCAAGTAATGAATTAAGGTGAGATTTTTTAATTTTCTCCAAAGAGATTCTCTTATGCTGATCATTGAACAATTGCATCCCTTTCCTCCTTGACACCAGCAGGTCCACTAAGAATGGAGACAGTGTAACACAGAATCTCATCTGATGATGTTGAAGTGAAAGACACTCTGAATGTGAGGATCTAGGAAGGTTTCCTGATGTACACTTCACATTGGCCAAGGGCTGATGCTCCAGGTGTAAATGTGGGGTTTCTTCTGTTTGTTTTGGACTCGATGCTTTTTGCTTTGTCAGGTTTTGGGACTTTATTCTCTCGCTAATTCTCTTCAAGAGGTCTTACCTGCTTTTTTCAGGTGTACAAAAAGTTTTCCATTGACAGAAAGCACATCTCTGTCCAGAAAAGTTTGTGTGTACTCACAGTGGCAATACTATAGCCATAATTTAAATACTGCTCTAATAGTAAACTCAAAGCACAAGCCTTTTGGAAGACTGTGCCATTTTTGTTGAATAAAGGCAGATTAATCAGGATCCCCCAGGGTGCAGACATGGGTAAGTGCTCTGTACGGTCTAAGCTGAACGAGCATTGTTGCACAGTTCTGTTTTTTCTGAGCGTGGGGTGTAGCATGCACCTCAGGCTGCTGAGCTGCTCCACCCTGTGGACAGAGGTTGTACAGTTCTGCACACAAATGTCCTCACAAGGAAACAAAACAGCCCCGAGACTGGCCCAAGGGCTCTTCTGTAGTTATTAGCAGGGGATGAGATGCTTCCTCCTCCCTCATAAAATCATCACCTGGCTCGGTTATTCTTTCAGTGCCATGGATTGTATCTGGCTTGTGCATCTTCACAAATGATGGCAGAAAGTTAAAAACCCTCTGGATGTTGCTTTTTGGAGTATGTGTGAAACAAGGAAGAGTACTGTAGGCGGATACAGTATGGGTGAATGAAGGTCATATAGAATGTAATCTTATCCCCCAACGAGTTGCAGCTGGACCAATTACTAAAGATCAGGAGCAGGCCTGATCTTAACAGGCCACACCTGTAGCCAATGAGAACAAGTGGTATAAAAGAATGGATAGGTGGGAACTGGAGTCAGATGGCTGCTGCAAGGACCAGGAAGAGTCAGTGCTTAGAGGAGGTACAAAACTCTGGCAGTATGGAATCCTTGCACTATAATGATAATAGAACTCTTGTTATGTAAGACAACAAGTACCATTTAAGGTCTCTGAAATATTTGATCTTCTAAAGCATTTAACCATATAGCCAGGACATGATAATTGCGTGGTATCTGGGCCTCAGGCAGCCTCACTGGCCATGCCCAGGAAGATGCTGGGAAGAGTTTCTGTAGTTCTCTGTGCTGTTCTGAGAGTTTGGCTGTGTGTGGAGTGAGTGACGGGTCATTGTCCTGGTTCTAGTCGGGGGGAGGGAG